>NC_143403.1:5510322-5816451 GCF_052110815.1 Crocodylus siamensis | reverse complement strand
CTGTCTGTATGTGCACTAAAAGCAGGTAAAAACTGTACAAAATGTTCTGTGTATTTTTAAATAGGAAAGCAAATTCTGTTTCAGCAAGGTTTTTTCCACTCTTAATTTTTTCTGACATGTACATCTCAATTTTACCCCTCTTAATGTTGAAAGAGGGCCTGATGCAAAGGTTTCTGAAGCCAAGGGTGTGTTTTTATTAATTAAGCTTTGGATTGGGACATGAAAGGAAAATTGTATGCTTAATCATAAGCCATGTGCAAGTGTTCAAATGAATGATGAATTATTTTCCAGCAGAAAAATTGGCTGAATGACCACTCCTGTTCACAATCCCCCACTTCCTCTCTCCCTTCTTGCAGTGAGAGGAATTTCAAAGTGTGTGTCTTTTATTGTCAGTTGAAGGAGTGTCAATATGTGGGTCTTGGGGAGCTGTAGGTGTTTGTGTCTAGGGGTGTGGGTGCCTCAGCAGTCCAGGTATGGGTCATAAGCAGGAGACACAGCTGCCTTGGCACCCTGCGTCTCTCTCAGCCCTGGAGCACAGTGCAGGGCTGGTAAAAGGAGCAAAGCTTTCCTGGCCTCAGGTGGTCAAGGGGAAGGATTTGCTTCATGCTTAGCTGGAGTAGTGTAGTCCAGCCCAAATCCAAGTGGCGTAGCGGGTGATGGGGGGGCACAGCAATGCATGCTGGGATACTGGAGGATAGCCTTGCAGCTTCTTTGAAAGTGTGTATGTACCTGCTCTCCGAGGAGAAACTATGCTGGGTGCCACTTCTACCTGGTTGGAGTTGGATTATTTTGTCCAGGAACCACCACTTTTGGTCTAGAAGAAACTGTGTCAAATTTTGTACACTTAGGTTGCATCCAGATGAGTGTGGCCATGCGGTATGTGGTGCCGGAGACACGTCTGCGGCACCACATACTGCATGCTCGCGTGTTATCAGCACTACAGGGAAGCAGCATGGGGGCATGGGAAATATCCAGGGGCCAAAAAGTCTGGACAAAAAAAAGCAGAGAGAGCTTGTGCCACTCAAAACCGGAGCCTGGCCTGCCAGAGCCGCTCTCTAGCTGCTGGCCAGTCTCTGTGCCCCATGGCTTCTGGGAGACAGCTATCCCCTACCTCATCAGTGGGATTGGGTTGGAGGACAGGTCCTGGACTGATTCCCAGAGGCAAATTGTTCAGGGAGAGGTATGCTGCGAGTCTATGATCTCAGGCTTACTATGCCCCAGACTTCTAAAAAGTAGGCATAAGGCTGAGAGCTCCCCACTCCCCAACTACAGCCCCTTCATATGGGGCATGGGCAGGTGGGAAGCCAGAAACTCCCAATTGTCCGTGCGCTGTACCATGGGTCTTGGCACACAGGAGGCTTTAAAAAACCACATTGAGGCAGCTTCCCCACTGGGAACTGGAAATCCTGCACCTGGTAGCTCTGGCTTGGTTTCCAGGGCACAGAGGATTGGCCCATCTGTTTTGGGAAAACATTGATAAAGCTGTTTTGTAGGCTATCACTTGGTTTTTGTAGCATTTCAATTTCCAATAAGGATGGCAGAATTCATTTTGGAGCAGATGCTATCTGTGCTCTGTCCACCAATCTATAACGAATGTGATTGTGTTGGGTGCTAGAGGGTCTGGAAGGTCAATGCCTGAAGGACTAACTGTGACTTTTAATATACCCCATCTGCACTGAGACTCCGTCAGGTTTCTTCAAAATTCTTCTCTTGAAAGGTGTGGGAAGTCTGCCTGTCCATCAAAAGGGCACTGGGCCTTTGCCAAAGATAAGGAAGATGTATTTTAAAATTAAGCAGCTGCTTTTTATCCCAGGGAACTTTTTGGAGAGTTTTTAAATGAAGTTTACATAGCGTAATAGAAAGCTACCATGTCACTATTTGGGGAGATAAGCTGCTGTTCACTGAACTCCTCCAGGTACCAGCCCTTGTAGGCAACAAACAGTGAATACTAATGAGAATAACACAAGTGCTTCCTTATCCCAGCAGAAGATCTTGCTTCCTTAAGTTAAATCACTCATTTCCAAACTTCCCCTGGTCTTTCAATTCATTGCGATCTCTTTTTGTGGCTATTTTTGTGGCCCCTCAGTATTCTTTGAAATTACAAAGGATACTGAGGGGCCACATACATCTGCATCCGTTCTGCAGCTGGCATTTTTCTCTTCTGCTGATTTGTAGTGTTTGTAATTCTTGCTATCTGAACGTAGTCCCAAATTTTTCATCTTGTTTTAAATTATTTTTTCTGCAGATGATGATAAAATTCTCCCATGGTGTCTATTCTATTTGGTTTTTCTTCCCTGGGGTGACTTAGTATGCAGCAGGTATTGGATTCTAGGTTATTTCCAGAGACTAGAAGCAAAGAGATTTTCCTCTTTGATATCCTTTATTCATTGTTTCAGAGTTGTAAAGGGACTGTTTTGCCAGACTTTTTTTGATTGAGATAAAGGTTATTCTACCAAATCAATATCAAATCTGTCAGATTTGAAGCAGACGGGTTCTTGAAAATTCAATACTGAGAAAGTTTTAACTTTGAGCAAAGGATTTCTCACCCCAGAATTATAACAAGGAATGACAAATGGACACTTTTATTCCCTAATTATCTTCATGGTAATAACTTTTTAAAGATGTTTACTTACAGAAAGTAGCTGTGGTTCTTTTGATGACTTGTAAGGAAAGTGCTTTTATTAATGTTTTATTTCATATTCCCACATGTTCTATTGCTATTCTCTTTCTGATGGCCTCGGAGAAGGCTTGATGTGGTATCTACCTGTTTGCTTCACCCAAGGCCAGAAAATGAAAGTAAGCCCCATGCAAAGGGGGTTTCTTTCTCTGCTTGACTTTAGTTGAACACAGACCATTCTTCAGGCATTTCAGGTTGGAAAAAGCTGCCAGGATGCACGTGTATTCACAGGTATCTGGATGACACTACCTCTGTGCACAGTGTCATAGAACCTGGGGATTGAGGTTAGGTCGCAAACATCTTAACATTTCTGACATCGGAAGATCAGGCTGGCTTGCAAATGTTGCGTGTCCTATCATTTTGTTCCCCCCAAGCCGGCCCCTTCAAAATGCATCTTGCATAATGTTATTAGCCTTTTTGGGCCAAAGCAATTGAGGCATTGTTCAGGGCCTGTCAGGTCCTTTCAATTAGGAGCAACAGTTGATGGTAGACTCTTTTCCATTTACAGAAAAAAAAATGTCCAGAATTCTGTTTTCTTGCCCACGGGAACTGGTTTCCCCTGGAGCTGCTGTCCTTTCAGCCAGCACTCAAGCTGAAAAAGCACTTTCTAGGTTCTCCGTTCCATGCCTCCAGCTGGTCCATGCTGACTGGTGGCTACTTACATGCGTCTCTTTCCTCCTTTTTTCTGACTCTTTCTCCTGTTTTAGCCCCTTGCATCCCACCATTGACCAGCCCTTTACTGCCAGGCTCAAACTCAGGTGTTCCAGGTTTACGGGCAGAGGCTTGGCTGAAGCACCACCAAGGAGCTGGCTGGGTGCCGGGCCCAGGCCGGCCTGGGTTCTCCTGTGAAGCTCTAGTGGGAGTCTATGTGACCAAAGGGAACCAGTGGAAGCCACAAGCCCTTGATGGGAGAGCTATAGAAACCCTCCCACTTCCCTGGAGCCTTGTCTCAGCAACAGCATCCGTAGCCTTGCTGTTTGGGAATCTCCTGCCGCTTCTGTCTCACTCTGCTTTGGAAGCTCCTGCTCTACCTCATGTCCTACTCCGGCCCTGTTCCTGTGTTGCTCCACCCTTTGACCCCTGTACCTTGCTTCTGCCTTGCCCCTTGCCTTGGACCCCATTGTCTCATACCTGCTTATCACATGGCTTGTTCTGAACTTTTGGCTCCTGATTTCTGGCTGCATCTTGACTACAGACCTGTCATCTGTTGGCCTGATGCCTTGGACTTGCACAGAGATACAGTATTTTGACGCTTGGCTTTGGCTCTTGGACTTCTGGGAGTTTCTGAACCTTCGTCTTCCACACCTGGGTCATACCTGTGACATCCACCCACATGGTCCAAGATTTTTGAGTGTCTTCATGTGCCTCTTCCTTTTGGCTTGAGAAAATGCTTGTCTTTTGGTTTGATACCTATTATTTCCTTATGATGATCCCACAAGAAGAGTCGCTGTTGTACTCACCGAATTCAAGATCCCACGGTATTATGAATGACAACACTATCTCTAAACCAGGGGTTGTCAACGGGGGGTACACGACAAGGCTCCAGGAGGTACGTGTGGGCAGGTGGGGATGGAGTGCTGCCACACATAATTCTGCGGTGCTGTTCAGGTGCTGCCTGTCCAGCTGGATGCAGGGGGCAGGGGAAGCTTGCAGGCAGTGGTTGCCACTTCTCCATGTCTGTCTACATGCCACCCCCCCGCCCCAACTCACCGGCTGGGGGTACACGGCCCCACATCTGGCCACCAGGGGTGTACAATGATCCAAAAAGGTTGAAAACCCCTGCTCTAAACTGTTCAGCAGTCAGAAGGATGGGCTCCAACTTAGACCTTGTATTTAGTGCCACTCCACAAGGTTCTCTCTCTTAACATTGTCCAACAGCAGCACCAAGTTGTGAAAAAGATAAATGCTCAAGAACTGTGACCTGTACATCCCTTGTGCTACTTCCTGAGCAATTTACCCTGTTGTTCCCAGGCATTTTAATTATGAGAGAGCATGGGGGAGGGGCAGCTGAGCCCCCCACCCCATAAGAGATGAGAGGCCCCTGTAAGAGTTGAAAATCATAACCTGGCAAGGGGTATCTCAGATTTTATTAGGGCATTATGATTAGCCCAATTTTTTTTGCAGGACCCTCTCCCCCCACATCAAAATGTCATTTGAACCCTGGTTGTTCCTAAGCCTTGGCAAAAGTAGAGATGTTTTTAAGACCTGGCTAGACAAAGCCTTGGCTGGGATGATCTAGTTGGAAATGATTCTGCTTTGAGCAAGGGGTTGGGATAGATGACCTCCGGAGTTCCCTTCCAACCCTAGTTTTCTATGATTCTAAAGTAAAGAAAAGCCAGAAAGAGAACGGTGTAACCAATTATTAAGCTCTCTGCCCAACTTTTGGGTCACAACCGATGGGTTGAAAAATTCTGAGCTACAAGTGGGTCACAGGAATATTTGAAAGGGTCACAAACAATCACAGAAAAATACAGGAAAATGTGGGTTTCCCCTTTGAGGCTGGCAGAGTTCTAGCCCACAACGGGCTGCTTGCGACTTCGGGGAGCAGGAAGAGAGCGATTAGACAGGGGGCACCGTGTGCGTGTGCATACACCTGCACGAGGCAGCCAGGCAGGGTGGAGAGCAGCTCACTGCAGGTAGGTCTGTGGGGTGTGGAGGCAGAGATGATGCATCTGGGGGGCAGGAGGTACACATGTGATGCAGTGGAGGGTGGGGAGGCATATGGCCCCCCAGATTTTTGTGCCTACAGCAAGGATGGGGCTGCAGCCTGGCTGGACCAGGGCAGGCAGGACTCGTCTCCATGACTAAGCAGTTGGGTCCTGCATGGGAGGGTGGAGTAGGGCACCAGTTCATTGCTGCCACTGCCGTGAACCACACACCAGCCACGGTACCAGCAGCACAAAGAGTAACAGATGGAGGGGGCATGCTGCCCTCCCCTCTTTCTGTTGCCAGCCAGTTGAACACTGCCACAGCTCTACCCTGCCACCATGGTCCAGCCACCATGGCCACTGCTACCTTCAGGCCGGCTGGCCTGTCCACCACCCCTCTGGGGTAGAGCCGCAGCCTGAGGTGAGTGGCAGCAGCCAGCCCATGGCGTGAGTTGGTGGTGGGAGCAATGAGTCAGTGCTCTGCTCCATCCTCCCACACTGGCACCCACTTGCTGGGCTATGGAGGCGGCTTCTACCCATGCTGTTCCGGTCAGCCTGCAGCTCCCTGCCCACCGTGGGTGCACAAATCTAGGGGGATTTGCCCCCCCAAGCCCCACACCCTTCCCCCACACACCCATTCCCAGCCCAACACACTGGAGTGAGGGGCACCAGCAGGGATGGGGAGGTGGGGGGGGCTGTGGGTTGGGAGCGAGGGGCACCAGCAGGGCCAGAGTGCCATTGTCTAGTTAAACTATTTACTGGGTCAGCACTGGCCCTCAATGTTTACACATGGGTCCTGTACAAAAAAGGCTGAGAACCACTGTTTTAGCTGATAGCAAAGCAGAATTCTCCATCTGCCTTAGTCTAAGGTCTCTGCCTCCTTATTTATGCTAACAATGTTTTTTGAACTATACTCAAGCTCCACTTAGCACTTATTGCTTCAGGGAATGGGAAAACCTTCCAAGTGAGTAACCTTTGTGTATTATCTGGCCTTATCATATGCACATTTCACTTGTCTGATAACTAAGCAGCATCAGATTGTATTGTACAGATGTTCAGAGACTCATATTTTAGCAATGCTGGGATTTTCATTTAACACTACATAATATTGCCAAGTCAATACAAACCTTAATTTTCATGTGTATTCTGTATCTGTACATTGCAATTTTGCAGTCTGCGATAGAAAGAAACAGTGATAAAAATCATCCAGTGTCCATAAAACTGAGATTGTCTTATGGAAGCTCTGGTTGTAAACTCCCTCCATGGTTCTGACCTCTCCCATCATACAAGACCCAAAATCATAGCACACTTCAACTGTTAAATGTGTACAATGCCTTGTGTTGCAGGGAAATGAACGTATCTTACAATACTGAACTGTCCCGTATGAACTGCTGCACGTTGCATTATAGGTTACCCAGCACTCATAATAGGTTACCCAACACTCCTCCTGCACTCCAGGAGGAGTGTTGAGTAAGGTCAATAGGATTTAAGTACTTCTTAAAAATTTTACTTGCTGAGCATGTCTACACGTGTGTTACTGCACATTAAGTTCAGTACCTGTAATAATAGGTACTAACTGAAAACGCAGTAACCAGCACTACTACACAGTAGCACCAGTACACACCTTTTTAGTAACACTAATACGCGCTGGACTAATTCTACTGCGCGTTAGTGAAATAGCACAGTGCTTGCCGTGATCATAATATCATAGAAAATTAGGGTTAGAAGAGACTTCAGGAGGTCGTCTTGTCTAACACCCTGCTTTAAAGCAGGACCAGCCCCAACTAGATCATTCCAGGCAAAACTGTCTAGCCAGGTCTTAAAAACCTCCAAGGATGGAGATCCCACCATTTCTCAGAGGTGTAAAAATTAGGCTACTGCACATTTAGCATCTTGTGTGGATGTGCCTAGTGTCTTCAAAAGAGTTTTCCCCTTCTCTTTCTTAAGGTTTTGGTTTCTTTTTAAATAAATGTGCACAGCCAAATCTCAAACCGCTTTAAAGACAGCATTCGTTTTAGTTCCAGGTAATTTCAGTTTAGCATCTGATACCTTCTGAGAGAAAATTATCTACCTTTATAGGATGAACAGTACTGAGTGTACCTTTTCTTTCTGACTCCCATGATGCTGTGAAGTTCAGAAGTTACTCATCAGGGGACTGGTCCAATATACCCACTGTTTTAAGTGTTTAACTGTCTCTTAACGTCTAGCATAATACTATTAAATCAAGTTTAAATACAAAAGATGCCTTGATTTTAAAAAATCCTTACATTCAAATCCAAAAGTTTTCCTGGAGCTTAACATGTTTACTGTTTTCAGACAAAAGCTTTAATCAAAAATAAAAGTTACATTCCTGTATTTCAACTTGTGCTTAATTAGCAGAGCTATTATTAGCCATTTCCTCCCTTACTAACCTTTGGTAGAACACACTTTGTGGATAATCAGCTATGATGTTACACCAGTAGGCGATGCTATCATCTTAAATTAGGGTTAAATTAGATGTGAATGCTTTCACTTTCCTTGATGGTGAGGAAGATCTTGTCCAATGTGTTCTGCTTGTAGTACTGGAAGTTAGGAACTACTTCTGTATTGTAAGACTGGACATTACATCTGATTTTGGACAGTTCATATTCTTGTATTACTGTAGCACCTAACTTACCTTTTCTTCTTTTCAGAAAACTATTTTATAGTTTTCAATTGCAATATATAGAAATTGTAATAGAATTTATTATACAATAATAAATACAGTATATACTGTAGTTGAGCACTGTGGGAATCAATGTTTGCAAAATCTTTGGGGATGAAAAGGTGTTGGGTCCATGCTGCTGAATACAGAGCATGAGCACCTTGCAAATGAGGTTTTGTAGAGGGAAGATAAAGGACGTTTCATATTTGGTGCCTGATACATTTAATTGATTTTGTTTGGGGAGAGAAAAGGATGGGTGGGGAGGAAAGTTAAGTAGTTGGAATGAAGGGTTAAGATATGTTTATGCTTTATTTAAAAAAAAGTTGAAATAATAGAAAGCAAAGAGTAGCACTTGGTGAAAGAATAATTCCTTTTCATTTCAGAATTTCAGTCAGTGTAATGCTGGGGCTTTAATGTCATAGATTTTTTAAATGTTCCCTTTTCTTCTTCACATTGTACATAAAAAACCTTCAGCAATAGTGGAATGTAATCCTAGCTGTTCCTAGTCTGAGGAATTGTCTTTCTGGGAATTAAAAATACTTCAAGTCCTGCTACAGGTAATAATAATAAGGTGAACAAAAACTCTTTGACTCAGCCCCTAGAAACATATTTATCTTGTGAACGGCTCCCAGCAGATGCCTCTGGAAAGTTTACCTGTCCTCTTATGAATTACAGGTGGGAGGAGAGGAAATACAAAGAAGGTATCAAATGGAAGTTTCTGGAACATCAAGGTCCACTGTTTGCCCCAGCCTATGACCCACTGCCTGATGATGTGAAGTTTCATTATAATGGTAATTGCCTACTTGACAAGAGTATTGATCAAAAGGTCCTAATGTCTTGTGTAATGAGCTCGTGTGCACTAATTGTTTCACTATAGATTGTTTTTAATTATTTATTTATTTATTTATTTATTTTGGTATTAGGGTAGCCACACTGGAAACATGTTGGGTAGCTCACATAATTGATCTGTTGAGAGAGAGAGAACTGAACATTGCATTCATGACCAATTAAATTAAGTAATAATACCATGTGAAAAGCAAAGATGACACAAGTTGTTCCTGCCAGGAAAATTATTTTCTTTTCTAAAGTTACCATTATTAAAAGAACCATGAATTACAGTGGATGCAGGGAAATTTATCATCTGAATATAGTTTATAGTTCTTGGAACAAAATTTCTATTTCCCTCCCCCTTGAAAATGAAGTATTGATAAGCCCTGGCACATATTTTCCTGAACATTTGTATGCTGTTCTGTATGCACGCGATTATATAGTTCAAATACAGGGATACTGAAGGCTATTTGAGTCATTAAAGATTCCTGTAGTTGTTGAAGAGCTTTGGATGGGCCCATGCGGTGCTGGGGGAAAGCACGTGTGTATGCTTCAATTTCTTGCCTTCATCAGTTAGTCTCATTTATACTAGTGCTAAATTTGTCCCCATGTAGCTGGATAAATAGGGGAAACCATATGGTTTAAATTAAAATGCTGAAGTTCTGTGACGATTGGATTCTAAATACATATTGGAGCATTTTTTATTTGGCTTTTGAGAGATAAAATCTTCACTTGTATATAGAGCCATTTCCAATTTGCAGACTTTTTTTTTTTTTTTTTTTTTGCATTAAACAACCGTTAAATATTTCTTTGATCGGGTAGCATAATTGCATATCCAACAAGTTTTACATGGATTTAGCAACTGATTTAAAGTTAAACAAGAAAAGATGTGTGTGGGGAAGAGGAAATTAAAATTTTATTGGGTTCAACAGTGTCAGTACTGATATATTTTCCACTCTATCTTTCAACCTGAATTAGATAAATGCAGATATTCATGACTAATCTTAGTATTTTATAACTTACTTGCAAAATGTACATAGGCACAAATGCTCAGCGGGTTTTGGAAAAAGTTGACCCAGGGGTGTCAACAACATAAATTGCAACAAGGTCAGATCTCCCGTCCATAATTCATGTAATTGAATGCCTCATAAAATGTGAAAATTAATACACTAGAACTGGCAGAGGGGAGGGGACCTTCTTCAGCTTTTGAAAAAGCAATAAAATGTTACAATATTTCTCCACTTCAGGAGCAATAAGCAAAACCTTTCTGGCCAATAATCTGACTCAATTTGAAGAACATTCAATTTGCTTAACAGTGAAACCGTTAATATGTATGTATACTTCACATTACTTATGACTGGATGTCAAGCTGGATAAATAATGGGATGCTTGTTCTGAGTTTTTTTGGGGGGGGAAATAATCTCACTGAGGCTCCTTTTTCCTTATCTGGATGAAAATAAGTAGTTGGTACTAAAAGTACAACAATCTTGTAGTAGGAAGTGGGTTTTGGGACCATCAGCCTTTGTTTTCCTTTGGCAGTTTCCAGAGCGACATCTAGGCTGCTGGGTTTTGTTAAGACAGCTTCATTTAGGAAGGATGCAGGGGCAGAATAGTTAATGTATTCATGTCCCTTCAAATTCAGGGGCATCAGTTTGAGTCTTGCTCTGGACTTGTCCCAAGGTCATTCCCAGCTATAAATTGGTAGTTGGTTATTTGGGCTGGGGCTGGAGAGGCAGTAAGATGTGGTATCACTTTTATTTCCCACCTCCAACAGAAATTGATCCTCTGACCTGATTTTTTTTCATTATTGCATTCAGTTGTCTGCACCTAATGCGTCATAAACTTCTTCAATAGCAAGGACTCTTTTCTGTATCTAAACAATCCCCCCAGACACGATCACTGTAAAACAAGCTTTTTGTGAAGATTGCTCTAGAATCCTATTACATGATGGCTTTATGACCAGATTGGGCTGCTTTTATCCATATGCTATAACATTCACCTTTAGTTAAAGGGACCCGACTCCTCGATTTATACTAGTAACTCTCAAGGGTTCGGTTGGATTTCTCTGGATTTGTGCCTGTTTCGTTGAGGTCAAAATGAGGACTACTGCTATTCCCTGAGCAGCACTACTTCTGACTGTAAGCACATGCTTTGCTACGTGATGAAATAAATGACCCTTCTCTGTATCTATTACAGCTTGTTGCAATGAGACAGCAATCCTTCAAATGCCTGCTTCTGGAAATGACATTATATTCATGTTCTAAATGTATCTACCCATAAGTAGGGTTGGTAGCACTATTTAGTAATGAAATGGAAGTTCTGTATTCAAAGTTTTATTTTTAGTTTGCATAGTGATGGATGCAACAAAGCATGAGTCCTACTGTAGTCAACAGAACTTAAATATGTGCATGTCTGCGGTAGTGTTTCTAAAATACAGTTATCCACCCTCTTATTTTAAGATGTGCATTAGAAAATTTGTCTGGAGAAACTTTCTTTTCCTAACAAACCTCCTCCCATTATTTGAAATTATTTACATTTCAAAGTAGAAATGGGGTTCCCATGCAAGTGAAAAGGGATTATGTACGTTGCGTTGCTCTCTTAAGATTGAACACACTGTCATGTAGCTTTGGAGCCCTGGACAAAGGTTGAAAATCCAGTGACAAGTGTGTAAATGATGCATTAAAGTAGTGTGTCATAAAATCTATGATAGGTTTAAAATGGATCTATGTTTCAAAAAAAAAAAAGATGAAAGGGTAATTGACAAAACGGCATTACTGTAATAGCTGTCATAGTATGGCTGAATAAGGAAAAGCCATTGAAGTGATTCTATAGTTTCAGCAGAAAATATTTCAAACTTAACATACTGATTAAGCAGCATTCACTTGTTATAACTTCAGTGTTTCAGGATTAAGAACTAAAAATCAAGTGCTGCTAATGTCTTTTAGAACTGACTTCTAGATAGAAGGTTTGAAGTTAACCGTAATGGAAGAGTCCTCTCAGAAATACTAACGTTGAAATAAGTCTCCTAATACGCATGCAATATGAGACATACTGCCATATTCCTTTCACTGGACAGGCAACTCCCACTTGGCACTATTTCACTGTGACGCTCGTTTGACATTGACACCCAATTCCACTTAGTGCTTAGCGAGTTTCGTTATAACGCTCACAGACATCGTGATGGGAAAATTGGTTTAGCTTAATACTGTTCCTTCCAAAACCTCCCCGGTAACCTCCCAAATTCACATCCACCTTCCTTATACCCCCCCCCCCCATACCAAACTCATGTTCATCAAGTTACAACACGTATCCAGAAGTTTTGACTCTGTTGTACCTGTGAAACCTTACAGGAAATATCACAAGCAGAACCTGCGTCTTCACCTCTAGGGCTGCTTACTTATGGTTCATATCCTGCTTGTGGTGTTACTGATTTAAAGTTACCACTAATATTTTTTAGTTTTTGTTTGCCATTGGCTAGATGTCCATGCACCAGTCATTACTATGATTAGCATTGGCAGCAATTCAAAACATTTTTGAATAGATGTTTAAATATCAGATTAGTCTGTTAACTAGAACTGGGCATAAAATGGTATTCTCATGTTACTGAAAACAGTTGAGATTTCAGATGTTTTCCAATCCTGCATTAGAATAAAACCAAGATTTTTTTGAAAAGGGTAGGTCTGCTACTGAGTAGCCCAGGGCAGGTAATTATTTTGGGCAGAGGGCCACTTACTGAGTTTCAGCAAGCCATCGAGGGCCACATGACAGGCAGCCCAGGACAGATTAAAATTAATTTTCTAAATTTTTTGGAGGCCCCGCGGGCTGGATAGAATGGCCTGGCGGGCCACGCCTGGCCCCCAAGCTACACTTTGCCCACCCCTGGAATAGCCGGTAGCCAGAGATCAAGGCATTAGTTGGTGGGTAAAAAGCCAAGCATCAAGCCTTTGTTCTAATGAACATTTAGTTATTTATGCAAGGTTAACACACCCAACAGGAAAAAAAGACACCCATCGCAGAAAACCCAATAGCACTGAGGTTAGGGCACTTACTTGAATGGGAGACTGAGATCCAGGTCTCTAGTCTAAATTAGGTAGAGAAAGTCTCCCCTGTCCCAAGCAACTGTGTTAACCACTGGATTGCTTGGTATTTTGAAGTGGACCATTTCTTGTTTTGACAAGAAATTGCATCCTGGATACCTTTCCCACTGAGTTTCATGGAAAATGGTATGCTTTTTTTCTACAAAAAGAAATTAATTGTTGATGGACTGATACTTTCCAAGAAAACAGTGTTGTATCAGAGACTTCCCCAGCAGCTGCACCATTAGCTCTAGCTGTATTCAGTGAAGCCAGTGTGAGGGAAGCACAGTGGGAAAGTTGCACTGCTTCTCACAGCGGTATATCTATTCTGTGTATGAACAGACATCTTGTCTCTAGGGTGGTCAAATCTGCACCTCTTGCATTCCCCAAATTCACATGAGTTTTAAAAAATGGTCATTTCATTTACAGTGTCACGCATGCAAGAGTCCATTCAATCCTGGAGCTGGAAAACACATGAATTACAGAGAATAAATCTCCCCATGCATCTCAAGATTGCTGCATATAAAATTGCTATGACGAATTTAATTTAATTTGAATCCACCTTAACATTTGGATAAATCCTCCCTTTACACTGAGAAGGTACATTAGCAGTTTGGTCCTAGGGCTAAAAAAAAAAAAATCAACCTAAAACCCCCAACCTCCTAAATCCAGTCCAGACACTATCCACTCTGCATGCGAGTTGCTTGCTGACTAATTTGAAGAAACAGTCAACCTGAGATATCTTACCCAATCATCCTTTTACAGAAAGCAACTCCCAAAGGGTTTTTTTTTTTGTTTTTTTGGGTTTTTTTTATTTTTTTTGTTTTTGTTTTCCCCCGATTTTTAAAACAACAATATAGATGGTGTTAGCTCTATATGGCAAATTGTAGCATTGTGGTCTGCCAGTGTGTGAAACAGTCGTCCGAGCCGCTGCACGCTTCATGTGTAATTGGACTAACGTGTGAGAAGGGTAAAGCAAAGTGTCAGCATCGCAGACGTCTGAAGAGAGTGTCGCTGTCTTGAGGGATTTGAAGTAAATAGTTTGTTTCAGGTCTGAGTGTCCTCTTGGCTTTTGACTTCTAGGTTGATTGGAAGGGCTGGTGGTGTACTGCAAGCATGGGGGACACCTAGCGAACGCTAATAATCTACAATTCTACCCTTATACAAACCATTTGCATTGGGTCAGACTCAACTTCACTCTTCAACTCAACTCCTTTTGCTTATACATCCTCAGCTCCCAATTTGGGCTTACTTCACAGATTACTTGTGTCTGAAGGCATTTGAGCACTGAAGTTCCAGGGAGAAACAAATAAATCACTACTTAATGGTATTAACTTCGTAAAAAATGGGACGTGAACTTGAATAACCCAGGTTGGGGTCCAATGCAAACAGAAATTCAGAAGTAATAAGTGTTTGGGTTTTTGCTCATGCTCCTCTCTACCAAATATGTATTAGTATCCCTGACCTACATGAAGCTGCAATTGAATGTCACTTTTTACAGCAACCAAAGTTCTTGTGGATTCTTTCAGGAAAGCCCATTAAGTTGAGCTTGGCAATGGAGGAGATGGCTGACTTTTTTTGCAAAAATGCTGGGCCACGAGTACACAACGAAGAAGACTTTCTGCAAAAACTTCTTTGCTGACTGGCAGAAGTAAAAATTGACTTTGCTTGTGTTTTTACTATGCACGGATGCCTAGGAATGGGCAAGTCAAGCTGCCTGAGGTCAGCTATGAATTGAGCTAGGAGGTATTGGCTTTTGTCTGGCATCAAGGCTAAGCATTGGCGCTTTTATTTGTCTAGACAAACCCTAAATGCATAGCCCCATGCAGCTCCGCATAGCACAGAGGAGTCATGGTGGGATTATATTACCTAGGGGGAAGAGAACAGCCATTTTCTCTTTTCTCCTTTTCTTTGGGGCCTAGAAACTACCTTCAAGCAAGCTAATTTTTCCCCCCTTTTAATTCTAGGATTTTGGCCTTCTGATCTAATGCTCTGGCCCTTTGCTCAGGTCCATGGAAGACCAAATGACATTCTTCACAGAAATTTTCCCTAAAGCGTCTCCTTGTTCATACTGTTCTTTACCAGCGCACCGTTCCTTCTCTAGAAGGAGCTGGCACGCCGGGAGTGCTGAGTGCCAGAGAGAGACGAGATGGGTCTGTGGATCTCGGGCACATTGCCGAGATGATGCTGTACCTGCTGAGAGGGGGAATGGGATGCAGTGTTATAATCTTTCAGTTCTGGAGATCCTTCTGCAAGCTGAATTTAGAGCCACGAGAGCCAGATGCCTAGATGTGTAAACCAGTGGTTCTCAACCTTTTTAGGCTCAAGGCACCCCTTGACAACCTCAGGACACCCTCTGGAAAATGCCAGCTCTTAGTTTTCACTCATTTTTTAGCTAGAAACACCACACAACTGTGAAGGATCACAATAGAGCAGAATGCTTTTAACACTATAGATTCCTATTTAAAATCTCTACGGTTGTCTTGTGAATCACGTTTGCACACCTAACAGTGCTGACATTGCACGGCACCCCGTGGCATCCTTGGCAGGGCCGCGGCACCCTGGTTGAGCATCGCTGGTGTAAACTGTAGTAGCTCAGCCTCAGTTAATGAAGATATCCTGGCTTATTTCAGTGGGGAATCCGGCCTCGGTATTGATACCCAGCTCAGATTAGTTGAGGCTTAGATTACAAAAGCACGAGTACCTTTTACACTGGCTTTGGTGCAAGCAGAGAGTGAGCAGTGTTTATTTTAATAAATAACCCAAATGAAATAACCCAATGTGTATGCTGCTTTCCACAGCTTTGCTTTTGCTATTTGTTTAAGTCACGGTGTAGAATCTTTTGACTTCCACAACGGTGTCAGCATCCTCAGAGGAGCATCTGTTTTTGGGGAAATGGCTACTGTTATGTCAACACTACAGCTTGAGTCAATCTGTGTGAAATGTCACGCTTCATATGTTAGATTATTTTAAGACAATCCTTTTGGACTCGTGTTATGTTGTTATGCATTTGTATGTCAATATGCAGGTGGTATTGCTTCCCCTGGGGGAGTGCAGGCTGGCTTTTCAGATGGCACTTAGTGAGTGCAATCCCTTTGAGAGACTTTTCTGTCCTTCCCGGTTTGAAATTATGGTTGTGAGTGGGGAGGCCTGAATATATGAGGTGCTGAGAGTACTTCAGAGAAACCGTATAGTAGGGAAACTGCCACATTTGCAGACACCTGAACCAACTCAGCAACTGTGTGGGAGGTAACATTTGAGTAATGATTTTTTTTTTCCGGCGTTTTTGACTCCTAAGTAGGACTGTCTGGATAACTGATTGTTCAGCTTGGCAGCTGAAAAGGAACAACCAAAGAAAAACCATGTTTTGAACTATCTGTGTACCTGTGACTACCTCTTCTCATCACATTTATGCTGCAGTTAAGAGCACCAACTACCCTGCTGGGAGCCTCAGCTCACCGTCACCCAGCAGGCTGGCCAGAGCTGCTAGATGTGGGGTTTTGACAATCAGCTCATTGTCAGCCCTGGGTAGACAGCTTCAGGTCCAGTTCAAGACCCAGAGCTGTCCAGGGATCGAGGCCAACATATCCCGGAGCTGCCTGGGCTGGAGCTGACAATCGTCAGCCTGGTCCCCAGACAGCCCTAGGTCTCAAACCAGACATGAGACTATCTGGCCAAGGCCAACAATCAGCTGATTCTCAGTCCTGTTCGTGGAGTCGGGCACCCAGCTTTTAACTTGCCCAGGGGAGCCTGGGATTATGACACATGATATGTTAGGAGGTGAGTTTGGGATCTGATCATACATAGATCATACATCACAACATAGAGCCATTAAATGAATGTGTGAGAGACCACAGGCTGTGGCTGTTTAAAATTATTGTGAGATAGATAGGCATCACAATAATTTTACATAAAATAAGTATAAAATAAAACAAAAATATCTAAAACAAACAAATGCCTATAGTTTTGGTTTGGGAAGAAAATGCTTTGGATTTTCTTGGTTCAGGTGTCTGAAATGCCTCGTAAGGTTTAAGATTCTTTAAGTCCATGGGAATATGTTTTAAGGTCTATCAGCCTAATTCTGCAGCTATCAATTAATTTACTCTCTACACATTTCCTTTCCAATAACTAGTGGCTCCAGCCCTTGCTAGCTCTCATTTAGGCTTCTCTGCTTCGATATACGCGCAGCAGCAATAAATGCTGATGGCAACAGGACTAGCGTGGTGCTGCAGGTTTCCTCAGAGCTTGGCAGATGCATTATTCCAGCAAATCCATTTCTTCCGCTCAGACTGAATTGCCATCCCACTTCTGAGCTTCCTTTCCAGCCCTTGGACTGAACATTTTTGCTGCAGCTTTTAGTAGTGGGGGAGAGTCCTGTAATTAATAGAAGTTGAGTTTTCTTGCTGCTGGAGATATAAGACGTTAAAGCAGACACCAGAATCTTAACAGAAGTTTAATGTTTCTCTTTGCATTTAAATTTAAAATAGATGAATCCACCTGGGTGTAAAAGAAGGGAGATCGTTTCTCAGGCTTTTTCCCGTGGACTCCTGTGTGCAGTAATTGTTTTTTTTTTTCCTGATAGCAGTAATTCTCATCAATAAATCATTGAATTTTTTAGCCCTGTCTGATGTATTTTTAAATGCCTTTTTATAACTTTCAGGGAACATTAACCCAAGTTAGTGAAATGCCCAGCAAATGCAATAAAGTCTCTAAGCTGAGGTTAAAAGTTTATTGAGATTTTATTTTTCTTTTCAGCATGTCAATTTTCGACTAAGCCCATGGCACCGAGAATACTTGTGTCATAAACAAACATATGGAAGTGTTTACTGATGTTCCTTCTCCTTATTTCTTTGTTAATAATATCTGCCTGATTGCATGTTTCCTGTTTTTAGATGATGATTGTTATTATGGTCACGTTCTACCCCCCTTTGGGTTCTAACAGAAATTTGGGAATTAGTGCTCTGGACTTTGATTTTAGTATTGCCACTGATTGGCTGTAATGTTTGGGGGCCTTCTCCATTGCTTTGTGCTTCAATATATCTCTTTGTGAAATGGGTATAAAATACAAGGCTTTTAGGGGTTGGTGGAGAGGGATATAGGTTTGCCAGTGGTCCTACTGAATCAGCATCTGCTGCCTTTAGTTTCTCTGGATGGGGCTTCCTTTTGCTTAAGGTATTTCCATCTCTGACTGCCTTTGCCTCCGCACTGATGGCAAATGTCATTTGGCCCACTGGGAAAATGATGCCTGTCACGATCTACTGGATGCCTGTGAATCGCTGATTCCACCCAGATGTTCTCCAGTTTTGTAGTCACTTCACTATTGCAGTCACTTCTGAAGTACTGCCTCTGATATAAAGGAGTCAGCCTGAGGCTGGGAATTAAGAACTGGTACCTGTAAGGAAAACCCAATTGCCATTTCCACATCGGTAAGTCCTGTGCATAATCTCACCCATTAGGTATTAGGGGTATGCGAAATGGTACCTATTCGATTTGGATTTGGATTCAACCCAAATCAGTGATTCGATTTGTTGATTCAGATCACTGTCCCCAATTCGATTTGGTCGAATACGAATCTGAAGATTCAGTGCTGATTTGGAGAATCAGCGATTCGGCCATAGACACAGATTTAAATGTTTTTTCTACATACCTCGAGGTACCAGGCACGCCTAGTGAATGCTGCAATGTTGGGGCGGATGGAGTGTCCCACATGAGTGCAGGGTACCCCCCCTGTGCTCGGAGGTAAACCCATAAGTGGACCGGAAGCATTCCCGGTCTACTTCCAGGTCTGCCGGGGGGTGGGGGGTGCCAGGGCCCCCCCACCCCCACACATCTCTGATTCAGTGACTGGTGCCTCCTAAGTCTGTGGGGGGGGGCACCTGGGGTCTCCCCCATGGCCGATCACTGAGCTGGGGGGATTTGGGGCAGGCCCGCTGCCCCTCTTTCCCCCCCCCCCCGGCACACTCCCTGGCAAACCCAGAAGTGGATCATAAGTACTTCCAGTCCACTTCCAGGTCTGCTGCTGAGTACACGGGGGGGGGGGGGGGGCCGCACTCCTGTCGGAGGCTCCATCTGCCACAGCATTCGTGAGCCATGGCTGGCATCTCGAGGTATGTAGAGAAAACATTTAAAGCTGTGTCTATGGCTGAACCACTGAATCTTTCTGAATCTCTCCAAATCAATTCAGAGAGATTAAAGGGTCTCCTGATTCAGTTTGGATTTGGAGATTTGCCACCAAATGGGCCGAATCTCCGCTGAATCAAATCAGGGACCGAAGCTTCCTCCTGCCCTGTTAGATATATCCAGTGTGTTACCTTCAGTAGCAGGTTATGAAGTTCCCCAGTTAAACCATACATAAGCTGACTTTTTTCACACAATTTTCTCAGGCCTGGCCAAGAGTCCTAGGCTCCTCTGTACAGCTAGTTCCAGTCTTGGTACGTGAGGTTTTATCCAGGCTTCTCTTTGTTGCATGCAAATAGCAATACCGGGGTCCCTCTCCCCGCTGTCTTCTGCCTTGCCATTGCTTCCTGCATTTCAGACAGGGCAGTCCTCCCTCGCAATGGTCATAGCAATGTTCTGTAACTGCCAGACTCACAGACTCTTCTGGGAAGCTGCTATTTAAAGTGCTTTGGCATCTCCACCCAAAAATGCAGCTAGGGGCTGAGATGCTTTCTCATCAGTCTGCTCAGCTGTTGCAGACAGCAGTAGGTCAGAGGCTGCTGCTTGCTCACAGAGTCCAGGCTCAAACAGTACTTTTCTTCTCAGACAAAACTGCTTTTGCCATCTTGAAGCCACTTCCTCCGGAACCCTGGACGTCTTCGGTGGGATCCACCGGTTTATCGGGATTCACTGAGGAACTGCTCCTACACACACGGACAGCCGTTAACTTCCTTGGAGACCCCCAGCGATCTGTGAGAACATAATACAAAGCAGCAGTGTGCATCAGTAACGAAGTAACTGCATTGCCTATTCAGGCAGGGACCATCTACATTGATCATTGCAATAGTGTAATGGTGTGCGGGAAAGAGAGAGGATTTCAGCTACCTGCAGACAAAATAAGGAGTCTTATGACTACTCAAGGAGTAGAGGCACAGGTAGAAGCAGCCTGTATTTTTTTCCTGTGCTTCTGTGAGATTGCTACGGCAATTGCCTGTCTCTGCAACACACAAAATATTAAGAATGGTGGCCATTTATTAATGGCCTCATTGAGCGCTACTCTCCATTTAGCACTGAGAGTGGGATCAGGCTATCATTTTGGGAGACTGAACTGCTTTAAAAGTCCCATCTGGGAAGATGCCTGCTTACTATAAGAAGTAGTCCTGCAAGCCTTAATCACATAAACATAAAGGCAGGCATCAGAGTCACAGGACAAACTTTTAGGAGTGTGAGCTTGTGTGTCTATGCATGTCTGTAGATGTGCATGCCTGCCTTTTGTATTAATATGCGCATTTACCTTTCCATCCTGGAACTGAGTTGTTTTTCATGCTGTTAGCGAATACAGGACAAAGAGCAAGAGCACTTACATCCAGCCAAATGTGCCACAGACTGACGCCTACTTCTGGTCGGAACAGCACTTTGTCTTCACGCTGTTCCTGATACTGTTTGTCAGAGCCAAAATCAATCCCATCTATCCTAGGTCAGATGTTTCCTTGCAAAATGAAGGTGGGGGGAAGCTCTTTCGAAAGAGACATCCTTCATTTTTATGTTTGTTCATTGGTTTTAGTGTTGTTTTTTTCTTCTTTGAACAGAGCATCAAATACTTAAGACTATAAAAAATTAGATATAATTGGGGCCTAAGGCTACCACTGTACTAATGATGGAGTTATTGCTAAGCTATTCATTCCCATATTGAGGTGCGATTCCAGCTACGTGCTTGCTTCTCTAATTATCCACAGGGAGTCGGTTTCTTGACGATTTCGGCTCTGACTTGTTTGAACGATACTTCAGAGTTGTCAGATGTGCCTCTGGCTTATGAGCACACACTAGAAAACCTCCTCAGGGTGTCCATTTCCACCTAGCGCCCTTGTCGAGCCTTATAGGAGAATAGTAGGTAATATCGTATTGATCAATAACATAAGAGCTCTTGAGCACAGAAGATAATCTATATTCAGCACTTTGACCCGGTTTCTTCTGAGTATGAATAAACTGGAATCTTCCCAGATTAGCTTTGGTCTTTAGAAATCTATGGGCTTCCAAACTATACCCCCAATGCTTAAGGCCTTCTAATTTGATGATCAGCCTTTTTCAATTTCTTTAGTTATACTACAGATTATTGGCCAGGAGGATGTCTTGCCCCCACAAAACTAGGTGAAGTGTTTATGGAGAGAAGGGGAAAGAGGAGGTATCCTTAAAGTATCTGATACTGAGCTGTCTGGGGTTTAGAAGATAAAGCCAACTATATTTAAAACAGACCCTGTGTTGGAGTGGCAGCCAACATATAGCAGGAAGCACTGGCACGCTGAGTTCCTGTCCTTTTTTTCTTCTCTGGTAAACACCAAAATACTGCATCAGCTCTTCTTTATTGCTTCTCTGTTTTGGGGCTGCAAGGGTTACATAGACGAATCTCTGGTGTTAAGTCCAGTTTGGGGGTGGTAGTCTTGGGTTGTCTGTCCAGGCCTAATAATGGGCCAAAACAGTAACATACTGGTGTCCTCTGGTAGCCATTTGAGAGGGGTCATATTCCACTAGCTACTTCAGTAAGCTTCTGGCTACTACTGTTTAGATTAAATTTGCACAAACTGCCTTTAAGTCAGGTGCCTGCTTCCCTTGGACACTGTCATTCACAAAAATGGGGAACAGATGTTAATTGTCCCGTTTTTCTCATAACTAATTCTACCTAATTATTTCTTAGGGCGCCTCTTGCTATAGAACCTGGGAGATATGCATTATTATTCCAACAATTAACATATATAAAGGTGGCCAGATAAGTACTTCTGTGCAACCCCTGTAGCTACATTCTTTAATTGGTGGACCTCTCCCAGCCATTCTTCCATTTGCCCGGAGTCAGATGCATCTCAGTTTGGTTGTGGATCTACTGAGAGGGAGACTTTCAGAATCAAGGGCATTGGCACCTCTACAAGCATGTTCTGTCAAAAGGAGCCAGAGGAAAGGCTTCCCCAGCTAGTCATAAGCCTAACTCCAACTTTGTTTTAGTATTGTACAATCATAAAAAATGAGGGTTGGAAGGAAGCTCAGGAGGTCACATCTAGTCCAACCCCTGCTCAAAGCAGGGCCAGCCCCAACTACATCATCCCAGCCAGGGCTTTGTCTAGCTGGATCTTAAAAACCGCTTCAGGATGGAGAGTCCACCACCTCTCTTGGTAACCTGTTCTAATGTTTTACTACCCTTCTCCTGAGAGAGTTTTTCCTAATATCTAACCTAAACTCCCCTTGCTGCAACTGGAGCCCATTGCTCCTTGTACTGCCATCTGCCACTACTGAAAACGGTCCAGCTTCATCCTCTTTGGACCCACTCTTCAGGTAGTTGAAAGCTGCTATTACATCCCCTCTTACTCTTCTCTTCTCTTCTCTTCTCTTCTCTTCTCTTCTCCAGACTAAATAAGTCCAGTTCCCTCAGCCTCTCACGTCATCTTACCCACCCCCTAATCACCTTCATTGCCGTCTACTGAACTCTCTCCAATTTATCCACATCTTGTCTCGGGTGGGGAGGTGCAAAACTGAACACAGGACTCCAGATGTGGCCTCACCAGTGCTGGATAGAGGAGAAGAACCACCTCCCTCAATCTGCTGGCAACTCTCCTAGTAATGCAGCCCAGTACATTGTTATCCTTCTTCACAACAGGGGCACACTGTTGGCTTATATCCATCTTACTGTCCACTGTACCCCCAGGTCCTTTTTGGTAGAGCTGCTGCTTGTCCAGTCAGTTCCCAGTCTGTACCGGTGCATGGGGTTGCTCCATCTAAGTACAGGACCTTGCACTTGTCCTTACTGAACATGAGAGGTTCAGCTTTATATGAGTTTGTCAATGTGGAGTCCATTTTTCAAACTTGTAGCATTACATGCCTATCAATAATAATTTGATGATTAATTTCCTAATATCAGAAATGACTAATTTTTCACATTTTTCAAAACAAGCAACAGTTTAAGAGTCTGGAGTGCAACTTCTTTTCCTAATTATTTCTGGGAGAGCTAATCTACAGTGTGTATGACCTTTGGTGAATTCAAACTCATCTGGCATTTCCAAACGGAATTGAGTATTGATCTCTTCACTGTTAATTTATTGTTTAATTAAAAAATCATAGTGCACTGATGTGTTCTGATTGCACATCCTTTTCTCCATCAGCCAGTTAAATGTGGAGAGCCATCAGAAACCTGTCATTTTTTATTATTATTTTTTATAATGGAACTTCCCAGAAATACAGGTCTGCTCTCATATACCTTACTAATGGCTTGGAAAGTCTTTAGCATAAATGACCTGAATGAACTACCCTGGAAGATAAATTCTCAGCTTATATCATTTTGGTATGACTTAAAGGTGTTAAGCTTCCTGGATTTGATTACATCTTTCTGGAACTTTACCACGCATTTTAGGGCACCAAAACCATGTATACACTGCACAGAGGTGGTTACTGAACTACCAGATTTTTTTTGCCTGGTGTGGTTTAATTAAGTTCCTTTATGGCATGAAAGCATCATTTGATACATTTGATCGTATTATCTGGTTGCCTTCCTTTTGGTGGAAAGCGGTGTTTTAGAAGGCTGTGCACATTACCTGTCAAACAGATGATGTTGACAAACTATTTTTAGAGTAGTGGATTACAATTTGTATCACAAAATTTCTCTGTGTGTGCACATCTGTCTGTTGAACTGGATTGGTGATTTTAATGTATAAGATAGGTTGCTTTAAATTGTGGTGTACTTCACAGACTGCCAGAACATTCAGTTCCCGGTACTCTAAAAAGACCCCTCTTAAAAAGGAACTCCTTGTTCTATCTTCCTGCACTTCTCTGGCTGAATAGTTTATTTAATTTAGATCTTATTGAAATGTAATGTCTTTTCTTCTTTGCTTGATGCTTCATCAAGAATCCCCTGTGAACAAGCATTTAAATTGAGAAATCCTGGCAGGCTTAATTCAAAGCTGAAACATTTCTGCAATCTGCAATTGTGTGTGTGTGTGTGTGTGTGTGTACACATACAAAGCCTCTCTAAAAGAGGCCATCCTGATCAGTTAGAAACCACGTCATATGAAATACCATAAAGTGATGTGAAAAACATTCTGGTTTGGGATGTTTGTATATAAATAACAAAAATATTCACCTAAATAAAAAAAAATCCCATTAATATTTTAATGTTTGCTAAAAAGAAAACCAAACCCATTTGCCAAATTATTCCAATGGAAAAAAAAACTCTTTAAATATTTCTAAAGAACTGTGAATGAGTGAAAAAAAATCAGAACACATTATTAGTAAAATTAATGGGTAAAAAGCCTCAGAACAGTCTCTATAGCACAGTACATTTGCTTAGTTACCCAGGTAAGCTTTCCTGGCCCAAGACCACTCAGAAATAAATAGCATGTCAAAACAGTCCATGAATGAGAGATCACCCCTTAAGAAATTACAGGGCTAGCAGGTCTAATAATATGACACTTCTGAAACGAAGAACAAACTGCATAATCTCAGAGAACATTATTGGAGGCCTATATATCACTGCACCATGGAAATTAAGCCATGGTGTTCTTTGCAGATAAAGGTACTTGTTAAACGTTAACACAAATTTTGGATACATCCAAACAGAATCCACTGTAAGCAATTTATCTCGGATCTTCTGAAAAGAGCCAGTGGTTCAGCATTATTTAGCATCTTAACTTTAATTGGAAACCAAAAGGTCCTTCCCTCCCTTCCAACAGAAAACCTATAATAATCCATTTTAATTGTACTTCTATATGAGATTTAACACTAAAATATTAACAATGTCAACGTATTTTAATCTGTTTCCATAACATTCTTCCTGCATTATGAACATCACTTTGATTATGCAGAATCATGACAAAAGTACTTATGGAGAAGTTTTTGTTTGTTTGGTTTGTTTTTAGGGCCTTATCCAAAGCCCATTAAAGTGAATAGAGGTCTCTGTTGACTTCATTAGTCTCTGGCTTTTGGTCTGCAACTTTTACAAGTGGAAAGAAGCTCTTAGGCTCCGTTTGGATGTGATATTAAAATTAATCTTCACTATTTTAATACATGGAAAGGATAAGAATTAGCAAGCTGCAGAATGGCCAGGCAAAGTCAAATCTAAATGCTGTCTTGGTAGGTTAGAAGAAGGTTACTTGTTATAAGACCAGGGGAAAAGACTTCAACTGAGAATGACATGCCGGGGGGATGAGACAGGCTGGTGGTGTGCCCTATGGTGTGGCCTTGGGTTTCCCCCACTGCGGACTCTTTGTTGCTCTGAAATCCCTCTTTTGTATTCTTTCTCCCCTCTGACTCTTCATTCCTGGGAATCATTGATTGGGCTCCCTGTGGTCATCATACTGTCCACATTCTGTCCTGGCAGCATATTCCTTTGTTCCAACAAACCTATCACATGCACACATCTTAATTTGCTCATTTACGGGGCCTTCTAACTTGGTCTGTCCACCAGAACCAGAAATCCCGAGAGCTCTGCAGTTGGGCACTGCAAACTAATGCTACCTTATCTCATTATAAAACAGTGTGGTACACATCTTCAATTTCCCAGGTGTCTGCTGGCTGTCAGCACAGTAGGCCTAGAAGGAAACTTTGCCCAAAATAGGCTTTTTGAAACCAATTAACCTTTGTTGTTCCCTTGGACCATTATTCTAATACAATAGCTACTTTACCTATAAGCCAATTCCCAAAAGCAAACCTCTAAATATAATTTTCTAGCCATCGGTCAGTAGAAAAGATAACATGGGTAACATTTGCACTAAGGTAAAGGGTGTACATCAGTTTTCATGTATCACTTTGGACCTTTAATGAACTCATGTGATGCACAGAGTCCAGTACAGACTTTTATACCAAGGTGAAGTTTTGCTCAGCAGTCATGCGTGGAGAGGCAGTTGCTTAAGCGAACTGGTAACATGGAGCTAGATCATGAAGTGAATCAGCCAACTGTAATATGGATTAATGGGGAATCCATTCTCTGTACAATAAAGGTGGGGAGTCACAGTCTGTGGGCAAGCTGCTGCTTTTGGAACCCTTTTCCAGACCCTTTCAAATAACAGGCCCACTCCTGCACTCCTTTTCATCATTGACTAGATTTTGTGAAGCATTTCAATTTCGATGGAATACTGTTCCATTCAAGTTTCTCCACCTGGTTTTATTTAGTAGTGTTGGTGGCAAGTTCCTTGTTTTGTCTTTTCAGTGTGTGAGCCAAGTGCATGTGGAAAAGGGACTTTTTTTCCAGTGAAAACTTGGCAGGAAATTCCAAGCTCTTTTCTCTGTGATGTACAGGGAGAGGTGATAGGAAGGAAACCAGCCTTCCATGTGTAGGGAAAGTGTCCTGTTCTCAGTCAATGAATAATATTTGCATAACTTTTCTTTCCCTTCTCAGCTTCAACCAGGTAGAACCCAGTTGGATTTGACCTATTAAAATCTTAAGTACATGAGCCCATTTAGTTCAGTAGCCATGTGAAATTTAGATGGCTCATCTCCCCATCTGCTGTGCCAATGATTTCTTTGTCTCCTGTTTTTTCTGTAGGAAATGACCATAGAAGAAAGGATGCTTCTCATCAACCTCACCAGGTGTGACTTCAGTGAGATGGCTACCTACTACAAAAGAAAGATGGAAGAAAAGAAGATTCTGTCAAAAAAAGAAAAGCTAGTAAACACCTTTTTTTATTATTATTTGAAACTAAAAATCTATGCAATTTGCATTTAATCATTTAACTTTCTGATCTTTTGAACTTTACAGTCTCTGTTCTCCAATGCAGTCCTCCACTGGTGACAGTGGCTGGGTGGTTTGGAGGCCCCAGTCTGGGGACCCTATTGTGCAATAGGCACTATATATGTATTGAAAAACTGTCCCTGCCCATAACAGCTCACAATATAAATCAGCAAGAAAAAAGCCAAAGGAGAACAGAAGCACAGAGAGCTTTGTCCAAAGTTACACAGCACTGGCTGAACCCAGAATAGAAGCCAGATCTTTCTGGACTCCTTCTCTGGGGTCAGATTCACTAGATCATTCTGCATCGAAACCTTCATTCTGTAGTCCAGGCGGGACCAAGCAGACCTGACATTAGTTAACATCCTTGTGTTTCCACTTGAAACAAATATAATGCTAGAGCTAGTTCCATGATAACACAGCTGAAGTTGTATTAGATGGGTGATGATTTCATTCCACTTTCATGTTTCTTGCGTTTTTTTCCCCCAACAGTGTGCAATGGAAGCCAAGCAGCATTCCTACAATATGCATCTTGTTACAGTCATATAGCACAAAGCCCAGTAACCCAGAGTAGCCTCACAACTGTCATACCCAGTATTTAAACATTTATGGTAAATAATGTTTATCCAGAACAGACTTGAGTGATGTCGATATATCAAATAATATGCATATAAAAAGTATTCTGAGCATACACAATGCACGCTTTTGGCCATTTAACTATGATTAATTGTAACAACGCAACTTATTAATTAGACTTGGGAAGCAGTGAAATTGGAAGTAGCATTCTCAATTCACTTGAATGCATTTCAGCATTTATTCTGCAGTTGTTCTAATGGAAATGCTGAAATCATCTGCCTATCAATTTATTCATTATCAAATAAGCTGAATGCAGCAATCCTAAATATTCATGAAAATATCTTCATTATAAAAATCATGTAATTAACCTGAAGTGTGCTTTAAATGAAGCACCCAAATGCTTGCATACTTTCCCTCTTAATTGCAAATTGAGTATATTAATCTCTCAGCCCCCGCCCTTATGTTCAAAATAAGAATAGCATTTTGTATGATCTAAAGAGCAATTTTTAACAATGAAATAAACTTCAGTAACATTCTCGAAAAAGGCCATTAACCTTTCAAGTTTGTGTTCATTCCATTCACCGTTAATGTTCATTATTGGAGATGACTGTAACAAGAACTTTTATGATCACATCTCTTCTCTTTTTGCTGAAGTGCATATGTAGCACCACTAATGCCACCATCATTTTAAGGCTATGCCAATGTGATTGTTATAAACACTTCATTACGTTTTTGCTGAAAGTTAGTTCAGCTCTAATGTAAAATTGATTTCTGCTCTGAAATTTGGCATGCAACGATAGGTCCGCATAGCAGATAGTTTTTCACATTCACACTCGGAAGGAGTGTTTGTGAAACAAATGCTCGGCGTGTTATTAAAGTCTATGTAGATATAACCAATGCCTGAAAACAAGGAGCCTGAGACTCAGAATAACCTGCTGTGGTAGCTTGCCAATTCACAAGTCCCTTCACACTTCCTTTCATAACAGTAGTTCATGAAAGCAAACATAACTTTGAGTCCTGTCAATTTAAAGGTCTTCTGTGGAAGATGTTCCACCCAGGGAGATTTCACACATTTTGTTCTGATTGGATTGCACATCATAGAGACTGAGTATAACAACTATCTTCATTCACATAGCTAAAACAATAGAGAAACCTCCTCCGCAAACAGAGGCACGTCTTGCTACCTGGAGAAAAGGCAAAGGAGAGGCCCCTGTGGAATCAAAAGGGATTGCCATCGGGCATTGGGTGGTTGATGATTTTGTCTTTATGGGTTTTAAGGGTTACTACTCCCACAAAGGTACATGGAGGCCTATAGTGGAGGCTCTGGTTCGGGATGAGTTATCCTTCCAGCAGTCAGTTAGCTACTTTGTGGGCAGGGCATTACCCCACACCAGCAGATTCAGCAGAAATGGTGAGCTGTCTGCGTGACAAGTCTCCTGGTGAGCTTGTCAACTGCCCTCATCCTAGCACCTTGCCTTGACTCTGGTCCGTCCTCTGTTCCCGACCTGGCGTTCTTGGTATTTGTAGCTGGCTCCTGACCCATGGCTTGCTCCTGACTCTGGCCTGATCCATGGTCCTTGGCTCTAGCATGATCCACAGCTGCTGTCCTTGACTCTGTGGCTTGAGTCTGACTGGCTTCTTTGCCCCGGTGCCACTCATAGCTTCCTGATTCTGGCTTCTGGCTTGTTTCTGCCCCTACTTCTGGCTCTGGCCTCAGGTTTCTGACTGCCAGTGTATTACTCATGATCAAGGGTGTGATAAGCAAGTTTAGAAACAGCAGGAGGAGAGAAAGAGAAATAGCAGAAAGATAAGGATGCGGCAGTAATAAAAACTGTGGATACAGCACTGAGAGAGGGCACAGAAGGGGATAGCTCATGGGCTGAGTGTTGGCTGGGAAGAGGATAGGAACTGCGAACAAAGACACTGCCTCCTTTTTGATTTCTGCTGTCCAGAGAAACAGGATTTTATACATGTTTTGCAAACAAACAGAATTAAAGAAACATAAGTTCAACCTAAATTTCTCTTTTTAATTAAGACAACCCAGCAGAAGTGAACTGTTGACCAATTGCACGTGTGAAAAAACATAACAAATATTAATATTTATTAATTAAAACAGCCAACCCATAAGAGGCACATTAAAGAAAATGATTGAAATGAGGATGTTGCTAGAAGGAGCTTACAGTCAAGACAGAAGTAGCACTTGTGCTTTTCTAGTTAGGCTACAGGGTATCTTGACCCTCATTTACAACAGGAACAGTGCCTGTGTCTGCTCACTCTTAGGCTGCTCATCAAAATACAGTCACTGCAAGCCTATATTTTTGATAGTAGCAAAAAATGTGCCAGCCAGATGAATCCCCTGATGATATCATATCAGTGTTGAGAGTAAGTTATGGTATTTTTGCAGAGCCTCTGACTCCAAAGAACAGGAGTATTGAAGTATCTCTTTCAAGAAATGATATAGGAGGAGACAGTGTTGGACTAACTGGCTGGATGCAAGACACCATCAGAAAGTGATCATGAAGTCTCAAAAATGTCAGAGTAGGTTGATCTCCCTCTTTCAGCTGTGTTACCTTTCTCTCTCTGCCTCCTCTCCTTTTTCTCTCCTCTCGTCTCTAATTTTTTAGATTGTCTGACCTTTAGGGCATAGGAGCTGTTCTGTATGTTATACTGTAATACATATAAGAAGCAATGATTGTTTTTCCATTTCCATTGACTAGATTGTAATGCATTCTGTCTTCACGTTGTTAAAGAATAAAGGAAGCCAGTGAGAAAGTTGTTCAGGACTTTTTGGCTCCTGTGTCCTGGATCATCATCGAGAGTGAATTGGTAACTTCAGGATAGAGCCTCCTGGTTTGTTTTGTGGGTGAGGAGACCACCCCAGGCAGGGGATGCTGAAGAAGAGAATCCTCCCTGAAGATGTTATCGTCAACTGCAGCAAGTAAGGTCTAATTTTGTTAGAAAAGGCTGTCTGCCGATTTGCTAGAAAGGCTTTTGATAGTGCAGACTGAGTATGTTTCATTTTGTTTTGTGGGGTCATGGGAGAATTAAACTGATCTAACAAAATGTTCCTAGCCTCGTACCTGAGATCGTCGAACTACATAGTGGGATTTTGATTGTTACCAAGGACTGTAAAATTAAGCAATGGAAGCCTTTAACAACTTAGTTTTTCTTTTTCTTCATAGAATAGTGTCCTTCAAGTAGGAGCAGGGATATTTAAATGGCTCTGTGGACCTATTTTATCTAACTTGTTCATCTGTAGAAATTGTCTCTGTTGTTTGTAAAGATGTCTTCTAAAAACCAGGTGTCTTGTTAGGTGCAGAACTGCAACACACCAAGGGTTAAGTCAGGGGTGGGCAAAATGTGGCCTGGGGGGCCAGATGCAGCCCGCTAGGCCATTCTATCTGGCCTGCGAAAAATTAATATTCATCTGCCCCGGGCCACCTGCCATGCAGCCCTTGATGGCACACCAAAACTCAATAAGCGGCCCTCTGCCCAAAATAATTCCCCGCCCCTGGGTTAAGGGATGGGTACTTTCACACAGCTCGGGAAACAGTGCACCATAACTAGCAAAATAGCTAGTATCTGCTCAGCTGTAATTCATGTCTGAATATTTCTACAGTACCCAGTGGAAGATTATGATCTCTATTTAAACAAAAGATGTTTCCCTCATGATCTATCTATTTATCCCCATTACTGTAAAAGATCCTTCTTAACTCGTCAAATTGTAAGCTGCTCTCATAGAGATTACTGGGACACCACAGCTTAACATTATGACTTTTAGCAATGAAAACCACCCTAAGGAAATGGACTGAAAGGCACTTCTTTGAAATACACATAATCATCAATCATTTATTGTCATCAGCAAGGGAAATATTCACTTCCTAATACAAGGCAATGGATTTTTCATTTCATCTCATGCTGGGTTTTATCTCTTTTCCATATTTTTCCGTAGCGATAGCAAGATTGAGAAGATTTTTGTACCAGTACAAAACAAGCATCTGTTTTTTCTACTAGTCCAACAGACTGTTGGCTATACCATTTTAGTAGAAGAGAAGTCTGCTATTCGTTGCAGTGAATTGTGATGATATTTGTAATGCTTTAGTTCTCTCTCATAGATGATTCCTTTTTCTGGCATTTTTTTTCTTTTAAGAAAATGTTCAGGCCTTAACCCTGCATCAATTTAACTCAATGGAAGTTCAAGCACTGACTTCAATGGAAGTTGAGCTATGTCAATGTGGAAGACTTCAAAATCATGCAGTGGTGCATCTGACAGAGAGAGATCTGCCATGGAAGTATTCTGAAAAGAGCAAAGTGGGGGTGTGCAAAATGGGCCCTATTCAATCCTGATTCAGATTTGGCCTGAATCGGGGACAGTGATTTGATTCGTTGATTCGGATCACTGTCCCTGGTTCGATTTGGCTGAAACTGAATCTGAAGAGTCGATGCTGATTCGGAGAATCAGCAATTTGGGCATGGACACAGCTTTAAATGTTTTTTCTACATACCTTGAGGTACTAGGCACAGCTTGTGAATGCTGTGATGCTGGGGCAGATAGAGCATCCCACAGTAGCATGGGGGGAGCCCCCACATGCTTGGTGGTGAACCTGGAAGTAGACTGGAAGTACACTCTGGGTACATCGGGGAGCATGTTGGGGGGGCCCCCCTGCACCTTCCTGGCCCCCCCAGACCCTGGAGGCACCAGTCAGCGAGCTGGGGGGGCATGGGAGGGAAGACCCTGCGCACTCCCTGGCAGACCCAGAAATGCTTCTGGTCTACTTCTGGGTCTGCTGCCGAGTGCACTGGGGACCCCCCGCATTCCCGTGGGCCGCTCCATCTGCCCCAGCATCACAGCGCTCACGAGCCCCTGCTAACTAGAGGTATGTAGAAAAACATTTAAAGCTGTGTCTATGTCTGAATCGCCGAATCTCTCTGATTTTGATTCAGAGAGATTAAAGGGTCTTGTGATTCAATTCAGATTTGGAGATTCGACAGCTGAATCAAGCCAAATCTCTGCTGAATCGAATCGGCAACCAAAACTTCACACAGCCCTAGAGCCCAGCAAAAATCACAGCGTTCTTTGTCTGGGATATTCTTCTATAGAAACATGTTGTAGAAATGTAAAATATGCTGATTTTTCACAGAATAAAAAGTATTCCGAAAAAAAATATTTGAAGTATAAAAAGATGGCAGAATGAAAGTTAATTGAAACAATGTTTTGACTCTCATGAACTGCAGATGTTTCATTTTGGCTTGTTGAACCCAACAGCTACATTTTGCTTTGAGGCCACTCTTCTGCTTCTGCTTATTGTGCTGTGATGCCTCTTTTGAAGTTGCAATTCATATGCTTTCCCCCCTGCTGTTTTCCCTAGAGGATTGGGAAGGCTGATACCTCATGAGTCTCATGGCTGAGGGGCTCCCTGGGAGTTGTCATCTAGCCAAGGAGCCTAGCTATAGGGCCACAAGGCATCACACCCCAAAAGGCAGGTTCAGTTTAACGTCAGACTCCCCGGAAATGCAAAGCTTTGTGCTTTTGTGTCGGAAAATTGAAAAAATTGGTTCAAAATCAAAATTTGCCTTCTGGACATGTTTGATGTTTATGGAAAAAAAGTACATTTTCTGTCCAAAAAAAAAAAAAGGCACTGAAAATATTCAAAGTCACTCTAACTCTGAAGGCTTCAGAGGATGTTTCAGGATTGGAAAACTAGAGGCAAGAGTGTTTTGGAGGCCTGGGAGTTCAAGCTGCTGCTCCAAAGCTGTACAGGAGTATAGTTCCCTTCTAATAGAAATGCTCAGGAGCTGTTCAGAGGCTTAGTTTTTCACTCTTGGAGCATTGAGGAGAGTGACAGGCCTGAAAGCTGAAGTTCATCTTCTGGGTAGTTCGGCTGTTCCCCAGAGGCAGAAGCTTCAGTCAGATCAACCTAGTCATTTTTCCTCTCCATGGTTAGGAGGTAGTGCAAGTAACTCTGTGCACACAAGGGAAGACCACGCTTCTGGCCTTTCTTGCATGCGATGGCTGTTCCTTGTCATCTTCCAGATTCTGCAGGGAGATCTCTGCTAGCGACAGAGGAATAGCTTTTCAAACAGAGGCTTTATCTCCACCCCACTGCCTCTCGTTTTCTTTGGTTCTCTGACTCCTTGTGTATTGATTCTGCAAGGTTTTTCTGTCCCTCTCATACCATGCTCTGTTGGCTTGGACAGCTTCCCCATTACTAAGCCTGAGTCTGCAAAAAGCTGTGAGCTGCTGATTTGATGCTGTGGAATTTGTTATATTTAATGTTTCTTTTTTTTCTGCAAGGGGTTTTCATTGAAAGCTTTTTTTCATGCTCGCCTTCTCTCTCTCTCATTTCTCCTGTGACATTTTTGAGCTTAAGTGCCGTTGCAGCAACGTGTCCTAGCAGCAGGGAGCTTTCATTTTCTGGGCTACAAATAAAACACCTTGGGTTGTATCAACTTTCAAGTGTAAGGGTTTTACTATTTCTCCTGGATGGTATTTTGTAACAGCATCTGCCATGGCCAGAACTGTTTCTGAGACCTGGATCCCACTTGCATTTAGGTTAAGTTGCTTGGGAAAGCAAACCCAAGTGGAATGAGCACGTATGGGGAAACCTCTCAGCTGGGCAAATCATAGGTTTTATTGAATGATGTGTTTATGAGAAGCCATGTCACGCCTCCAGCTTTGAACCTTAGATTTCTCTCCACAGTTTGTGGTGTAATTTTTCCATACTGAATGGCTGGAGTGCAAGCCCAATTTCCTCTTGTTACAGTACATCAACATTGGGGGGAGTAGGGATGTTCTTGGATGGACCTACAGGAATGTAGGTCAGGTTTTCATTTAGGCCGCTCACTGGTGTCTTTAAATGCCTCTTTGTTTTTCAAAAAGTGGCATCTTTTGACCGCAGAAACTTGTGCGACTTTGGGGTAGGAATATCTAAATGCTGTATTTTGTCACAGCCCCAATACATTCTTGTTTCTTGGAAGGCAGAATGAAGAAAAAAAGATTTTCCCAGAGTTATAGCAGCACACAGCAGGAGTGGAGCCTAATCTTCAGCTCACTCACTTTCCCTTTCCTGCTCCAGCAACAGCTACAGTTTTAACCCTTTCACAGCTGAATTGATAGCAGTTCTTGGTGCTCAGCCAAAAGCTGAAACTGTACCTGCTGCTGAAGGACTCCATAAGGAGATCAAGGATTTTGAGAAAAAAGCAGCAGCCAAAAATGGTATGCTGGACTATGAATTAGGAGGAGAGAGAAAAGGAGTATCAGACAAACAGCAAAATTGCTGAAAAAGGGGTAGCTTGACTTGTGGAACATCAGGCCATTAAAAAGGATGGAGGGTCATTAACAACTCTTGAGCAAAGAACAGTTAGCAGAATTTGAGTAAATTATAATGAGCTAAGAAGTCAATAGGCTACCTCAGTGCTTCTGGTATAGACATGTCACTATAGCTATTCTGGGCAGAAAAATCAAACTTAAAATATCCACATTTTAGGAGGCTAATTTTTGGGGGATGGGAGTGGATAGAGCGGGGGAAGTGTCTGTAATATGGGTAAATATAAGTCTGGGCAATAAATCAAGATTAATTCACACGGTACACTGCACCTTCTATTAGGTGGGCACTTCTGTAGATATGACTCATTGACTTTGTTCCTTCCCGCTAGCCTTTTCCATCCACATGCCAAGTTCGTACTTCATGGACCACATGTTAGGGTTGCACCCCAGACTAATGTTGCAGTCTAATTTCATTACTGTTCCACATAATTATCTCTCTTGAAGTAATTGGACCCAAAAATTCTAGCATTAAGATGTCTGCCTTCATCATTTGCAGGTGTGGTCTGATATGCAGATACCTGAAATGCTTCACATGAATCCACAGTTAATGGCAGGTACAAAACTGCACCTGAAAAAAGGGATCTTTCTTAAAAATCAAGGTCATTTATATAAACACATCCAGTAGTTGTAACCAGAGTCATTTGCATAATTACAGGAAAGTACTCTGCTGGGACCTCATGGTAACTTCATCTGAATGTGAGATACCTGCCAAATGGAGTTATATGCCTTATAGCTATTGACTTTTTAATAACCATGTAAATAATTATTTCTTGCGCTGATGTCATGCCTTTCATCTGAGGATCACAATGTGCTCCACAGATATTAATTAATTACATCCTATGCAGGAGAATTGAGAGGCTCTGTCATTATTTTCTCCATTTCATTTGAAAACACTGAGAAATTGACTGGCCTACGGGAAATTAAAAGTCTTGCCTAAGGTTCCCCACACAGTCTGTGGCAGGGCCAAGAGACAGACCTCTTATCTCTCATCACTTAGATGTTGCTTTCATCCAGACCGTTATGTTGGAGAGGGAGGTTATCCATTGCCTGTATGTTTGTACACCCTACGTATATGCACACCAAGAGAACTGCATTGAAGTACATATTCATAATGCTGTGTGATAGCGGGTACAAAATGGATTCATGTTTAGAAGAATTGCCCTGTACTCTTGTTAAACAAATGCTTTTCCTTGTTGCAAGGTGACATGTTCATTTCCTTGTAATCAGTGTGCATAGTTCATAAGGAAGCCAACTATGTAGAGGAGCTTTTGTCCATGGCCAGAAACCTGCCAGTTCCCAGTGAAAGACTTTAGAGGCAGACACTGCAAATAGATACTAGACTTCAGCAGTATACAGTTTACAGTAATCACAACAGTGGCTGCTATGTTTTGTAGGAGGAAAAACAATTGTGGTAGCAACAATTGTGGCAGCTCTTCTGGAAGAGAGCTTCAGGGCTTCCTCAAATGCAGTTGTCACAGTGAGCAACAAAGAAGGGGGACAAAAATCTGCGAAGCTGGGATTTCATTCATCGTGTCTGTCATCTTAATTTTTTTTTGTTAACACTGCTGTAGGTGGAAGTCATTTGTATCAGGATCCACCAGTCACTGTTCATTACATAATACAAACTGAGGTGAGCACCATTTCAGCAAAGCTCCTGAACAGCCCCCTTCCAAACACGTCAGACAGAAGCAAGTGTTGCTTACAAAATGCAGCTCTTGGCATTTATGGGCACTGCTCTCCCTCTTTGACTGACTTGCATGCACACACAAGCATTTGTTGAGCATAGGGTATAATATTCTGCACATAAAACACAATTCTAAAAAATCTTTAAGTGCCTTGTGAAGTCTTCTAGCACCTTAGGGGAATGAAAATTTTCTGAGTCCCATTTGGCCAACACTATTACCTACAGGCTGGGGAACTCCCTTCTCATCAGTGCAGAGGCAGAAAAGGATCTTGGAGTCGTCATTGATACCAAGATGAACATGGGCCAGCAGTGTGGGGATGCAGTCAGGAAGGCCAGCCGCACCTTGGCATGCATCCACAGATGCATCTCGAGCAGGTCCAAGGAGGTGATCCTCCCTCTCTATGCGGCACTGGTCAGGCCGCAGCTGGAGTACTGCATCCAGCTCTGGGCGCTGCACTTCAAAAGGGATGTGGGCAACATAGAAAGGGTCCAGAGGAGGCCACTCGCATGATCCGGGGCAGCAGGGCAGGCCCTACGAGGAGAGGCGATGGGACCTGAACCTGTTCAGCCTGCACAAGAGAAGGCTGAGGGGGATCTAGTGGCTGTTTACAGACTGGTCAGGGGACCAGCAGGCACTGGGGCAGTCCCTGTTCCCCCAAGCGCTACCAGGGGTGACCAGGAATAATGGTCACAAGCCGACAGAGCGGAGATTCAGGCTAGACAGCAGGAGGCACGACTTCACTGTCAGGGCGGCTAGGATCTGGAACCAGCTTCCAAGAGAAGTGGTGCTGGCCCCTACCCTGGGGGTCTTTAAGAGGAGGCTGGATGAACACCTTGCTGGGGTCGTTTGGCCCCAGGACTCTGCCTGCCAGCAGGGGGTCGGACTTGATCTGCTCAGGTCCCTTCTGACCCTACTAACTACGAAACTATAGATGTGAAGATAACAATAGTTGTCCGTCTCCTCAGTTGCACTATGAGGGTAACGATATACATACATTTGGGGCCACTTCAAAAGGGAAAAGTTTCAGAAGGAATGAGGAATGGGATGGTGCTATTAGCTCTGTAACTTGGGTAGGATGTGGACACGTGCATTTGGAGCAGCTTCAGAAGAGCAAAAGAGACGACTTTCTACTTGTTACTGGCTTATCCACAACAATATGAACATTGCAGAACCACTCCAAGGCTAAGTACAGACATTCGGGAGATTAAATCAGGTTCAAAATGGCCACACGATTTAAACTTACCTCGCCCCGGTGCCAACCTTACACTTACAGACCCGGTCTCTGTGACCGGCAATCAGTCTAAACCATAGCTGAACAGAAGGTCTGTGCACACAAACCGTTCTAAAAATTGCAGAACCTGGTTGAAGATAAATCTGGATCTACGTAGTATCAGACTCATTCGATTTAGGTCAAATGGGTGCGTGGAGCTTCTGTTCTGTCCACTTCCCCTGTGCAGCCCTGGGGCTGGGAAAACCCAGCCACTGGCCCCAGCCCCGGGGCTGCTTTTTTCACTACCTGCTTCCCCTGCACTGTTTTTTTTTTTTGCCCACCGCAAGCTCTTTGCTTGCCCACTCCCCGCAACAGTCAGCCCTCTCAACCTCCATTTCACAAGCCGCTTCAAGTGCAGCCACTTTTATCAGCGTTTGCTGCTGCTGGAGCCAAGCAAGTAAGTCCTGGTGGGGAAGGGGTGGGAGAGATGTGGTGGGGATGACGCTGGTCCCCACCACCACACCTGCGGGTCACGGCTGCCTCCCACGTTTGAAAACGCTGAGAAATTGACTGGCCTACAGGAAACTAAATGGCCGCAGCTCACGCCTTCCTCCCTACCCCACCCCTGGGCCACATCTGCCCCCCACTCCACCCTGGGGTCACGCCTCCCCTCCTCCCCCACACATAGGCTGTGCCTGCCCGCCATCCCCTGGCAGACCCCCAACACCCTCCAGGCTGCTGGACCCCTAACCTCTTGGCTGCCCCCCCCACCCCAATTCTGACTTAACTGATAATCAGGCAGCTATTTTGAATAGATTTAACCTCCCCACAACACCCTCAAATGTCTGTACTTAGCCCAACTGTAACACTGGATGAAGCTATTAAATGTGGAGTGGTTTTGCTACATTCGTATCCTTCCCAGTGTTTCCACAATTACGGGTTAGAATATACCAGGTGCTGCCCTCCTGAAATAGCAACTTCCCGAGCTGCTAATGCCATTTCATTCCTGCTCTGTTCATCCTGCTGTGCCCCATCTCTTCTGAGTTACGTTCACGTGTAGATTACAAATGGCATTTTGCATTATTTGCTTTCACCTTCCTATATTTTTACGGGACTGTTTGCACTTCTATGGCCTCTTCATCCATGGATCTTCTTTAATATGTAAATGTGGAGAAAGGAGTGTCTTGTTTTCTGTATTTCTAGGATTGTCTTGCTTTCTGTATTTCTATGGCACCTGGGCTTTATGGTTTATAATGTAAATTAGCAACCGAAATTACAAAATAATCTTCATGCTTCAGTCTGCATTTGAGGTGCTCTTTATAAAACTGGATAATTTGGGAGTTAAGTGTTTAGGCTGAGAAGAAGCAAAAGGCAGCCAGGTAAATCCAGCGTGTAGTGAGACCTCCCAAATGCCAGGCTTCAGGAGTGACAGTGGGGAGTTCTAGTGTTTGGATTCTTCCATCCAGATCGATGCTTTTGGGGACAATGACTTCAAAAATAGCAGTTACATCCAGGATTGACTTATGTTGGTCCTTATTCATTGGCCAATACTGTGCTCTAATTTCTGGGAGAAGCAATTCCCAGGATGGTATGAAGAACAAGTGGTGTTGGCTGGCGTGAGTGCACACAAATGGGATATGCTGGAGGATAGCCACAGACTCTTGGGACTTGGATATCCCTCATGTGATCTATCTTTATGCAGGGCCAAACAATCAAATTACCAAATGAAGCTTGAGGGAATAAGGGGCATGTGTGGTGCCTTGGCATCATTTACTTGATAATGAAGATTCCTCCTTAAGATGTAGCAAATGTCAGGCATGGGAAGAGAGCGATGAAAAAGCGAGAACCTAGGGAGCTATAGGTTAACCTTTGTGGTTTGAAATTAATGAAATCATTTTCATTAAAGAAAGAAATTGAAAGTTCAAATTACTCTGAGGCAAGTGTCCTCAATTAAAAAGACCTGCTGTGACTGAGTGACTCATGCCTTGCGAACACATTGCTCCTACAGAAATGGTGGGGCAGAATGACAAAGAAGGGTGATGTGGTACCGCTCTAAGCATCTTGATGCCGGTTTATCTGGCGCAAGTTGAAACTGAACTTGGGGGACACGAGGCTGGCCGTAGGATTACAGTACAGGATGAAGAGCTGAGGGATAGAGGCTCAGTTCCCAACTCTGCCACAGATTTTTCTTTGACCCTGGGACAAGCCACATAACTTCTCTGTGTAGCAACTTCCCCATCAGTGTGTTGCCTACACAAAATGGGGGGAGACAAAACTGCATCCAGCGCTCTTCACACATACAAGTTGAGCCAGGATGCTGGAGTCAATAGCTCTGTGAAGTTAGCTACTGCAGCAACAATTTATAAACTGTGAACAGGAAAATACTCTCCTGATTATATTGATTTCATAACCTGCCTGGCAATGCATTGTAGAGGATCCATCTAGGTTAAAGTGAGACTTCATAGGAGACGGTAGCTGCTGCTGAGGCTGTAGGGTATATATTTGTACAGTGGATTTCAGTGTCCAGGATTGTCCATGGAGCCCCTTGCAGGAGTCTCAGATTTAATTTTAATGGGACAGAACATCCCAATAGACGTAGAAACAGAAATTGTAGAGGCCTGTTTCAGAGTAGGTGATGCCGGTTGCACGGGGGGATGCAAAGCAGGGCACACCGCAGGCGCTGGTCTCTGAATTAATCACCTCCCTAGGCCCACCAGAAATTGTTGGCAAAGGCAGAAAAATTAAATCAATTTAAAAAGTCTTGACAAAAGCCTCAGGGGCTGACACATCAGGGCATTCTCTGCTCTCCCTGCAATAAGGAGAGTTTGTAAATGGAACTTTTCTTTTCAATTGCTTCCATTTCGTTCTTTCACTGGTGACCTCCTCCCTCCCCTCCCCTTCCCGCCTTGCTTCCCTTGTTCCCACTCTACATCTAGACTGGTATTTCATTTATCATTCTCCCTCCCCCGTCCCCTGGTGGCCTGGTTTCCCTTAATTTTATTTAATTGATTATAACTAATTGACTCTCACATTGGGGAATAGAGACTTCTGAGCTGGATGGCTTTTATTTTAGTTATTTATTTTCTAAGTTCTTTCTCAGGCCCAGCACTTAAGTCAAAGGCTCTTCTTAAAATAGCAGAAGGTTTATTAACTTTTACCCTTGTCCAGGAAACAAAAAGCAGCACTTCCAGTGACTTGTGAGGTGGCTCTACTGGGATTGCTTAAGAGCTGTGGGGGAAAAACTGTCCACTTCATTGCAAGCTCATCATGCAGCTAGGTCAAAACCTGGTAATGGTGGAGATCCATTCACAGGGGGGAAAAATAGGCATTGTACTTCAAGATAACTGCTTCCTCTGACAGCAGTTTAAGAATAAAAGGAGAAGCAGGGCAGGACCAGTTCATAGGATTTTCCAGGTGGGGTGGGAAAACTTAGGCATCCTTATCCTGGCTCTGCCATGGGATAGCCTTGAATCTGTCTGCATTTCAGAGCACAGTGTAGTGTAACAATGCCCAAGCTAAATCTAAGCAATCTACCTCAAGTGTTTTTGATTCGTAGGGAGGAGAGGGACCTCAGAGGTCATCTTGACCAACTCCTTGCCTGGATGCAGAAATGCTGTGGCAGCTATGCTGCTTCTGGTGCAAGTGCTAGCTCTGGTGTCTCCTCACTGTACTACAGTCTGTAGTGTACACATACTCTAGCAAATCATGGAGGCTGTGTCTGTACTGCACTGTGCGTGGTTGTACACAGATATCTGGGTCAGCTCAGAGGAAGCCAGGCTGGGCACTAGAAGAGCAGGCCTGCATTTGGAGAAGCAAGATACATGAGCTGGAATGGGGCACTGTGTGAACACAGGTGGTTTTGCTTCTAGTAAACATCTACTGTTTCAGAGCTAGCTAAGATATACTAGTCTGGGTTGGACTATGCTAGGATAGGTATGCTGCGCCATCTGTCAGAGCTAGCTTAAGTATCTGCACAGGATTGCATCGATGTGTGTAGACACCCCCTTAAGAAAGCATGTGTACTTAATGCATGTTGTGGCTGCCCGGTAGGGGGCACTACTGTGCAGAGCCACCCACCTCACTGTGCCAGACCCAAAACCACGCTTCGAGAGTCTCCCCGGAGGAGCCATTCCCCTTCCTGGAGAACACCTGCAAGTCTAGGGTAACACTACCACCACCTGGGCCCTGGTCTCTGTTAGGACTCTGTGCGGCCCAGGGTACACAGACCCTGTAAGCCTTGGGGGTACTTTTGCCCACTGGGAATATTTCGGGGTGCTTTTTCCAGCCTGAAGCATCCAAAGATAGTGTCCAGCACCAGAGGAAAATAGGCAAGCCCAATGTAGCTGGCACAGCTAAGGAAGTAATGCAGGTCTGTCTCTCAGCCCCTTTCACAGAGAAACAGCCAGTCATGCAGCAACCCAATACCTTTATTGGTCAGGGGGAGGGGTAGAACAAAGGAATAGAAAAAAACCACTTTGAGCAAACCAAAATAAGTTGAACCTCTACAGAGAATGGGTTTGGGGACACTTTTAATACGTGTCTGAATTATTTAGTTCTAGCCTACTAGCTAGATTCCAGGTTTCTACTTACAAAGTTTCATCTAGTCAGAGCCTAGGTACTCTGCTTGCTGCTTTCAAAATGCCTGCCAGAGGAAGAGAGCGAGCTCCCTCTCCCCTCAGGAAGTTTTACAGTCCAGTCACCTAGATGACCAGGTTAAACCAAATAGCACACAGGTGAAAGAGAAAGGGGTTTGTGCAATGACCCAAGGCAGGGCAGAGAGGCGGGGATTTCTTCACACACGTTAGCTGTCCTGTTCTAAAATCCTGGCAAAGACAGGGCATGGCAGGGTTACTATGAGGCTCATCATGCAAAGTCGGATGGGGTAAGGAGGGCTAGTGCTGCCTCTCTTGTGGCAAGAAGTGCAAAGCACCTTTGTCTTCACTAGGATATTGTCTTACTGCCTTAAAAGGAAGACAGCTTTTTGGCGGCAAAGATAGATTCTCTGTGTCCCTTGCTCTGCCATGGCGAATAACAGTATGAATTTTAGATGTAAAATACTTTGAGATCTTTGAAGGGAAAGTTTATGTAAGCAGCAGATGGTTTTAAAAATAACTATCCTTATTGCTGAGACACCTGGCTGAGCTGGAGAAACAAAGCCCTACTTAATTAAGCTTTTCAATACAACAACTCCCTACTCCGGTTCTTTCCCTGGGAACAACTTTTCCCTGTAGTATGTAGGAGGGAGTGGGTTGCCACCCGTGAAAGCTAAAGGTCTTTTTGTGTATCAACAATATTGGGTGGTAGGAGTGAATAATTCAGTGTGTTTTTCATATTTTATTTACTGCTTTTTCCCCAGTTTCTGCTGCCTTGAAGCCCTTGTAAGGGGTGGAGTAAGGGAGCCCTTCATTTCTGAGCAGGTCCTCATCAAATTGCTGGCACAAGGTATTTATTGTTGATGGTCTGGTTCTGATTTTAGAGAAGGGGGGAGTTGCTAGTTTCTGTGTGGCACAAAGCTATTTTCATTAATGTGTTTGTTTTCCTTACGCCCTGCTCTGTGCTGCTTGGTGGTGACTGCACTTGTTTCCCTGTTTCCTTTGTGAATTAGGAGTAAAATATGCAGGCTTCCCGCCCTGCTGAGAAAGCTGGAGGTTTCTTTCCCCTTGCTTTTTGTCTCAGCCACGCACTTTACCCAAGCTCGCCATCTGCTGGAAGTCACCTCGCCGCTGCCTGGCATGGCTCTGCCGAGCCAAACCCTGCTCCAGGGAAATCAGAGCTATAAAGAAGTGATGGCTTGCAGATTTCCGCCTCGCCGGCAAGCTGTCTCTTCAGTTCGAAAATGCAAGAGCCCTCTGCCGACTTGGTGTTCGTTAGCTCACGCAAGCGTCAACTCCTCTTGGTCTGTTTGCATGCGGCTGGTGTCCTTGCAGCAGTGCTGGGGAGCGATCTTCAGAGCTCTTGCTGCTTGTCTGCTTTTCAGTGCCTTTCTACGTGTTCTCTCAGGCCATGCTGCCCCCACCACTTGGTTTTTCCTGGATAACTCTCTTCCAGTGCCTGAAGAAGGGCTATTGCGCCCAAAAGCTTGCAAAGAACTTTTTTCCCAACTACTCGGTTGGTCTAATAAAAGTTATCACATCTACCCAAAAAACCTTGCCTGCCTTTGTCCTCAGACCAACACGGCTACAACCAGAAACCCAGTTCTGATGTCGTTTGCGCTCCACTTCCATTTTGTGTCTCTGCACCTTGACCTGACAGCGAGCACCTGGGAACCAGCAACAAGGCTGGAGGTCACAGCACTGGGAAGAGGAGGAGGTCTCTCGGCCTTTATAGTCCAATAGGAGATTATATGAATGTGCTGAGGTCTTGGGTTGCGGGGAGGGAGTGGGGAGGCTTTAGGAGCAACATTAGGTCAGTTCAAACTCATGAGCCTCTTGCCAAAGCACCTCTGAAATCAGTAGTTTCCTATAGTTTGCCCACACCAAAATACAGGAACACAGTAACGCCTTTAAAAGTAAATAAGTGTCCCGTTAGCAAGTGCATTAAGAGAATCAATTCCCAGTGTGAGCATATATAAATGAAAAGTTAGCTGATTGCGGACCCACAATATATATTTTTCTACATATCCAAGAAAGTCTAGTGATTAATAAATTACACAACTAGTTTCTGTGCATAGACTAGCTTTTTAAACTTATTACTTCAAATGTCTCTTCTGTTATTTGCTGCGCTGTTATAGTCTGAAAAATGACATTGATTTTCCCCCAAATTTCTTCTGCCCAAAGATGCTCTGAGCGGAAGTGCATCCCGTACTGTGACAGCTGTGCACTGTTCTTTATTCCTTTTCTCTATGTATTTCTTCTGGGTCCACATTTCTATAACAAGCTGAATTTTTTGTTCTGATCTTCTCTTCACCCACAAAGCCCACTTGCTATTCAATGGGAGTTAAACTAGTTATTTAAGTAGAGAGTAAATTAGCAATGTAGTTGCTAAGTGCTACTTCATGAAGGCTTACGTGGGTATGAATTTTTCCCCATATAGGGATTCTGACATCCCAGTGCCCCCACCAAGACACACATGGAAAGAAGCTTGTCACAACAATACAGTCACTTGGCTGGCATCTTGGACAGAAAACATGCAGGGATCAGTCAAATATGTCATGCTGAATGCCAGCTCTAAGCTGAAGGTTGGTCTTACTCTGTGGTTTCAAAAATAATCATCAGAAACTAGGAGTCAGAGGCCATACAGATGGTAAAGTGTCCTTTAAAATGCCTACGCTACTGTTTTCCATTGCAGAATGTGCTTTTGGTATGAGAGGGAGAAGTATGTATTGGACTCAATCACAGCCAAGAGGCAAGCATTTGAGCACAGCAAATGCTGAAGCTGAGCTTCGCTGCCAGTTGTTTTGCTTCAATAGTTAACGTAAAAAAAAAAAAAATCAGGAGTTGTAGCTGAATTAGCTGTTTCTGCGAAGAGGCCTGAAGAGAGTAAATAGGCAAGACGGCTGCTGTCCTGCGTTAAATGCTCTCCGGGTCACAGCAGAAGGGTATTTGCCTCTGGGTAGAAAAGAGAGATGCTCTTCAATCTCTGATGGTGGTAATCTCATATCTTGACTCTCCTATTCTGTCCTTGCCAGAGGCAGCTTTGCCACTTGTAGGAAAAGGTTGCTGGGCTCCCTCATGCCATCTTGTTCTCTGTCTGTGCACGCGGAAAGCTGCTCTATGGCAATGCTGTGGGTTGGGAGTCTCGTGGTGCCAGTTCCAAACTGTTGTCAATATAAGGGAAAGTTCAGGTCTTCCTAGACTTTTCTACAGTACCTAGCATAATACGGCATTAACACCGTTCAGTGGCTTTGGGCACCATCATATTCAATTATTAGATGCCACTGGAGATAGACCTGTCATGTAGTCAAATCTTGATTTTTGACCTCTTGGCCTGTGGATGTTGTGAATGAGGAAGTGAGTTTGGGCTCATGAAACTCATGCAATACATCTCTGATTTAGTTAGTCCGTAAGGGGCTGATCTAACTTGCCCTGTGTACCTAATGCCATCCACCATGAAGCATTTGACTGAGCCTAAGGAGATACAGGACTGGTTTTTCCAAGCCCTCTGGATGATCTTGGGCAAATCAGTGCATCTTTCTGTTCCTCTGGTTCCTATCTGAAAAATAGAGGCCTCTTTTGGGAAAGCACTTCGGGATCTGCTGATGGAAAGTGCTGTAAAGGAGCTGGAGGTTGTGACCCTCTTCAGTTCTGTTTGGCCGCAGCTGTGCTTCACTGAGGACTGTGCTGTCTGATTCCTGGCTGGGCTCCTATCGCATCAGTCCTGCCCAGAGTATTTTAAAAAATGGATTGAAACAAACGCTTCATCCACCCATTGCAAATCCCTCTATTGAGCATCTGAACTCGCACCGTGTGCCTGGCTCTTGGTCACACGGTTTCTCTTCACAAACCCATATTTCAGTGCAATGATTCTGGAATAACGGTCTCCTCGAGTTTAGCCCAGAATAAATTGTTCACCAGGGTGTGCTTTGAGCCCTATACGTTGTAAACGAAGCCATACATCCCAAGCAGAGCCAGATGCTAAGATTTACCAAACAGGATCCACATCAACCCTTGGCAGTTGCTTACTATTTATGCTCATACTAAAATGTTTTTTTGCAGATGAAAGACAGTTACAGTAACTGGTTCAACCAATCTCTGGGTCTATTTTAAGCTGCATAATGTACTGCTCCATATCCTTCGATTATAGCAGAGATTCCAGTCTTATTTGAAGAACCTCCCCTTGTGCAAATGCGCCGCAAGTGTTGCAAATATATTATTTACACCAGATACTGTTTTTTTCCATTGCTCTTTAAGCCAATTCATCCACATCCCCAAGTTTCAGCCTGGAGAATGACTGTGGCTCCATCTAGCGGCTTCAGGCAGGCGCAAGGTAATATTTAGCTTTGCCCTGAATTTCTGCTGTTCATCAGTAACAGACCCAAGTCCAAAAACAGGGCTTGCGAGCCGATGCAGTTACTGCAGAATATTTAATTGTATTATTTTAAGTAAGTCTCCTTTGAAAAATAGAGACTGGAGGGTCCCTTATATTTCCAAGGGAGCTCAAATGCTGCTGTTCTTTGTCAAGTGCTTAGCAGCAGCTAGTTAGATCTGCCCTGTGCTTGCTTTTGTCTGTGAGTGTGAATACATTGGCGATCATTCAGAACCACCATATAGGGGAGATGGGGACATTAAAACCTGGAAATGTTCAGGGATTCATGTGTCAGACTGAGGAAAAGAGCCTTTATGAAGTCCAGTATTGGATTTGGAGTCCAAACCTCCCACCCAAAGACTTGGGTATATTTTGGAGTGAGCAGTTTGTTTGGTCCAATCTCAAAAGATGAAGTCACTTTTTAGTACCTTGTATTCTGCCTTTTAACTTGATTTCATTCTCTTCCCTTTTAGGGAGAAAAGGACTGGGAAAAGTATGAAGTTGCCCGGAAGCTGAAGACCTGTGTGGACAGGATCCAAGCTCAGTACTGCCTGGACTGGAGAGCCAAGGAAATGAAGCTGCGGCAATGAGCAGTTGCACTTTACTTCATTGATAAGATAGGAAATCCTGAGACAAAATGACCCCTGACTGAGACCCATCCTGAAAGTGGTGTGGGGCTGGATGGCTAGTGGGAGGGCAGTAGGATGTAGATCTGACATCTCTGGTTCTGATTCAGCTTGCTAAGTGGGGAAAACAACAACCTCGGTCGGAAATGATCTGTCTGCCAGCCAGTCAGTGGGATGGATGACCTGACATGACCCGGATGGCTCTCAGCTTTGAGGCTCTTGACACGGATTTGCACTGATGCTGACAGAAGGGAATGAGTGTGGAAACTGAACTCTATTCCCATCCCTGGGTTTGTCTTGCCACTGCACTTGCTGTACGGGCGGACAAACCGTTTCAGTCCCCAGGGCCGTCAGTGCAACACCTTTCAGGAGCAATAAGGGCCAGATGATTTTCTACTTTCAAGCACAGAAGTGGACGTTTGCACCCAAGTGTGTTTCTGTTCCACTCTACTCGAGTTGTGGAAAATCATTCAAAGCCACCGTATAAGGGAGATGAGCCCATTGTGTTGTGATTCAGTTATAGGGGCAAGATGAGAGTGAAAGTAGATGCATTCACAGATTTTTCAGGACTTGAACAGGGTAGAAGAGAATGATGTTTAGGCATGTATGCCTACTTCTGTGCCTAATAAGCTATAACTGGGATAGAATCGGGCCCTAGGTTGTCTATTCTTAAAAATATGATCCTCCATTGCTTGGCAAGACCTTGAGCATGACGGAGAACCTCTACGCATTTCTTATGACGGCAGACTGCAGATGGCACCTGCTTGGTTTCTGAGGAAGACCAGGGATTGCCCAGCCTTCGCATTTTAGAGCACTTGGTTATCATGCATACCTGGTTGTATTGGTTATGATCTGACATCCGAACTTCTCAGTGGAGAGACTGAGGCTAAAGGTGGTATCAGCTATGGTGAATGAACATATTTTGCACGTGCACGCCGGTTAGAATTTGTAGCTCTGAAGACTTTTGAGTGTTGGGTGCCAGTGAATATAGGCATTTGAGGAATCCTGGCTTGTAGATGGGGGCACCCGCTGTATGGATGCACTAAAATGCATCCAGCCATGCAAATCTATTATAAATGTTGTGGCCATGTGGATTTTCTAAAACAACTGAGGACGACGGAGAGAACCAGCATTTCCCGCAGCTGATGTTTAGGTGGTGGTTTGCTCACTTGATATATTTACCCGTTACAAATAAACACTTCAGCAAAATTCCCTGTCTACCTCTAGTTGCTGCTTGATACAAATGAGTGCTAGCTCTGATGTTGGGGATCTTTTCATCTATCAGTGGGAAATAACAAGCCTTTGCATTTTGACATCTCCTTCAAAAGCCAAAACTAAGGCTGACTCATAGGAACGTGGGACTGGAAGGGGCCTCCTGGGCCATGAAGTCCATCTCCCGCTTGTGCAAGAAACCTTTACCCAAGGAGCCCTTGAAAGCGCACAATTCACTCCCTTGTGCCAGGAGAAGGGTAGAGCACCTGATTGGCTGGCACGTTCGGTACTATATTGTATGACTTACACTAGAGGGCAGGTCATGAATTTAATGTCACACTGCTTTTTTTTTTAATCTTAACCCACCGATACGAATTCATTGCTGGAGAAAAGTACCAGGCTCCGAGCCCTAGAGAATGATGTCCTCTATCAAGTCGCACAGCAGTGATGGGAGGGAGAGTGGGGAAGATCCTAGTGCTTTTGTTTTCATTTCCTACCTAAGTCTCTCTCAGATCTTGTTTTGAGTGAAATCCCTTGCCCGGGGAGATGCTGCAAAAGGTTATTAGGCTAAACCTCTTCACACTGAATTCTGCATGAATAATTCAAGCCTCTTAGTTAGCATTCAGCCACATCACCTCACTTGTCACTCACCAAAGGTTAGTGCTTCCATCGTTGTCCAACAGGACTTGTCCCCAGGCACCTTCCTTCTCCTTCACTCTCCCTCCACCTCCCTTATTATTTTTTTTTAAACAGGCACTGGTTTGATGAAGATGCTTCTTGGCTGTGCCCACTGTCTTTTTCTCGTTCTTAGCTCAGTCCCTCCAGGCCCCTCTGTTGTTTCTGGGTAGTTTGAGTGGCTGCCACTGAACACAGTGTCTTCGGCATCCTTCGTTCTGTTGTAAGCTTGGGGTAGACCTCTGAAGTTCAGATCCACAATGGTGATTTCCTACCAGTGTTAGGCAGGCTTCTGAATTGCATGAGCCCTTTGCAACAGGCCATCTGGGGTTGACTCGGAGGCTTTTTGCACAAGCCTCTGTCACTTGAGCCCAAGGAATAACTCTGTTATCTGGTAGCAGCAGTCTGCTCCCAGCCTCGGTGGACCAGCTGGCCAATGCCAGTTGCAACTCCCTGAGCATCTCCTGGGCAGGAAAGCTTGGAACGGGCAAGTTAACTCTGAACCCAGGAGAGCATCTTTGGCAATGGCTGAGACTCAGCCAGCTCTAGAGAGTAGGGCTCTATTTATTTCCATTCAACCCCCTATTACTCCCTGATCATCTGTAGTCATAGTGCTTTGAAGCTTAAGGCCAGTGACGAGTTAATGAGTTGTTGTCTAGGAAAGGAAAATGGAAAGGATTTAGATGCCTGAGTTGCATTAACTTTAATGGGAACAGGTGTTTGGGTCCCTTGAACCCTGTGTTGGAGGAACTTGGATTTAGCCCTCCAGGATGGCTGCTGTGATCTCTCCCGGCAGTCCAGCACTCTCATCTAAATCACCATACAAACAGTGCTCGTTAAGTGAAAGGAGCACTCGGATCGGGACCCAAGAAACACTCCAGGTAGCCTAGTTTTTACTTCAGCAAAATTTGAGGGAGGCAGGTTCACTTGGTCACACTTCAGGAACCTCTTCCTTCTCTAGAGCAGCGGTTCCCAAACTCGGACACTGCCAGTTTAAAATGATACAACCTTAAGTACCACCAGGTCTCCCTTTCCTAGCATTTCCTACTTTCTTCTGAGCCTCACTGACAGGATGTTGCAGCCCTTTATTCTGGCTGTCTTGTGTCCTCTCCTTGTTCAGATGCACTTCATACTACTGCTTATTCCATTGTGCCTGGCTCTTTATTATACGGGATAATATACCTCAGCCCCCAAAATGATGTTCTCAGTCATGGTTCCCAGGGAACTTTCTAGTGCATTTTTTCCTGATTTACATTAAGTGACTTGGATAAGTTGCATCCATACCAATTCTGGAATTTCTTGTACGCTCATGAGGGCACATTGGCTTTCCATCTTCACCAGATGCCAATGGCTGTCTTTTTAGTTGTCCTTCCACTCATGTCTTTCCAGTTTAACTGCCCCTCCTTGGAGGCTTTGGTCTAAACCAAAGTCATCTGATTTGAAAGCATTTCTCTTACTCTTCACAGCCCAGATCAACTAGAAAATAGGTATCATTGTCCAGTGAGTTAATCCATCGTGAGGATATAGGCTGCTCATTCTCCGTGCCCCTTCAGCACTAGAGGAGGAGTCGGGATTCCTTGGCGCAATTCTGGTTCTGCCACTGACTCCAGCTTCCCTGCGGTGGTGGCCAACAAGCATGCCCGTTTGTGATGAGTGAAACCAACGGCAATGAGATCGAGATCACTCATTTCATTTCTCACTGGCTTGCAGATGGACTGGCCCGTGCCAGGTGAGCTAGTCTATACAGGCATACCTCGTTTTATTGCGCTTCGCAGAGATTGCGTTTTTTACAAATTGAAGGTTTGTGGCAACCCTGCGTCGAGCAAGTCTATCGGCACCATTTTTCCATCGGTTAGCCTTTTTTAGCAATAAAGTATTTTTTAATTAAGGTATGTCCATTGCTTATTTAGACATAATGCTATTGCACACTTAACAGACTACAGTATAGTGTAAACATAACTTCTTTATGCACTGGGAAACCAAAAAATTCATGTGACTCGCTTTATTGCGATAGTCGCTTTATTGCGGTGGTCTGGAACCGAACCCGCAATATCTCCGAGGTATGCCTGTATTCCATTACCAGTCCCTAGAGCCATGAAGCCTTCCCCAGTAAAGATGAACTTTGAAGATGAGAGTTACTGAGGTTCTCCCAGGTTTGGGTCTGAGCTCGTATACATTCTGACAGAAAGAAAATGACTTTGAATGATGACCAAGACCTGAAAGCAAAAAGGGAAAAAAAGGAAACCCGGAGAGGAATTTGGGAACATAGCTCAGAAAGATATAAACAGCAGCTTGAAAGCCCCGTGAGTAGTACACAAAGATGTAATGTCATTACAGCTTGATGCTTCAAGGCCAGAGGCAATGTAGGTATGACCCGTGCTGTTCTGTTTTTAAGCTGGTTTTCAGAGCAGGGAACGAAAAGGAAGAAGGGGAGACGGCCGATCCAGTCGGCTGCTGCTCGCTGAGAGCGGAGCATGTGAAACCGCACCTGGAGCTTGGTGGAGAAAAGCATGTGGTGGAATTTGATTTCCTGGGTAAAGACTCCATCCGATACTACAACAAATTGTGTGTGGAAAAGAAGGGAAAATACAAAGGAAAATCGCTGCTAAATGGGGGAGAAAGCTTGAGGTTGGAGATGGAGCTGGGACTGGAAGTCAGGAGGTCTGCGCTCTCTTCCTGGCTCTGCAACTGATGTCCTTTTTGACTTGGGGCATGTCACTTCTCCCCTACATGCCTTTGATCATGAGCACTGCTCCCCTACATGCCTCTTACCCTTTCCCCCCGCCCCCCCATTTATATCTTAAACTCCCTGTAAGCAGTAATTGTGGGCTTTGCACATGAGTGTGATTTTTTTTTTTTTTTTTAATTTTTATTTTTAGGACTGATTTGCTCAACAGGCAAAGGTGCTTTGGTTTAAACCAAGCTTTTTTTTTTTTTTAGCTTTACTTCAGCCAAACCAAAATAAGCCTGTGTTAAACAAGTCAGTCTCCCTTGTGCATTCCTCTAGGATGGTTTAAAATGCTGGTCTCTACCTCTCACTCTGCACAGCACCTAATCCTAGGTGGGACCTTGAGGCAGTACCGTAATGGGAACACTCGCCCCATGGGGAAACTTCAGTAAGCACTCTTTTTTTTTTTTTTGCCTTAGGATGTGATTCGATGCAGAGCGACTTTAATCTGCCATTAGTTTACTTTCCTAATAAAAACACTCCATGATTATGCAAAGGGAAGAAGATAAAGCAAGGCTGTCTTGTGCTAAGCAATAAACCTTTTGCATATGGTTATACGGCTATACTTTGCCCTTATAGTGCCTTTCACAGAAGGATCTCAAGACATTTTCCAGACGTTAGTTAATTAATCTCCATAACATCCGTGTGAATTAGGTAACTTATCTACTCTTTTACAGATGGATGAAATGAGGCACATAGAGGTTAAGTGCTTTGCCTGAAGTCGAGCAGTGACATGGAGGAAAAGTTGGGAGTGGAGCTGAGCGCCCTGGCACGGTGGTCTCCCTCCGCTGCGTGGTTGTCTCAGGTCCCATTTCAAAGGAGAAGGGTCTAGAGCTGAACTCCGTATGTGTTTGCAAAACCTCAACTTCTTCAACTTCAAGGGAAATACTAGCCCAGCACCTGACAGGCATTTTTCTAGATTAAACACAAGGCTTTTACTAGGCAAACAATGATTTCTTATGTGAAAAGAATGTCTCCTCTGAAGAGAACAAAATGCAATCTCAACAAGCACTTGGGTTTTGATTAAAAAAATATACTTGAACCTCAGACCGGAACACACGCTTTTTTGAGCGGCTGGCTTCGAAGTCTGGCAAAACAAGCACTCCTGTCCTTAGGGAAATAACGAATTTGTACAAGCATTCGGCAGATTTTTGACCAGATGTTTTTCATTAGGAATGGGAGCTTCTGAATGTTCATGCATTTCGGCGTTCTGGAAATTTGGGATTTTTATCTTTTTAGATTGAGGACATTTGACAGCTTGAGCTAGACGGAGGACGGAGCAGTCTGACTAAACGTAGGCACTGCTAGGTACAAAATGAAACGGCGGAGGCTCAGATCTGTGGTGGTTTCAGCCCTGCAGATTCTCTCAGATGTGATCAATGGGGTCTCCTGCCTGCTTTTGTCAAGTGACGTGTTTACTGATGTAAGACCCATTTATCTTTGCAGTGCGCTGACTGATGATGATCTATTCTGTTTTAATAAGGTGTTTAAAAATCTCCAGCTGTTTATGAAGAACAAGCAAGGGGGAGATGATCTATTTGACAGGCTGAACGTGAGTATGAGCCTTGCACAGAGCCGTCGTGGTGGTGGTGGTGGTGATTAATATTGACGGATTGAATTTGGCGGCTTCTATCTAAGCAACCTACTGCCAGATGGCGAACGAACCTGGGGAGGCTGGGGAAAAACAGAGAGAGAGACTTCCCACCTATTGCTTTCTCCTGTCACTAAGCTCATTGGGTGGCACAGCCAGGGAATAGGACGGGGTGGGCAACATGCGGCCCGTGGGTCGGATGTGGCCCACCAGGCCATTCTATCCAGCCCGCGGGGCCCCTAAAAATTTTGAAAATTAATACATATCTGCCCCGCCTGCCTGTAACATGGCCCTTAACAGCTTGCCAAAACTCAGTATGTGGCCCTCCACCCAAAATAATTGCCCGCCCCTGGAATAGGAGGAAGGTGGTGGGGGCCAAAGGATGCAAGTCCGTCCTGGTCCCATGTTCTTGTCCTTCTTGATGCCAAACTCCAGAGAAGTCATTACTTCCAGAAAAACTTTTTTTTTCCTCCCAAGGGAAATGAGCATCAGTGGCCTCACTCCAACCCTCAACAAATTACCTTTGTTCTTCCAATTAATTTAGCCTTCTGCTTAGTGTGCAGCAAATGTATAATTAGCGCCAGAAAAAGACAGAAATGTTATTTCAAAAAACTGTTTGAAATGCCCCAAAGAGACATTCCAGCAGGTTTTACCCAGTGTTCCCTTCTCTCCATTCCCACTTTAATTACCACTGAGCCTTCTTGTTTAATGCTATTTTATGGAGCACTTCTTTTCTCTCTACTGCTATTAGAAAGTCACTGGTGTGGAAAAGCCATGGAGAGTGTCATGAGAAGAGTCATGGCTGAGGCAGTACATTTGAAAATGTTTTTCAGACCCCAAAGGGAGGTTTGGATTTCTTTTAATTTAAAGCCCCCAAACAGCAGGGGACAGAGATGGATACAGCTCTGCAGAAAAACACTAAAGCTGCCAAATTTTCCATCCTTGCTTGTGGGAAGTGGGATCGCAGCAGATGTGTGAACTATCGCCACTCTGACCACAGTCTGTGTGCATTTAAGGAGAGAGCGTCCGAGGGCCGGTCACCAGGGATGCTGGGTAAAATGTGGGGCTTCCACTGCCGGCAAGGGTTTTCTCTGCATGCGCCGGCCAAGATGAGGCCTGGAGTCGTCATACCCAGCCAGGCTCGTTCTTCTGGTCTTAGAGTAGCAGGAGAGGGCAAAGTCGAGTCTGTGCAGTTTCCCCGTCTTTGCTCTCCATACCGCGCCGCCCTTTAGAGCAGAAGGCAGCAAGCACCCATTCACCCCACCGCTCGAGCTCGGCAAAGAAGGAGCGGAAAGTCTCCCGGATGGACTCGGCTGTCTGGAGCCAAACTCTCTTCGCTGCCAGCTGCTGTGGGGTGGTGAGGGGAAGTCCAGCCGGGGCTCTGGACATGAGTAACGTGTAGCCGCTATTTTACCATTGAGATCCTTATTTTCTGCCTGGTTACTACTTCCACCCATCCTCTTCCTAGTCCTGCTGGCATCTTTTCTGTCCCTGCGTTCTCCCCTCTGGCCACTTCATCTTACTCCTGCCCCAGAAGAAAGCATGGTGCGCCAATCATCTATCACATGCTTGTGCGAGGTATTCTTTTCCCCCACTCCCGATACAGTTTTTTCTTTAGGTCTTCTAAATTTGGAGGCATGGGTTCTCTCTCATGAATAAACCCCCCAAAACGACGTGGGGACTTTTGACTACTTATAGTTTCACAGTTGGTCGGGTCGGAAGGGACCTGAGCACATCATCACGTCTGACCCCTGCCATGGCAGGAAAGAGTAACTTCTGCTGTTACATTGCTTATTCTATATACATAAAGGGCTTAGTCCATCTGCCTGTGTACCCGTCTGTCTGTCTGTAACGCTCTTGGAGCACTCTGATTGGCTGTCTTGGCAGCCAATTGCAATGCTTACTAAAACAGCTAATCAGAGTGCTCCGCCAGACGTGAGGGGGGATGTAGTGGGGCCAGGTGCAGAGCTGGGGGTGGGTTGCGATGCATGGCTGGATGCGGAGTGGTGGCAACGTGGGGCAGGGGCCACCCACTGCCCTGCACTGTTGGGGGGGAGGGGCTGCATGCTGGATGTGGAGTGGGGGTGGCGGGGCACGGTGCTGGGCCAGACATGGAGCGCGCGGGGGGGGGAAAGGCACGTGGCCGGACATGCAGTGACAGCAGTGCGGGCCAGTGTCTGGCAGCCACCGCGTGCAAGCTTCCCCTGCCCCCTTGCTCCTGGGAGGTGGTGGCAGCGCGGGGTGGTGGCGTGCAGCGCCTTGTCTTGCCCGCCCCCATTTCTCCCATCATTCTTGGTGGGTAATTTGCTAGTCATTAATAAAGTCCTGGATTCAAGGTCCCACTTCAAAATGGGTACGTGTATTCCAGGGCCTGGATACATCAAAGGAAGAGAAAACCCTACTTGTGATGAGAATTACTAGCGTACTGTGAGTCCAAACCTCAGGATGCTGGAAAGGTGGCACAGTGGCTCTTCGAAGCACTTTGGCCCTGCTGTTTCATATAGCAGATAATGACAAAGTGTTACAGTTTTACAGAAAACGTAGAGAAAGGCACCTTTTCCTCAGCTTTTGCGAACACAGAAGCATTTGAGAAATCCCCTTGATTAAGTGTAGAGCCAGAGTAAGTCATTCTTAAACTAAAGGTGTATCATTCTGATTGCAGACCTCAATGCTCAATAAGTACCTTCAGTGTCTGATGGAGGGATTGACAGCCAAGGTTTTTCGCACGTACACTGCCTCTATTACCCCGCAACAACAGCTGAAAGCGCTCACAGATCCTAAGTTTAGAAAGGGGTGTGTGCTTCCATAAGTGTTGGGGAGCGGACCACCGGTCTCCCTTGTTTTGTGCTGGTATAAACTAAGAAACAATGAGAATATTAGTTATCATCCAGTTGTTTAAGAGTAATCACTGTCTATACATTAAGAGTCTGCTTCCACTACCCTTTCGTCTGCGAGTTTTGGCTGCACAGTTGACCTATCCAGAAAAGGTAGCAATCACTAGAATTATAGGACAGCACCTAAAATGACAGATGGGAATTATATGATCATACATATCCCATAGTATGGACTGTGAGGACATGTGCAACCTGGCTTCGCTTGCACTTACTCTAGATTACACTGATATAACCTCATTGTCTTAGCTGGAGCTGTATTCTTGATGAACTGATATGAAAAAAGGAAGAGAATCTGGCATGCTGCACGTGGTGGGAGAGACCAAGGAACTAACTGAGGCCTCCTGCTTATTCAGCAAGAATATATGCATATATGACCATATACATATACCTAGAAGCCAGTTCCCAAAAAACAAACCTTTTAAATACCATTTCTAAGCCAACGCTGCTGATTCAGCAAAACTCCTCTGCTAAACAGCCTTGTGCTCGTTTGTTCTTCCTAGCTCAAGACAGCATCCCAGCCAAAATCCTGTCCTACAGCAGAGCTAACAGAGCGGTTGCAGTTCTGTGTAACCAAGAGACTCTAACGCCACACTGGAATTTCATTGCAGAGGACAGAGTGCCATCTACTGAATCAGGCTGACACCGGTTTCTGTCCCTTGTAAGAACATCTTGTCCTTTTGTAGTTTTATAGATCAGCTTGTTCCTCTCTTTTCTCACGTTTCATTTAGGATTGTTAGGTCTTTGGCTTGTAACTGTCTCTCTCTCTCTCTGGCCGGCGCACCGATGATGCTCAGCAAATAACCGATGAGAATGTGAGTGACATACCAACAATGCTGCGTTGCCCAAATGAATTTCTGAAACACATTATTAAGCTTTTCCAAATACTTTCTTTCCATGGATCAGTCTATAATTCTGAGGACCATTCGACTGGTTTCATAACAACACTTCCAGCTCTTTGCTGGGCATTGTGCATATTTCCAGCAACTCTAGGACCAATCCTCATCAAGAAGCAATTGAATTAATTGGAAATGAGGAGGACTGTGTTTTGCATTTAGATAGCTCTGCGAATCTGATGTTGTTTGCAAACAATTCCTGCAGATGTCGTTTTGGTTTAAAAGCTGACAAGTTACAGACTGTTGAATTTGCAGAGAGCGCTGGAATTGTGATGGAGGGAATGGAAAGCTGTTTGCAAATGACTCTGTGACACTGTGAACTAAGATGTCCATGACATTAATTTTTGTCTACTCAGATGAGTGTCAAATGTCGTTAGCTCATGGCTAATGACTATGAGAGGTTTTTCTTTTAGGGAAAATAATAAGACTCTTGTGAGTTTTGCAACCGGAAAATCAAGGTTCTGCCTCTGTCATCGGGAAGCTCTGGGGTAGCTGTTGAAGTATTTGGATGGTTATAAGTGGTCATTGATTGCTTAAAATCTTACTAGAGGTGGCTCTGAATTTCGCCAGCTTTCAAGAGTCGGCTGGGAGCTGGGGTGTGGTTTTTGGCCATCTCTGCTGGCAAATACGATTGATTTGCAAGTCAGTTTATTCCAACAGTCGCACACAGCTGTGGCTCTTCCCTCCCTGGAATGTAGCAAAGACGAGTAAAATCATGCTGGGGGCCTCCTTCTTCAAATAGGGCAGCTGCAGTCCATAATTTTTCGTAGAGCTCTGAAAGCATTTGGTGCTTGTCATAGAAACTTCCTACCTGGAGGAGCAACCTACCACCAAAACTTTACCTGAGTCACCAGCTTAGCCCCCTTCAGGAATCAAGCCTGTGATGCTACTAACTTCACTTGGTAGTCCCCTGCAAACCACTAAACAACATTAATGCAACAGATCCAGCTGCTTAGTGACAGTCGCAGACTCCTATGATACCAGCGTATATTTTGACCTGTACTAGTAGATGCAGTCATATAATAGAGGAGAACATATAGGTTAAGTACAGACAGTCAGAAAGCCCAAGGCTGAATTGATCCAGTCATTGCAGGTTAGTCTAAAGTGCAGAGATTAAACTGAGAAACAACTGGACAGACGATCACTTTTGATTCAGGAAATGCAGCCATATGCCTGCAGTGGCCAAGGCCAGAAACCGGGGGGGGCACAAGAGCAGAGCTGTTTGGCACATAGTCAGCATGGGATGTGTATCTACTGCTTCTTCCTGCTGCCCCTGAGGTCTCTGGGATTTGCAGTCCAGAGTCACAACAGCAGGGTTCTGCAGAGTTAACAAGGTGAAAACTCAGGCCGTATGGATGGGAAGCTCCAATTCATACGCTAGAAGATGGATTTCAGTTTCAGTTTGGGGGCATGATGCTGCAGACTGGTATGGGAGTGTGGTATGCTGTGGCAGAGCACGCCGCAGTGTGGCCTCATGCTCTCAAGCAAGGCTGTGAAAGAGCCTGGGTGTATTGCGATCTCTTGGCACCTTGAGAGAATTGGAGCTTCCAGTTTCTTTCCAAGTAATGTTTTTTCACTGCAACTAGTTAACACTTCCTAACTTCAGCATAAGAAATTTCCCTTAGGGAGATTTTTCTTCCCAAATCTGCTGATGCGACTTATCTGTAATCAAGCAGAAGTCTCCAAGCGGCGTGCCTCTTGTAGAGCTGTCATGCTGCTAATGATGGACTCTCAAGCTGTGCTTGCTTTGCTCAGGCCAAGAACACTTAGAAGATAAATGGTGTAGGTGGTAGCCATGTTGGTCTAAGGCAGGGGTTTTCAACCTTTTTGGATCATTGTACCCCTTCCCTCCCCCATGGCTGCCAAATAGCAGGGGGGTTGATGCAGCGGTGCATGGCCGGACATGGAGCAGCAGCAGCCACCGCATGCAAGCTTACCCTGCCCCCCACATCTGGCCAGGCGGCTGGCGCCTGTACGGCACTGCAGGATCATGTGTGGTGGCGCTCTGTCCTGGCCCACCTGCACATACCCCCTGGGCACCCCAGTTGACAACCTGTGGCCTAAGGACCTAGGCAGACAATGTTCTTTGGATAATCCAATATCTTTTATTACACCAACTCAAATTGGAGTTGGTGTAATAAAAGATACCGGGCTTACCCAAAGAACCGTGTCTGCCTAAAAGATAAGTGCTCAGTTGTCCTAGTTCTTCTGGTCTTCTGGAGGCCATCTAGAGACTTTTTGCCTGAGGGAGCACCTGCTGGAACAGACTTGGCCGGAACATCCCCTGATGAAGTGCATTCATCTCTGGGAAACCTAAAAGCTGCTCCACAGAGAGAGCCTTTCTGGTTCTGTCTGCTCCAAGTACAGGGAAGAAATGTCTCTCCTTTTCCAAACCAGGATACAAGAGTGATGGAAGAGTCTTTGGGTTTTATTTGGTTGAGCTCAAGGATGGCTGCCTCATCGTCTCACAAAGGGATTCCCCACAAACACCACCATAAATTCCCCAGCACTGAATCGGGATTCCTACAGGAGTACTTTTCCCATAAGGACTGGTGTACTCAGTGTTGTTGAACCAGCACCATCTTCTGTCACTGGGATATCACTAACCCAGGTGGCAACTCCATGGCTCCATTCCTATCTCAAGATCCCATCCCATCTCTGCTTCAACACAAACTGCTTCTGCACCCACTTCTGTAGAAGAACCACAAATTACAATCTTTGCCGTCTATGTTCTTAGCTTAATTTGCTCTGCCCCCCTCATTCGCTGCTGTTCCAGCATTTGGTGCTGTCAGTTTGAGTTCATATAGTGGCTTCAAAGTCCCATTGTCTGCAATGTCAATGGTTTGGGAGCCGGCTGCATTAGACTGTGCATGTGCACAGTCAACCCAAGGTGAAAATACAGCTGCTTCCTCTACACTACCTGCTCCTTGAAGTTTGTTGTGCAAGAATACATCCCATCTCTTCCCTCCACCCCCATAGCTTGAGCAGTCTTTGATAGTATCCCACTTAGAAGGAACTAAGGGCAGGCAGGCCTTTGGCTGAGAGCACGCAGTTTGCTTCGTCACGGTGGCACTGCTACTCAGAATGCACGGGGTGAACGCATACCCACAGCAAAATGTAAATGCCATCTTTTCCTGCACTTAACTTGCCCTAGAATAAGATACACACCTTGTTTTTTTGAAAGGCAGAATGAAAGAAGGAAAAGATCTTTCTTTTTAGAAAGTCATTTAGGATCAGCAGTTAGGATGCTGAGCCTGTTCATTTTTTGGCTCTGTGGACTACAGAAACTGCTTTTACCATATTTCTCATATATACTATGCGCTACAATTTCCAGCAGCTAGTTTTTGGGGAAAAGGCGTGTATTGTTTGTGGGGAAATACAATATGTGCCATGCATCTTGAAAATGTAACTGTCATCTTGTATCTGCCATGTCACGTATGCAGCTGGCCCAGCATTTGTGTCCGAGGGGAGTATGTGCTAGTGTTAACGTATTCAGATTTGCCTGCTCCCAGGCTCCCTTAAGCTCCTTTAGGCCAAACTTCACTTTGCTACTTTTCTATTGCTTAGAACTCGATGTGGATTAATGGCAACCATAGATCTATTTTGCGTATTCTTTTGTTAGTGAGTGGAACGGTGAAATCCAGGGACCGTCCCTACGGGGGCGCAAATCGAGGCAACTGACCCAGGCCCCGCGCTTTGGGGGCCCCCACAGAGCGGCCACGGCCCATCTTGCAGGGCCTGCCTAGTGCTGGTGACTGCGCCACCACCGCCACCGGCTTCTCACCAGGCCACTCGCCACCCCTCCCGCTCCCACTGCTGCCACCGGCTTCATTGGGCCTGGACCCTGCACAGGCTGATTTGCCCCAAGCCCCACACCCTGTTAGGATTGTCTCTGCTGAGACCCATATCAGTTACCTGAAAAGGAATGGTATCTTTTGACCACAGGGTAGTGCAGAGCAAGAAAAAAGCAGTGCAAAGAACAGAAGAAGGTTTGCAGAAACCGGAGGTGCAAGTGATTGACCGGGAAGAAAACAAGCAAATTGCTTTGGGCGCCTCCAAACTGAACTACCTGGATCCTCGGATCACTGTCGCGTGGTGAGTCTCTCCTCCCAAGTCTGGGAGGCATTGTCCAGTAACAAACATTGTATCCTTTAAATATACTGGTGTAGTCCATTCACCGCATCTGATGCAGTCAGTTGTTGCCTACACAAGCTCATTTCTCTCTGAACCACTTAGCCTCAAAGGTGCCAACCTGCCCAGGGGGTTTTAAAACCTGGTCATCAATTGTGGCTTGATCTAAGTCCATGGGAAATATGCTTAGCTCCAGTGCTTTCTGGATATGGCCCATGAGTCCTGATTCAGGAAGGCATGTAAATGCATTTGTGCTGTTTGACGTTCAGGTGGATGGGATGGGGCCACAGGCAGCTGGGGAGCAGCATCCAGGAGTGGGACTGGGGGGTAGGACCAGGGCCAGGATCACTGGGCAGTGGCAGTGTAACGCCAGGGCCTGAGAGACAGATTCCTAATGCTATCAAAGAAATTTGGTTCAAAGACCCTCAGTTATCATTTCCATTATGTTAAGGATCATGTATTTATTCTCTCGGTAAAGGCCTATCGCATGCACGTGCTAATGTTAAATAATCATTTTTTCCGGGTGTAAAAATCGGGGTGTTCCACTGGAGAAAATCTACAGCAAAACCCATCGAGATAAATTTGCATGGGCAATAGACATGACAGAAGCAGATTTTATATTCTAGCCTTTCCTTTTCCTGGAGTGTTTGTTCTGTCCCTATCAGTTAAAGCAATGATTGTGAGTTAGCATTCTGAAATTGAAATCAAAGGGATATAGCGTAAATCAGTTTTTATAGCATAGCTTTAAATAATCAAGTCATGCTGGAGCAGACTGTGACAGAGACTTATACGTTTGATGCTGCCTTTTAAATGTGATTGTGCTTTTTAATTGTGTAGGTGCAATCTATGGGATGATTTTAAGATGAGTTGTGGTGTGAAAAGCCAATCAATTTTAAATATGCTGTAAGTTGAATAAACTTTTGTTTTTAACTTTGTGTAATATGGGAAGAAGAGACTTGTTCTGTGCTTTGTGGGGGTGGAAGAGTTTCCTGAGATGGGTCGGAGGCAGCAAGTAGATCGGGGTGAGCAGTTATTTGGGCTGGAGGGCCACTTCAGGTGGTTTGGTGAGCTGTTGAGAGCTGGGAGGGGGTGCTGACCCAGCCTCAGCCTCCCCAACGTCACAGCTGCTTACACCAACTGACATGGGGTGGGGGAGAGCCAATTGATCCTATCCAGCCCCGTCTGCCCCGCACACACCACCGGGGCACTGGACAGAGCAGGCAGATGAGACTAGGACGGGACCTCCACAGGCAGGGCGCGTTCGGCTACGTGGATGGGATGGGGCCGCAAGCAGGTAGGGAGCAGCATCCAGGAGTGGGGCAAGGGCAGGGCCAGGATCACTCAGCAGTGACAGTGTAATGCCAGGGCCCGAGACAGCCATGATCCACCTCCTGCGTGCCTTGGGATGTCATGGGAGAGGATTGTAGCTCTGGCCCAGATCTCGGTCCCTGGCCCTGCACTGTCACCACCCTGTGATCCCAGCCCCAGCCCCATCCACCTGTCCTGCTCCCAAACACCACTCCCCACCCTCCCGTGGCCCCATCCCTTCTGCCTGGTCAAGTGTGCCCTGCCCGTGGGGCCCCCCGCTCCATCCAGCTACCTGCCTGCTCCATCCAGCTACCCTGGTGGTGGGTGCAGGACAGTGGACCCTTGGGGCTGTAGGCGCCCAGATAGAAATCGGAGCATCCTTATGGCTGCCCTGGGTTAAACAAAGAGCTGGAACCAACATAAAGAGAGGCACAAAAGTGGCTTCAAATTCTTTCTTCCTTCTTCCTCTCCCCTTTTTTTCACTCATTGGTGGCAAAACCCATCCCTGAGGGCTCTGGCTAATACAGTACTGGTTTCACATTTCAATTAGTTTGCTTCAGCCATGTTCGTGTCCCTTTTTGTCTTTTTGCCATGATCCTAAGAACTGCCGTTCTGGGTCAGGTCAAGCTGCTGCTACCCCAGCATCTTCTCTCTGATATTTGCTAGTAGTGGATGATTAGAGGACAGATCTGGGAAGCAGAGCCTGTGTTGAGTGACCCACCCTGCCTTACTCACCTACCAGCAGTCCTCAGTTTTGGGATGCTCTGAGCCTGAGGCTCCATCCCTTTTGTAATGCTGCATAGACCCTGATAGATCTGTCTTCCATACATCTGTTGAATCCTTTTTTGAATCCACTTGTACTAGTGGCCTCCTGTGCCGAGGAGTTTTACATAGCACATGATTAACACATGAAAAAGTACTTTATGTTTCACTTAAAACCCGCTGTTTGATCTTGTATTATGAGACAAAGAGAATCACTTGTTCCACACCATTTGTGATTTCATAGACCTCTGCCACGTCCCTCCTCAGTCATCTCTCTTCCAAGATGAGGACTCCTAGCCTTTTCACTCTCAGTCTGTACCTTCTTTAGTTTTGCCATATCCTTTCTGAGATCCAGAACTGCGCATGGTATTCAAGATATGGATACACTATGGATTTACAGAATAGCATAAGAATGGTTTCTGTTTAGTGTCCATCCCTTTGCTAATGATTCCTAACACTCTGTTTGCCTTTTTGACCACAGCTGCACACTGAGTTGATGTTTCTAGAGACCTATCTCCAGTGGCTCCAAGATCTTTCCCCCGAGTGGTAACAGCTAATTCAGCCCATTACTATATACGTATCATTAGGGTTATTTCTTCTCATTTGCATTATTTTGGACTTACCGATGTTGAATTCAACCCACCATGTTATTACCCACCTAGTCAGTTTTGTGAAGATCTTTCTGTAACTCTTTACCATCAGCTTTGGACCAAACTATGCAGGATGCTTTTCTGTTATCTGTAGACTTTACCACAATGCTCTTTCCTTCCGTTTCCATGTGCAACATACTTGGCAACTTGCTTTGGCAGCACTTATTTTTAAAACTGAATGCTCAAACATTTGTGAAAACTGAAGCTTAAATTTGCACCAGGGTAGATTATGCTTAAAGCAAGATGCACATTAAAAATGACAGAGAGATTTATTAGCACCACAATCTGTCCCGTGGAAAACTTGTGTATTTGCAGAAGTTGGGGAGAGGGAGATAGGCTGGACAGAAGTGATTTTAATCAGAACCAGAAGCTAAAAATGTAATATTTTGCATGAAACAGCTGTTTGGGAAGGAAGCGCCATTTAAAAGACCTGCAAGCAGAATCTTTTGAATCTTTTGAACCCACAGGCAATGCTGGGTCTTGCCCAACAATCAGTCAGGCTATCTGTGCAGCCTACGCACATATACCATCCCACCCCTGCTCCACCATGGTGACCTCTCAGTTTGCTACAGCCTTAGCAGTCACCAAACAAGCCAGCTGCCTGTGGAGCCTGGCAGTCCCAGCTGTCTGCCGGGCAAACTGCCATGGAGCCAGAGTGTCTGGGGAGGTGGGAAGGCGAGCTGGCAGGAAGTAGGGCAAGTTTCCATCCAAATTCAGCCTAATTCTAATTCACGGTCCCAGGGAAATCTTTGAGGCCAGGGCAATGACATTTTCTGATGGGGAATGTGGTCTGCTGAAGAATCCCTAACCAATCCCTAGCCTTGCTACTGACAGGGCACGGCAGCACATTTGGTTACAACAGGAGCTACGTGTTGCAGCTGGGGCCTTCCAGGCTACAGAGCACCTGACCCTACACAAGCATGGTGGGAGCTGCTTTCAGGTATAATTTGCTACCTGATTAACTAGGGTAGGGAGGTGGTGGGGACACCTACACTTGAGATTAATTTTGAATGAATGAACTCCGACACACATTGGAGTATGTATTACTCCTGGGTGCTGTGTCTTCATGTGCGCCCAACATCGCATGTTGAGCTGGGGCGGAGCAGCCCCAGCTGGCAGGGGACCCGGAGGGTCAGCCTGCCAGCCTAGGCTGCTCTAACCTGGTTTCCTGTGGCCCAATAGAGCTGCACGTGTAGAGGTTGAGACTTTACTGTAGAGCTAATTAGGTAGCTACACAGCAAATGTCTCGTGTAGATGCACCTGGCTGCAAGCGGGGGACAAGAAGCCAACTGCACACTGTGCCTGAGAGGCAGGGAAGGGGCACTGAACTGAACTATGGGAATAGCAGACTTTCATAAGAAGCTTGCTACTGACTTTCTGGGAGACACTGGGCACCTTTTTGTTTCTGTGTCCTAGCACAAGAGATCCTTGACCAGTCACAGCTTGTGACAGCAGTTCTTCCTTGCTTTGCTGCCTCCCATTTTCCTTTCATTCTCCACCCTTGGCTGTAAGTTCCCAAGGGCTGAGATCTCATCTTCCTACTTTTTCAATAAATCTCAAAAAAAGATAAAAAAGAATCAAAGTGTTCATGCTGCACAAATGGTATTTCAGTTTCCTCTAGCAAAATGGCTTAATGTACACAATACTCTGCGTGCAGAAGTGAAAAGGAGAAAATACTTTGTCGAACCTGTTAAATACTCCAAGTGAGGGTGCCTGCATAACTGTTTCTTTGGTTTCTGTTTCCATGCTTCATTTTCCTAATCATCTGATTTCATTAACTCTCTACACCAGAGGAACAAAAAATAACACGAAAATGTCAAGTCCTATTAAAGTACAGCGAGGCTTATGGGATGTGCTTATCCCATAAATTTTCTTAATTGCAACCGCAGAACCAGACTGACCTGGTATAATTATTACATTTCAAAGCAGCATGTGGCCCATTCAAGCCCTAACATATGAACTTTTACATTAAAAGGCAACCAAATAATTAATCTGAACACAGATTTTAATGGAAAGTGTATGTCCACAAGGAGGCAGTGTCTGCTAGGAAATTAGTCTCTTTTTAAGATGTATAACTGAAGATCATGTGAGAACTTGGGATGCAGTTTAGTGCTATTTTGGGAAGAGACTTGGTTGCAAATAACTTCATGGTGAAATACTGAAGTACTCATTTTAGACATTTTGTTCCTGAATTAAATGATTTCCAAATGAAGTATAACCAAAATGAAACCACAAGGGGAAGGATTCAGAGTGAACGGGGCACTCGAGGCTGGGTGAAGTCCCTACTTTGTCCCAGCATTCTGTGTGCCATTTAGTAAGTCACTTCATTGCTCTGGGTCAGCTCTCGTATGTAAGAAAGGGACTTGTATCTCCCTGTCTTGGCAGGGGATGTGAAGAAAACCCTGGAGCTACCTGGAAAATTAGCATTTTGCAAAAGCTTCCACAGTGTTCCTAGTTATTATCTCTACCCCCAGAGTGCTGGTGGTGAAGGTACTAATCTGAACCTTGGTTCAAGAAAGACATAGTGCTATCTCCCACATCCAGTCAGTCTGTATATCCTCAGTATGGATATAGAGTCAATCTGTATATCCTCATACGGGCTTTAAGAGCCAGTTCACCTTACCAGAACATTCATTGAGCCAAACCATGATTTATTTGGCAAAAGCTTTCTAAAGCAGAATCTGGATCTCCTATATTTTACTGAGTAATGAGAGAGAGTGGCCTATGAATTAATTAGCTAAATAAAGCTGGTCTTCCAGAGTCAAACAGGAAGTGAAATCAGCGATCTGCACCCTTCACCTCCAACCACTTGCAATTATGGGTAAAGAGGAAGCGTGTGTGTGAGGGTCACTGGGTTATATATTTGTGCGTATATTTATATATATCTATTGATATAGAAATATACACACATACATACAGATAGATAGATAATCTACACACACACACACACACACACACACACACACAGGGCAATGGTTTGAAATGAGAGGGGGGGGTTAAAAACCAGTTTCCATTTTTCTCGTTTAAAGGATAATACATTTTTAAAGTTTGTTTGCGACCCTTTCGTATAGTCTTGCGACCCACAGGTTGAGAAATGCTGATTTAAGTGAACTGCAAATCAGATAAACTAATCAGAAAACACCCCACACCACAATTTATTGTTGTACCCAGGCTCACTGCACTACTGTTGTACTGTGCAGAATCTTCCCTGTACTTTGTATCAGTCATAAGTTGCTCTAGTTGAAAAAAAGTTCATTTGCTTGGTGTGCTTCATATGGAAATGTCTCCACCTTTGTCTGCTGCTCTAGCACTGACCATCCTATTCCCAATTCCTTGGTTTTAGAAAGACTCCAGCTAGGAAAGTGCGGGGTGTATACTACAGGCATACGCAGAAACGAGGCCGGCCTGGGGTAAGGCAGAGCTTCACTTGTGAAAGAAAGACACGGGATGTAAGTGTACCGAGAAGAAAAATCAAACTACATTGTGGCAACTGGAGGCATGTTCATAAAATAGAAAGTAGGTACACAGATAAGAGAGAGTTGACAACTGACTTCCATTCATGCTGGATTCAGACTGCTGTTTCTAGCCCTGGGGCTACATTTTGAAATTACAGTCCGTCTTCAAGACAGTAGGCAACAATCTAGCCTCTGGATCATGGGGTACATGTAAGAGGTCTAATCAGATGCCTGATGAATCTGTTTGTGGCTGACAAAACCCACTAGAGTGCGACAGCCTGTTACAAGTTTCACAGATGCATATGTTGTCCCAGTTGGAGCAAGTTTACAGCATGCTGCTTCCTTCTTTCTCACTTTGGTTCCATCATTAGGATCCAAGCCACTTCATGTTGAGCAGCACCCAATACTAAATGTTCCCTCCAGGTCTAACAGGATTCTGCACACTCCTCCCACCTTTGTACCTTGATGTTGAACAACTTCATGTAATTTCTGCAGTGTGGTACCACCATAGAGGGCAACCCTGCTTTTTAGAGCCATCTCAAATCTTGCTATACAAAATATTCTTGGGGATAGTCTTATTCTCCTGACATGGCTGATCCATCACAACTTCCTCCTCTTGATAGGGGTTTCTAAATGCATCAGTCCTGTGCACTCCAGTACCTCCCCATGTTTGATACTCTATCTTCAAGATAAATGTTGTAAGAAACATAAATGACAAATTGCCTGAACTTCTCTAATGAGTAATATTAATCAGTTAATGCTTACAGTGAATCCTAATTTGTTTTCCCCTTTAAAGTGTAATTCTCTTGGTAACTTATATTTGTAACTAGACCTGTTGAAAAGTACTGACTTTAGTCAGGTCATACACAGTCAAAATCACGACAGTTAGAAGGGTGGGGGAGAGAGAATAATGTAACTTTCTTAATTATACCACATTAAAGGTTCCCCTGTATACTGTAAAATGTTACAGTGTATAGGCGTAGTAAAATTTCATTTCAGCACTCTAATTCTTCAGCCAAAAGCAGCATGTGCAATTGCTTTGAGAACTAGAAAACAACTCACAGAGAATCTCCATATTGTAATGTTCAGTGGATAGCTAAATCCTGTTCAACAATTATGGATGCACAGTCAGATAACTTGTATTATATCAAATGCAGGTGAAATATTACACCAGGGCCTTTAAATGGTGTATTCAATTGCTGAAATTCAAGTTTTTGGGTAGATTAGTGAAATGCATGCACTACTGTCCATGCTTTAAACATAATCTCACTATTATATGTTACCATTTAACAGTTTATTAGGTATTTTAAATGACAGTACAACAAATCTAAGGCTGGTGGTACAGCATACACCTACAAATCACAACTTTCCCTATTACTATGAGCTTATAGTAGTTTTTCCTGCTTTGAAAAATCACATCTTGTGTTGCCTTCATAATTCCACTCTAGTTCTCAGACCCTTGGATGCATTTTCAGTGTTATGCCAAAGTTATACTCAAACTGCATTGGTATTTTAACAGCCACACCAATCTTCCAAACGCTGGTCACTTTTGTGTTCCAGTAAAACGATATGTAAAGACTATTCAGAAAATATTTATGAAAACAAAAACTCTAATTTAACTTGTTAATATGAGTTTTGGTTTCTGGATCAGAGGATTATGAAGAGTCCTAGAGTTTTGTTGCTCTCACAATAACCAGGACTTTACAACTCTCTGATAACTGGATTCCTTCCTTCCTTTGCATACAAGGATATTCTGCTATTTCTTAATCAGCAGAGTTTCATTCAGAGAACCAGTGATCTAACCTCAAAGACCTGGCACTTTTCTCAGATAGTGGCTTATCATTATTTTCATAACACTACTGTTCAGATATAACACTGTTAATGGACCTGCGCTATCAGGGTTTCAGTCTAGTATCTTACAATACTCTTAGAAAACCTTAACCAAGAATTAATAGCACCTCAGCTTTTTAAAATCTACAGCCTATTTGAATGGCAGTCATTGCTCAATTTTGCAGACGTGTTTTAGAGAATTAAAATACAGGCTCAATAGGTAAAGTAATACAAGAGTATGAGCAAGCTGTGATTCTTTTTCTGGAGTCTCAAGTTTCCAGAAGCGTCATCTTGGATATATTAAAAACATTAATAAACAGCCTTGTACTGGTTCAGTAATTTATGCTATCTAAATAGTACTACAACTAACTCTGTATTTCAATCTTGTGCTTCATTCCACAAAGTTACATATGACAAGTTAATTTTTCAATTTCAATAGAAATCACTAGATCTTTCGCCATCAAAATGAAATGTTTATAAAAGGTAAACAGAGAAAAATAAATGACTTCACAAAAATCCACTCACATTCAGTAGTTTTAGTTCAGATCCATCAGATTTGTGTTTTAATAACACAGTTGATCCTTTATAACAAGAATTCAAAACGTGAAACTACAGTACACAAATCAAAATATAAACTAACCTAAGCCTAGGTATACAATATACATTAGGAATGCAAGCTCTATAACCATATAAAAATGCTTTTACACACAGTAGTTGCAAAAAGCTGTTCTGTAATCTCACGGGCTTGTAAAAAATGTATCCCAGCATTCATCCTAATTTATTGGCAACCTGTTGAGGAAGATAAAAGATATTGTAAATAAGAATTTGATTAGACAAGTACAGTCAACAGAAGCACTGCGCACAGCTAGTAGAATACAAAAAAGGTGAGCTGGCAGCTGATCCACCCCCCCCCCCCAGCATTTAAACGAAGAGAGATTGGCAAGTGTGAAATTTCTACGTTTATGCAATTGCAAGGTCCCAGTAGGAATTTAAGCATGATTGAATATGAAGAATAAAGCTAAACTTTGGTGCAATTAAGATCAGACTAATCTAAACTGCAAGACCTTAATTTTACTAACAAGAATGGCAAGAATATAAAGTTAAACATTTGAATAGAAGTCTGCAGGATCAAAACCCTCATCTGCCCACATTTTGCTGTCATATTTGGAGCAGATGAATACGTAAGAATTCAAAGTAAAATCTTCCCTTCCAGCAGATAGTACAATGTGGATTGGGGGTGGGAGCTGAGGGCTGATGATACAGTGAAAAGATACCTTGTTCTGTCCCCAATTTTAAGGTTCTTCTAAAACTGCTTAAAACCAGTTTCCTTAAAACCACTGCTCTATGGGGAACACTGGGACTTTCCTATACTCAAGGCCTACAACAATTATAAATAAATCACCTTTTGTCAATTTTTCACTGAACTAAGTGAAATCTCACAAGGTAAACTGACCTCACTAATCCAGCATAGGCACAGCCTGTGTACGGGACTTTTAGTATCACTTCACCATGATCCGCAAACTTGTACTAGTCCAAAGATTTTTCTTAATGGAGTCTCATGCCAGAACCCATACCTTAACTGTTGCTTATAAAGCTGGCGAAGCAGCTGGTTGTTGCCCAATTTCTATTTTTGGGCAACAAACAGTGACACTGCTAGGGAGACTGGCAGAAATGAGTCAGTGAAATTAGCTGCAACGCCAGCGCAACTCCAGTTAGAATAAACATTAATTGTGCAAGTGATGTCAGGCTACGTGAGCAGAGGCGGTGACGCAGCTATTTCACCAGTCTGCATTCTTCATACATTGTATTTTTCTCAGTTTCCAGTTTTTAATACTCCATGCCTCTAGTCACTGAAGCAGCCGTCCTGCCTGAACAAGTTGGTAGGAACTTCCTAAAGATCACGAACAAATATCCTAGAATTCACTTCACAAGAAAGATACAAACTCCTGTTACAATAGTTTCATTAATTGCTCTATTTGAATTTCAGAGTCTGCTTCTCAAATGAGCATGAAAAATTGGCCCCTTTAAAGTCAATGCCAGTTCTGCTATTTACATCCTTAGGGAGAAGATTTCACTTGGGAAGCAAAGCAATTCTCTCACTTTAGCTCTTATTAGGAGCAGGCGTCTTGTTCTCTCCTTCTAATTCTTCCACTCCTGCCTGCGTCATGAGGTCAGCTATGTTTTTCTCCAAGTCATCAATGCGACAGCTCATGTCGTCAAGTTAACGCAAGTTAAAGAAAATGAACTGTACATGATTTATATTCTTATTTCCTTGCCTGCAGCTTCACTAGGGACAGCTAACGGTAACGAGCCGAACTGCAAAGATAAGAGTTTGATAGACGTAAAAGTCTGCAAATATCTTTGACGCACACCCAGAGAGGCACGAGTACAGAAAAGGATATTTCTTCCAATGATCTGGTCAGACATGGTCTGAAATTTGTCTTGCATCTGTTGAAGCAATGTCTGTACCTAAAACACAGGGAAAGTCTTAAGTTTAAAGTATCGCTTTCAAACTTTTCACCTTAATATCTCCTCCTTCTACTTTTTTAGCCTAGTGCAGTAACTTTCAACCAGAGTGCCTTGATATCCTTCCAAGGGTATGCCGGCATGTCCCCCAATGGCTCCAGTTATGTGAGCCAACATTTACAAGATGAACCCAGAGTTTTCACCTAGGGATCCACAGCGTTAAAACGTTTGGCCGTCATGTCCTTCAGAGCACTTTGCCACAGGAGCCTGGACGCACACCGGTTAGGTGGCAGAGGTGCGCCAGGCCAGGGCTATTTGACCCCGGTGGACACGCCCTGGGTCAGGGCAGCCTTCCCGCCCAGAGCAGGGGGACCGGACCCAATGATCTCGCAAGGTGTCCCCTCCACCCTTAAACGTCCATGAACCTGAAACTTGCTCCTGTTATCCACCCGTAGTTAAAAACCAAGTGAAAACTTAAAAGCAAGCAATTCCCAGGGGGTGCCTCGAATCTAAAAAGGCTGAGAACCGCCGGCCAGGCAGCTCCACAACCCTGCTCGAAGCCGTGGGGCAGCCCAATCCTCCCCACCGCTACGCCAGCAAGGGGACGCCGAGACGCACGAGGGAGCTCGAGCTCTGTGATGGCGGTGCTCAACCCCAAATCCAGATGGCAGAGCCAAGCATCCAGCTTGCCGGCCAGCTGGAAAACATGGGCCAGGCGGCCACATCCAGCCCTGTACAGATGGTGCTGGGCTTTTGGGGGGCCCGGCTTCCTGATGCTGCACTTGGTGGCTGCCTCGAGGGAGACTCAAACTCAGTGCCCCCCTCCTCCCCTATGCTGTGGTACCCGCCTCCCCTCCGCCCTGCCAGTGGGGAGCAGTAGCAGGCACCTCGTGCCCTGACAGCCCGCATTGCGCATGCGCAACACAGCTTCTGACGTCACCCCTCCAGACCCTTGTCCCCTGGCAGCCCGCAATGCGCATGCGCACCACCGCTACTGACGCTATTCCCCCCAGGCCACGCCTCCAACGGCCGCCCGGCCCCGCCCTTAACGGCCGCCCCGCGCAGCTCGCGCTCCAGAGGCGGCGCCCACGGCCCCGGCCCCAGGTAGGCGCCTTACCACTGCGGTCAGGTCCTGCACGGTCTTGGGATCGGTCTCGGCCATGGCGACGGTTCAGTCACTGCGCGCCGCGTCCCCCTCCTGTCTCCAAGGCGCGGGCACTTCCGGGCCGCGCCCAAATCTCGCGAGAGGAGAGCGCTCCTCCCCTCCTGTCCTGGCCCGGTGCGAGGGGCATTGTGGGGAATGTAGTCCCCGCAGTTCAGAGAGTACAAAAGAAAGGGATGTCTACCGTATTGTCTAGTAGACACACGCATTCCTACCAATCAGCCCTCCTTCCAAATAAAATAAGAATTAAATGTGGGGGTGGCCTACTAAGCCAGCAAGGGGGGCGTTGTTTTTGTTTTTTAATTTTTACCCCATTTAGAAGCAATCCCTCTGGGCAGCAGCCCTGGGATTGCTCTTCAGGCAGCTGATGGAGTCAAGGGCCAATTCATGGCACTGTCAAGTTCACACCCATCTTTCGTCACTGCATGGGTCTGTGCTCCACGTATCCCTGTGTTCCCTTACCTCTAACATCTGTATTTTAAATTCCCTAAAACAGGCCTGCAAAATTGAGCAACGACTGCCATTCGAATAGGTTGTAGAAATCTCACCTTTTTAAGGGTCTGGAAGTACCACAAATGAAGCACAGGTATCTGGGGTGCAGCCGTATTGATCTAGAGAAAAAAGGAATCTGAACCCGTGGTGGAGGTGGTATCTTTTATTAAACTAAGTAGATATTTGCAACAACAAAAAAATGTCTTTAATTGCAAGCTTGCAATCAAAAGCTTGCAATTAAAGTTTTTTTTTTGGTTGCAAAACTCCAATTAGTCTAATAAAAGATGTGAGCTCTACCATGAGTTCTGATTACTAATGAAGCTCAGCTTTCTTAGGGGGATTGTGCCATCTATTTCACAGGGAGCGCATCTACACAAGATGCTACGGTGACCTAGTGTTGGCGGGCACAATCCCTGACTCAATGCTATTTTGCAGTAGCAACAACTAGTTCATTGCTACTGCTCAGTAGGGTCTGAAACAACCCATGTGCTGCCAGGCCTGCAAAATAATGGCAGTTACCGCGCAGTAACTGTGCAGTTGGACCCACTGTCTGGCTCTTTTAAAGCTCAGAGGTCCACCCACGGAGACCAGGCTTTATCTAGGGCTTTAGTTATGCAGGAAAGGGAGGCTGAGTGAGTTGAAGATTAGCCTCTGTGCAGCCATAACCCTAGGCAGTTTTTTGGTGTTTTTTTCCTTCATGATGCCTTTCAAAAATAGGGTGTATGCTATACTGGGGGGTTTTATATACAGGAAAATATGGTAGTTCTGAAGCCAGAGGTGCTGTTGCAGCTGGAAGCAGGATATGAAATGCAAAGGCATCCATAGGGTTTCTTTTCAGACAATAAGCCCTGTTTTGGGAAGTAAGAGGCAGAGTATTAATTGTAACCAGTGAGGAGTGGCAAAATCTCTTAGGAAGAAGTGAAGATGTTAAATTTTTATTCATTTATTTTTGCAAAGCATTAAGCTTAGCCATAATCCTGCTGCTTCTAACAAAAGCTGTGCCCATAGGGAGATGTCATAGTCTCTCTTATGCACTTAAGAAAGACCTTCACAAATTGGTGAGAGCATACATATTTTCTAGGCTCCAAATGATTTGATCTGAAGCAATCCTCCACCTTTTATTTATTTATTTATTTATTGGTTATTTAATTTTGGAGGTGACCACAAATGAGCAGTTAAGCCTGCTTTGCAAGCATTTACAGGTAATCTGGATTCTGACGAGGGCTAGCTATAGGGACAGCAGCGGCGTTATGGGTTTGCAGTGAAAGTCAGAAATGTTATGTAAGGGACTGATGATTAACTGAAAATATATTTGGGGATTTATGGCAGATTGTGTGTAGGAAAGAAACTAGGAGAAAATTCGAGCAGTTAGAGCAGATGCAATTCATGCCAGACACATCTCCAGTCCGTGGTCTTTGGGCATAAGGATAGGTGCTACTAAGTTTCATGGGATAAGATTTCACGATGGAAGAAGACGCAGGAGAAGCTTTCCTTAGCACAGGCCCGCTGGAGGCAGATGCCTTAGCTCATTGATAGTTTTCTTTTGTAAAACAGCCAGCATTTTTTGTAGCTAAGAGATTGTGAAGAGAGATTCTAGTTAACTCTGGCCAACAAATGTGTGATGAGCCTGCAAGTGCAGGATGTTTCTCATTATCTTCGCATGATCTTCAAAAGGCACCTTCCAGGCAACTGCAGGCTGCTGTGCTGTATTAATAGCATCTTCTCCAACTTAAGCCATCATAAAATGAAGACATGGGGATTTCCACTAGGGAGGTGACCATCACAACAGTGCTAAAGTAATACCAGATTCATTATCTGTGAGTGGGTTGTTTCCTAAATTGATTACAGTTTCTTGCTCTGAAGAATGGAGAAAAAATAATTCCCCCCTTTTTTTTTTAAAGGATGTGTTTACCAAACTGGGGTTGTGATTGTCATTTGAATTGCATGGTCTATCACTAACACTCCTTATCCATCCCTTTCTATCAAGATCTCTAAGCATCTGTGTAGATGCGCTGCATAAAACTGTTTCTCTGTCTGCCCAGCGCTTTCTTCTGTGCAGACATGATTTTGTCCTTCTGCTGTATGTCCTTGTGGCAAAACTTGGTTCCTTTTTGTTTCCTATCGATCTCTTTAATGCTGTTTAGGCAATTGCTTACTTAATGTGGCAAAATGCCGGGCTAGTGGCTCCGGCACCGCTTAGGGGAGCCGCGGGCTTTGCGGAGTTGTACGAGCGCGCGGCTTGTGGGGCGGAATTGAGGTAGCTCTTAGCCGCCCTCGAGGTTTGCCGAGTTGGCACAAGTAGACGACTTAGAGTAGTAGTTAGTGTCTCTTAATCCATAGGGTGTCCGTTGGTTTACGAGGTTCCAGAGCCAGCCCTTGCTCTCCAACAGGAGCTAGTCCAAAGCTAGGTGCGGCTGCCGGCTCCTTAAGTCCCAGAACTGGTCAACGGCTCATGAATGGGAAATACAAAGCAATACTGTAACACGGTGAATCGTTGTCAGTTGTCGGATTTCTGAGGCCTTTGTCTTCGCTGGGATACGCCCAGGCGGGGAGGCTGAGAACCGGTCTGCGGGGTGATCAGGCCCACAGAGTTTTCCAGTTGTCGTCGCTGCTGCTTCCTGCTTTTTTGCCTCTTTTATAGATGTTTGTTGGACTGCCTCTATGACACTAACTATCATATATAGAGATAGGATAGTTTTCTTTTACATAATTATTGCTAGGCAGACTTTCTACATAAGTTTCATTTTTGCAGAAATGACACTTCTAGATAAGAAATGAAATTTACAGAATGCGCATGTGTAGCTTAATGCCAGTGGAGAAAAGTACAAAGCGTTCACTTTGATTAACAGTCGACTTCAAGGTTACATAAATGTGAGAGTGCCGCACGGCAGTTATACAGAAGAGGAAAAATAATATAAAGTCTTTGCTAAAAACTATAAGATAGTTACACTTAATTGACTCTGATTACTGCTCAGCCTAATGTCTTTTGTTTTTACCTGTATGTGTCCCAAGTGATGCCAAACAGAAAGACAATAAGTTAGATTTGTGTTCAGGCACACCAGTGAATCCAGAGCCTGTCCAAGGGTTTGATGTGTGAATTTGAGAGCATGCACCAACCGCAGATGCTTCCTCAGCCTGACGATGGGCATTTAAACCCAGAAGCTTGCTACGGAGAATTTTTCCAACTATTTGAGTTGGTCTAGTAAAAGATGTCAGTCACCCAAGAACCTTGTTTGCCTGTACCAGCTGTTTCTTGCCTGAACCTCTTGAAGGCAGAGTTCTCTACAGCTCCTTCCCCAGACAAACATGATACTAACAATAAAGCAACATTAACACAATACAGAATGTCAAATACTTTATAACCAATGTATGAACTCAATTTGTTAATATTGTTCCATTAGCCTCTCTGCTGTTGAGCCTCACAATGCCTCATGGATTGATGAGTCCACTCCGAGACATCAACAGCACTTGCCAGGTGGTGGTAAGTCCGTTCATCCCGATTGTGCCAGGTCTTGAGGTTCAGTGCTCTCACCTGCTATTGTTGCCCTGTGGTCAACTCAGCAAGGAATTGGAAAAGGCATCTGTGGTCCTTCGCAGTATGTTTCCATACGTCTGAAATGACGGGCTCACCCTGCAGGTCGGCCTGTTGTCATTTCAGAGGCAGCCTTCGCAGTGCAGAGCATCTGAGGATGCAGTAACTTTTCAAGCAGAGATGGCCATGGTGTCACTTTCTTTAAATGGCAGCAGCTCCTGGGGCACCAAATCATCACACCTTATTGGTTTGCCTCCTGTCTCTAATACTTCTGCAATTCCCCATTGATTCTGACCTCCATTTCTAACAGCCCAGGCCTGCTTGCTTCCCGTTCTCTGTTGAACAAATGTCAGCCGGTGACAACTCGATCTTCGTCTGCAGGGTTCTGTAATTTAACAGTGATTAATTTAACTGCAGCCTTTTTCAATAAGTGCTTCATTATCTCAACAGTGTTTTCTACCAGCCTGTTGGATTCCAGATAATGGGTCCATGTTTACATGTTTAAGCTGCACTCCGTCGCAAATGGCTTAAACTCCAGTGCAAGCCGTTGTCAGACGTTTGCGTGTCAGACAAACCATGACTAGCAAAAATGGATTTGATATGCCCAATCAGCAGTTCAGCTGCAGTAGTTCCAGCCAGACCATCTCAGAGAAATGAGAATAATGAGCTAGGACAAGCCTAGATTTTTTTTTTTTTTTGCAGCCATTGTAAATAAATCTATGTCTGCTTTACTCAAAACAGCTGATTTTTGTTCCTGTGTGATGCTTGACTTGGCTTGTTCGTTTTGGCATATGTGAGAAGCTTTACCAGCTTTCTCCATTGTCCCAGCTCATTCAAGGCTGGCATAAAATGTCCCCAGACCTTCTAGACTTTTTTTTTTCCAGTTGGAAGTCAGACCAGATATGATTCCAAATAGCCGTAAGATTTTTAAGTCAGTCCAAATATCTTGCACATGATGCTTAGATTTCTTAATATGGTAAGGTGGCCTTTATCCTTACCGCTTACGTGTTGCATCTAACCAGCGGCAAACTTTTAAAATGAACTTATATTCTTTCACTGTATTCATTATTTTTTCCTTTGTAAGAGAGAATGGAGGCAAAATGGGTATGAGAGGAGAGTTGGAGATAATGATCCTTTCACGATCATGTCCACAAGTGATCAGAACGAAGGAACAGCAGTTGGTTGCATTCTCTCTCTGCCTTGTTCATGGCAAAGTGTTTAGACACCTGACGCCCTTCAGAGCCAGGGTCATCAATTTATGGCCCAGAGCCACTCTTCCCTGCCCACAAAGCCAGGGCTTTTGCCAGCAGGAGGCTTCAGCAGTGTTTTGGGCTTTGCTTGCACCACAGCTGCACAGTGTCAGTGGCCAGGTTGGAAGGGCTGGCCCACCTCAGACTGTGCTGGGTAATTGTGGCCTACCACTCCTGATGCACTGCTAACCTCTGCTTTAGAGTGTGCAAAGGAACTCTTGAGTTTCTTAACATCAAGGGACCTTACAAAGCCTGCTTGAAAAATAGCTAATAACATCCCTTTAAAATACAGTGCAGAATGACCGGACTATATATGTCAGAGTCATGGTCAAATGATACACCGAAGCAGACTTATTTGCAGTTTTCCAAAGTGCTTCAAGTGACCCTTGCTATTGCAGAAGCAGTTTTTGCCAGTGGGCTAATCCCTGATGTGAATTTAGCAGGAAGATTTCCAACAGGGCACTTCTTACATATGTAAGAGTGGCAGGACAGCACATGTACTGTGCAGCAGCGTTTTGGTTAACCGAGCCTCCATCATCCAAGATATCCTGTTACCTGAAATAAGAGCATGTCACCTCCTGTATGTTAATTACATTAAATATATCCCCAGTTATCTGAAACCTAGAATATCAGATTTTATCCAGTGTCCTTTGTAGCATTCAGAACATCCCAGCACATGAATATTAACCATCATCTGTGACAGGTGCCATCACCTTATTGTGCACGGTTTGGAAAGTTTAAGATACCATTTTATATTTAAGATCACAAATTCCCTTTTTCCCCCCTAGATTCTCTGTTATTGAAGCCCACAAATTCAATTGAAACCTGGAAAATGAAATTTTAATAAGTCAATTACAGCTGGGATAGCTAACGGCTGAAATGACTGGGAAGTGGAACAAACAGAACACATCCGTAAGGCTGACAGGGGAAACATTCCTAGGAGGTTTTCAAATATACATGAGATTGGGACATGTTAAACAAAGAACTGTAATTAGAAAACAACCGTCAAGGGGAAAATGAACACTTGGGTTTCATGAATCATGTGAATAATGTTTAACTGAAACCATGTTAAACATTATAGGAAAAGGAAAATTAAGACTTGAATAAATTGGAAATTGATTTGTACCAGAATAGGACCAATTGGTAATGGTTAATTGGTTATGTTTTCAAAAACTAAAGCTGAGCTCTAGTGACTGCATGTCAAAGAGAAAGTTAAGTGAGATCTAGATTTCTCCCTTAGTAACTCTTGCCCTGTCACATGTCCTGTACCAGATCCCAAGGACCTCATTCTTCTCTGGCCGTGTGAAATGAGGGCGGAGGCAAAATGGCTGAAGCTGTGCTCCTGGGAGTAAGGAAACTTCTCTGTCACCCATAGGAGCTGGGGAGTAGAGGCAGGAAGGTATCAGGATAGGGTGAAGCCTGGAGACACAAATAACACCAGCACATTCAGTGCTTTTCCCTTGGACATCCCTTCTTGCTGTTGACTGACTGCGTCTTCTGCTTCTTCATTTACTTAGAGCATTAGGTTTAATCTGAATACTAGGTCTACAGTCACTGATGTTGAGCCTTTCTTGTTACTGACAGGGAAAGGATTTTTGGAAAGATATGAGCCTTGCTTTCTAGAATTCATGGTACAGTAGGAAGGAGTTCTGCTGTTGGGCATCACCAAGAAAACTAGGCTGATCACAAACCTTTGGTTGAGTTGGGAGAAAAAGAAGAAGGCCACTGCAGTCTTTAGCTCTGCTCTTCTTAAATCTATAATATTTTCCACCTATATGCCCACACTTATTCTACTGTACAGTAACTTTGTCAGCTGCCCAGTAGGTATAGTGACCACCTGATGACACTATTAGTAACTGCTTTGTTGTTAAAGCAGTTGCCACAGTACTAGTACATAGTCCTGGACATGTAGAAGTCTGTGACCCTGGGTAATCAGCATACTTTAAAAACAGTCCACAAACGGATATAGAATAGGAATTTACTTCAATTTTATTTTTTAAAAATGGTTTTAAAAGTTTGAAAATAAGAAAAACAAATTTCTAACAAAGTGTTTTATATCACCTGAAACTTTTCTTCTTTTAAATTTACTACCTGCCCCCTGCCCCCCCAGATGGAAAGGCTTTTGATTTTTTTTTAAGATTATTTTCCAGACCTGCTGCAAATTCATAAATCAGTTATACACACAGCTCTAGGTGTGAAAAATCATTGGCATTTTAGATTTCAGTGGGGCTTTGTGGCACTTTATACTTCGTGGGACTGTGTCCTGACACTTATCACATCCGAGATGAGTACTGAGTACATGTTTAGACTGTACAGAAGTGAAAATGTTTTGCAGTATTTTTGAAATTTTTGAACAAGATTTGCATTATTTAAGCTGTTCTTACAAAGGGCACTTCAGTGAATGGTTAATGTGATGAAGTAACATTGCAGTGAGATAGATGACTTCTTTTATGTAATAAAATCATGCAAGTACCGTATCAATACAAACAGTAGGAATTACTCACAGTGTAGTCCAGGTCCTACAACTTGACCTGAAGGCAGTACTCTGCAGTAGATGAGATACTATATCCTTCTCCTTATTCAATATTCAACGCACAGGCTGCTTTAAATTGCCATCCGTCTTCTGGTATGGTAAATGCTTGGAGGTATTGATCAAACACTGAAGGGTTGACCGGCATAAATCGTACTTGCTAGCGATCTGTTAGATGGAGTAATTTCTTCTCAGGGTTCATTAAGAGAAATGCCTGAACAATCAGGAAAAAAAGTCTTGTTTGCAATTGTTTAAAACTCTTTTAAAAGTAAATATTTGACACTGTAACTCACATCAGGACAGGACTGCAAAGAAAAAGAAAAGGAGCAATTTTTTTCTCTCTGTGCAAGAGAAAATTAATGACAAATGGTAGGAGAATAGTTCTTTTTGTGAACCCGTAGGAGTCAGGAAAAGCCAGAGGCTTATATTGTGGAGCTAGTTACACTATTATGTACAGAGAACAGTCCTAATTCTGTGCTAGAACAATAGGTTTGGCCTCATGCATCTGCATGGATGAGGGCCACAACCAACCGAATAGTCAAAAGACTTTCCCATATCGTGGCACGTACTCTTTTGTCAGCTTCTGCACCATGCAAAGGGCCCAAAGAGGACAGTTTTTGACTGTAAATAGCCAAAACTTCCCCTTTCAAGGAGGAACTTCCCTGGCATAGCGCTGCTTGAGCTGGCTGGTGCCTGGCTCCCTTACAGTTAAGGAGGAAGAGCAGAGAAAGGAAAGGGTGTGGGGACTTCCACTTTGCTGCACCACTGGTGTCAATTAAACAAGTGTTGCCAGGTATACGATAATTATTATTATTTGCACAATAATTTCGACTTGTATGATGTACGATCAATAACAGTAAAAGTGTTCAAAATGTACAATAATTTTGGAGGCAGCTCATTGATGCAACATACGCAGAACCCAAGTTACTCTCAGAGAGTCTTAACCAACTTTTGGGTTTGCTATCAGTACTTTCTTAGGCTTGCCTCAAAATAAAGACACACTTCGACTTTGATCTCACTCGCTGTCTGGCAACTCATAGTGGGCAATATCAAGTAAATAAGAAGAAGACGTATTTGCAAACTCATCTGCATAATTTTTCTGTGTACAGTAGTTTTTCAGCAAGTACAATAATTTTGAGCTTCCAATATGATAATTTCTGATTCAGGACCTGGCAACACTGGTTAGAACAGCCCAGACCTCTCCGGCTTGTTCCAGAAGTGAGTGGCCCCTGCCAGTGCTCCGCTGCTTCTCTAGATTTTGCACGCAGAAGAGACTCAAGCAGAAAGATAGCAAAGCACTGCTGATTGCCTCCATTTGCTTCCTCTGGAAACAGATGTGCTTAGGAACGGTGACATAACGTTCTCCATGCCAGGCTCAGCAAACGAATGGCTCAGTTGACATCCATGAGAATCGTGAGTACTCAATCCCCCCACGGAGTAATATCTAAATCACAGGAGCTCTGTTCATGGCTCACGAAGAATGCCTCAGACTAAAACATTTTGGTCTTTATGGATCCCACCTGCATTTGACATTTTATTGACAGAAAAGTGGAGACCTATGTTATGGAACAGAGAGGCTGTGATCCCCATTAATTATTATAAGCCTTCCAGAGGGCATCTCATTAAAGCTCCAAGAAAAAGCAGTCACCCCATAGTCACATGTTGTAATTTTGTGGTGCTAATTAAATGTGGATGATCAGTTTTCAACTTGTCTAATTAATAGGGGTTTGAGGGGAAAGCTTCTGTAGCAAAGGGAGTTTTACAGATCAGAGGGATAAAGGAGGATTCGCTTTCTCTGCAGCTTCTGTGATGTCAGTGAGATGGTGAGAACCTCAGATCAGGCTCTATAAAGCCTGTCGGCAACTGCATTGGACCTCATTGAGAATAATTCTCATCCACAGAGTGTGGACTGCTGCATCTGCCAACACAGTAAATGAGAACCTGCAGGATGGACCTCGCTTATCAATGGCCTCATTTACACAAGTGCTGAGCACTCTCAGGTCATATAGATGCTGCTGTGCATTGCAAGGGGCCCAGCAAAGAGCGCAGTGTTAGCCCTTTAGCAAAACTGGGCTAATTGCTCTCATCCTGGTGACATGATCATATTTGGACTGGAAGAAACAAACAGATTGTCCTGGGAGTGAACATTTCCCTGGGATTTTTTTTTTAAATCACAAGATGCGGCTACTTGTGGAAAACACAACATGGGATCAAAATTTCCAGTTTGCTCAGTACTTTCCTAACGAGCTCCTACATTAAAGAGACATGAGGGAATATTCTGTTGAGAGCCAAGCCAGGAGAGTAGGGACCAAGCCCACATCAAAGAAGAAAAATCTGACCAACACATTGCTTGTTTTTCAGTTGTATTTCATGAATCTTAGATTTGCCAAAAGCCACAAGCAAACGTTAATGGCACACTGTTTAATAAGTTGAGACACTGCAACTGGACTTTGAACAGCTAACTCCCCAGAGTGACCTAGAGCTAGGTTTCTAAAGGTGCCCCAATGTAGGATTCCCTAAAGTACGCAGGAGCCCAGCTTCCATTGAAACACATAGGAGTTGGTGCTTCCATACATCCCACTACCTGCCCATCTGCATTTTAGGTGCCTAAACAGCTATAGTATAGGACCAGTCCTCAAGGATTTCTTGCTTGAAATCAAAGGAGTAAGATGCTTAAATACCTTGAAGGATCTTGGCCATGGAATCCGATTTTCAGTGGGAATTATATGCAGTTATAACCTGCTTAGGTGCTTTGGAAATTCCCGTTAGGTACCTACTAGCATCCTGAAGTGCCAGAAGAACCTTTGAAAATTGGGCCTTCCTTGCCTAAATCACTTTTGAACGTGGGAATTTTGCTCTTAGCGTACAATATTCCTTGCTTCCATCTCTGAGCTAATTAGATGATGACAGAAGGGATAAATACATATCTAAGTGTGTAGAAGTACGTGTTGGGGTGCTCCTGTTGTTAAGCAGCAGCAGGTGCATCTGGTTTACTTGAGGTTATTATTTGCAGGTATATTAACAGGAAAAGTCAGGCTTTACTGTTTTTTGCAGTGTGTGCATTTTGAACCCAATTAGTTGAGTCAGGGAGTTATCTGAGGAGTTCAAGGGGGGGAGCAGCACAATAAAGTTACCTGATGGTTTAACAGGTAAATTCATAAGTCCATGTCTTCACAGTTTTATCTCATTAATTAAGGCAGCCTTCCTCTCAGCCTAAAAGATTGTCAATTAAGAGTTTGATCCTGCTAAATGCCTTTGACTGCCACTGGGAATCATATGCCCTTGGCAGCTTGAGGAATTGCTTAGCATGTTTCAGGATTGAGCCATCTGTGTTTTAAAGTCCTGGGCTCGCGTTATATAGTATGGGAGGGAAAAAAGACCGAATCTACCAGCATTTCCTGGGAGGACTCTGTGGGGGCATCTACATGTGAACCTATATTGCCGTAGCAATGCACTACGACAGTATAGCATCTGTGGGCATCTATACGTGACCAGCAGCTACTTCACCGTAGTGATGTGCTCCCCCATTAGAGCACCGTGCTATGGCCGTACGCCTTGCATATAGCGCAGTACGGGTTGTTACTGCACCGTGATTTAGTACTTCCTTTTGGTGTAGTAACAACGTTGCCATACTGACACGTGTAGACACACCTACTAGATTATACAGTCTGCCCGATGTTAATTAAATATTGAAGAATTTCTGGTTTACATCCCAAAGGTACACCAGCTGATGCACTCGAGATGAGATTCCAGCTAGAGAAAGGAGAAGATAATATTTAATCCCAGTCTGAAAATAAAGGGAGTACCAGGCTACTATTGCAGCCTTTTTTAAATGACACAAGTTACGTTGGCTTTGGCTTGCACCAGTTAAAAATGACTCTCTGGTGTTTTGCTAAAAAGCACATCATAAGCTAGACTCCAATGGGCTTCAAGGTGATTTCTATTTAATGCGTAGTGCAGGGGTGGGCAAAATGCGGCCCACGGCCAGATCCGGCCCACCAGGCCATTCTATCCGGCTTGCAGGGCCCCTAAAAATTTAGAAAATTAATATTTATCTGCCCCTGGCTGCCTGTCATGCAGCTCTCAATGGCTTGCCAAAACTCAGTAAGCAGCTCTCTGCCCGAAATAGTTGCCCTCTGTAGTGCCATGTATCAGATCTGAATGATGACCCACAGCTTTCCAGAGAGGCCTTTTTCTTGCTACACTTTATTGTGAAAATCATTGCTAAAGGTTTTTAGTATAGATGAGGCTCAGAACATGCCTCCAGCACACAGTGCTTTAAATCATTACTAGCTGCCAGTGGCTGGTGCTAACAACATTTTTGTGGTGGAGCCAAACTGATAGGAGTTTGGGGGCTTAAGCAGAGAAGAGACATGTTGGCCTGTCATCTCCTCCAGCCAGTCATTAATCCCTAAGAATTGCCTTGTACCAAGGTCATTACTGCTTAATTTAAATATTCTGACTGCTCATTTTTTAAATGACACAAGTTACGTTTTTATTGTTGGCTTTCTCATTCTCCACCTTACTTCCACTGTCTCTTACAGATATATCTATATATATATCTATATATATATCTATGTATAGATACATAGATATATATATAGATGTCGCTGTCCAGAAAACTCTGCTGCTTCTGCCTTGACCAAATATGAGCTCTGCTATTTCTTTTTCAAGCCATTGTTCAATTCTGCAATTGGATATATAAAAATGGCAAGGTCATTTCAGCTGATATACCATGGCCTTCCATATAAAAATTACCAGTAATATGAAAAAAGCATTCCTTACTCATTCTCTCTGCACATATCAGATGTACTCGTGCTGAATATTTAAGCTGATGTTAGGGTTAAAAAAAATTACCCTAGTGGTTTAAATTCCCTGGAGCCGAACAAATTTTCCTTGATGATCTCTTAGAAGGTTCATTGGTATTTCCATTGCTCCTAACAGACAAAGCTGGATGTAGTTAATTATAAGAAATACTTTCTCTGTGTATGGAGGAGAATAGCTAATTACTGTCAGTGCCCGCTCTGCCATGATTCTTTGTCTGCCATTATTAAGTTAAAAGAAAAAACTTCTACAAATAAATTAGGAAAGGTGAAATACAACTTTGTATCCCAAGTCAAGATTAAAGGGAACCCCTCCCCCCCCACTACTTGTATTTTGTTACATATCCTCTACTAAACTCTTTAAAACTGGGATAGAAACATTCTTTTTAAGTCAAGACAGATGGGAGCTAGAAAATAAATGAATGAGTGTGGAATCCGGGAAGAGAAGGCAAAGAGGGCAGTGGGTATGGCAATATTTCTTTGTCTAGGGCTAATTATAAAAGCTTTGCAGAAAATCTGGAAATGTGATATTAGCTATCAATGCTTAGAACTGGTCTATCCTTGCTCCTAATAAAGTCCTTTGTAAAGTTTCAGTTTCCTTCAATATCAGCAGAATTAATTCAATGCTAAATTCCCTTGTAAAATCCCACCTCCAGAATCAGTTGGCAATTAATTAATACAGCATTTGTTGATTTTTCAGTCATGATAAGAATGAATGACTCTTAACTGCAATACTCCAGTCAAATGTGGGTTAGCACATTTAGCCTCCCTAATTCTTTGTGCAGATTACTTCTTCATTTCCTGTCCCAAATTGTTGAGGTGTTGGTTTTCATCCCACGGCTGTCTGCATTTCATAGTAAATGATCTCTTTGTTTAAAATAAGATGTGCAACTCTGTCCTCTTTGTTTTACAGTGCTGAGCTGTGTACTCCTCATTCTGTACTGTTCTCTACACTTCTGTATCCTAGCAAAACATATTGTAAGAGTCTAAGAGTCTATGGAGTATTATGTATCTTAGGAGAAGGGCTCTTGAGAAGTAACCACGACAAAATAATTCCTCCTTATTCATTGTCCTTTTGCTAACCAGCGAGATTAGCATGTCAGCATATTGCATAAACAATAAATAACATTCTACATCACAAGATCAGGACAGCTGGTTCTCCAGATTTTGCACAGAATTAGTTTACAACCTGCGTGCTTGGCCTCCCACATTTCTGTGATAAATTATTTGTTCTTTATTTCCCTGGCCAAAAGACTGGATGCTTATGCCATGTCAAGAGAAATTCAGACAATATGTGTGATGCACAGAAGCTCGTGAGAGAGAGTTTTTAAAGAACCACAGAAAATAGTGGCTTTGATAATGGCCCCTTCTTTCCTCTGTTTGTGAGTTGTTAAATTAGCAAATAGGAGTCTAGTTCAGCAAAATAGTAGGCATGTGCTTAAACCCGCTGCTCTTCAGCAAAGCACTTAAGTGTATTCTTATCTTAAGTACATGCATGTGGCTGAAAGTAGGCAAGTGCTTTGCCAAATGGGAATGATCCACTCAATTGGACCTGCCAGTATCCCCTTTTTCTTATGGATCAGATACCATCATAATGGCAGGGTTGCCAACTCTCCTGAGTTTTTTGAGATGCTCTGGGGTGGGCAAAATAGAGCCCGGGTGCTGGATCCGGCCCTCCAACCCATTCTGTCCAGCCTGTGGGGCCCCTAATTTTTTTTTTTAAATAATATTTATTTGCTCTGGGATGCTTGTTGAAGATGACAGAAGCCAGGGGCAATAGGACCCAGAGGAAGCTGGCAGCAGGACCCAGTAGCAAGGCCCCTCCAGCCCTGCTTCCCCAACCAGAAGCCCCTGTCTAGCAGAGGCTTCTGGCTTGGGACCGTGGGGCTGTTCCTACTTCCCTGTGCCAGAAAGGTAAATGCAGCCCTTGACAGCTTGCCAAAACTTGATAAGTGGCCCTCCACCCAAAATAATTGCCCGCCTCTGCTCTAGACCCCACTTGCAAATTCCAATCCTGCCTGGGGGAATTGTCTCTCTGATTGGCTGCTCTACTGCAGGAGTGGGACGCACAGCCAATCAGGACTCATAAGGAACCAGTTCAGAACAGCTCTTCTTCCTTTTTCCCCTTCTGTCCTGACTCATGCTTCCTGAAACCTTGCAGCTGACTGCTTTGCAGCTGGTATTATTCAGTACCTTGTTGGCAGCTTAAGCAGATAAAATGACTTTACATTTTCACCATACAGATTATAGGATGGGTGCAATGGAGATCTTCACTCTGGCTACAGGTACTTCATAAAACCTGTTAGCCAGGCAGCTTTAAATTGAATCCACTTAATCAAATACCCATGTTCACCCCCAGCCTCCTTTAAAAATTTAAGTTTCTTCAAGTTGTAAATGTGGCGTTGAAAACATGTGCTCTATGCACAGCTTTTATTCTGCTCCACAGCGAACACTCTGGTACCAATAAGAAACTCAATATGCACATTGTTCATCTTGGAATTAAATATGTGTAAAAAAAAAAGACAACTTGGATTTTACTCCTTCTGTGAGGATAGTTTGAACAATCTTATATAGAGTAAACAGAGCAATCACATATCACAGAGAAGTGAAAACAGGGCCCTGCATCCTGAACATTAGTGCTTGTCACTAAAATTGCTTTTAAAAAAAAACCTCTGAGTAAATTATAGGAAGCAGATAGTGTACAACTCTTTTTTCATAAGCTTGGTTGGCCAGGCAAGGCAGAAGGGATGGCTAATAAATTGTGTGTGCATGGGGGAGTACATCAGGATATTATTTTTCAGAAAGACTTGATATTTTGCCAGTGGAACAGTAAGCATAATAATTACTCAGAAGATGTTGATAGTCCCATCTCCCGCACTTCAACCTGCTCCATGGAATCACATGGCTTTTCCTGAAGTAAGGGCTATGAGGGGCTGGCCAGGCTGATGCCAGCAGTGACTGGTTATAAGATATTTTGGTCTTTAACAACAGATATCAGGGTGATGGGGTAAGATGGGTGTGAGTGTCTTTTCATTTTCCTGAAGGCAGTTTTCAAAAGTTTGAAAGAGTCTAGGATAACCTGAGCATCTCAACTATGCTGCTCTTTCCAAGACTCACGCAGATTGCTACAGTTAGTCCCAGCCATGAGTCATCACACATTAAACAGTTTTTCCTAATTTATAATTTGTATTTGGTTGACTTCAGTTTCCAGCTATTACTTCAATATCTGTCTGCACTACATTAAAGAGCTCCTTAGTGCCCAACACTTCCTTCCTGTTAAAGTACTAATACACTTTTATTGGGTAACCCCTCAATTTTCTTTTGACATTCACTGTAAGGCAGGGGTGGGCAAAATATGGCCTGCAGGCTGGATCTGGCCTGTGAGATCATTCTATCTGGCCTGCAGGGCCCCTAAAAATTTAGAAAATTAATATTGATCTGTCCTTGGTTCTTGTAAAAAATGACAGGACCCAGGGGCAGTAGGGCCCAGGGGAAGTTTGGCAGGCTCCTACAACAGCAGGGCTTGCCCGTCCGCCCCCCCCACACACACACACACACCACCTCTGTGCTGCCTAGCGTGCGAGCTCTGGGTGGGCAGCAGCAGCAAACACTGCCAGGTATGGCAAGCAGGGGGGCAGGGCCCAGGCTGGCAGTGGGGGCAGGTTACAAGCTGGTGCTGAGTGTGGTGGGGAAGAAAAGTGGCCCCATGCCCACCCTGTGGCTGGCGCCCTGCTCTGCAGCTGCTTGCAGCCTGCTTGGGGCTGCCTGTGCCTGCTCAGGACAGCCCTGTGCAGGCTGCAAGCGGCTGCAGCAGGGAGCACCAGCCACAGGGCGGGTGAGGGACCGCTTTTCCTGGCATTCAGCACCAGCTCATTACCTTCCGGTGAGTGTGGGATCACGGCTGCATGCTGCCCCCCACCGTACTGTGGGGCTGGTGGGCACTGGGAGTGAGCAGGAGTGTGGGGCATTGCTCTGAAATTTTGCCATCTTTGGTGTTTATTTCAATCTATAAACATGTCACCATGCTTTCATTCATGCACTGTAATGTTTCAGATGCAAGTAACTCACATGAAACTTCCTCCAAGTCTTTTCTCACAGTGAACTAACATTTCTGGTGGTGTAAATCAGGTACCTTCACTGGATCAATGCTGCTAGAGTGACCTACACCAGCTGTCCCAGTGGTTGCATCTACATGTTCACTTTACTGCTGAGTAGACTAATTAGCTCCACAGTAAAGCATCACAGTCTACACATATGCTGGTATTAGGGCACAGTAAATTACTTAACTCTGCGCTAAGGTAGTACTGTTGGGGACAGTACAGTCTTATGGCGGGGTCATTACATGTAGTTAAACACACGTGTAGACAAGGTTTAAATTGCTCCCAGCCAGCCAAGGGCCAGACTCCTGCCTGACCTTCATGCCCCAGCCAGCCCCTCTGCTGCCCAGTGTTGCCACCCAGAGCCTGAGGCCCATCCCCCACGCTTCCTGCCAGGCCAGGGCTGCTCCACCCTGGCTCAAAGTGCTGCTGTCCTGGGCACATGTGTCAACTGCACCCAGGAGCAGTTGACTCTGTGAAACTGCTCTGAAGTTTAGTGCTTCACTTTAATTTCACTTGTAGATGCACCCAATATGTCTTTAGATCTCCACTCCACTTCAACTAAACAATCCCTATGGAAAGCTGAGTCATTCACTCTGGGCCCTGCATTTTGCTACCTTCACAACACGGGACTATGCATTTTTTACAGGGCTGTTTCTTTTTATTTTTCTGTGATGCAGAACTAGTATTCATGGTTTTTTGGTCCATTTTTTCCATTACATCCCTAATATCAGCAGCTAATATTGATGGGAACTAGTTCTTTCTTTGTGCTGCCACAAAATACAGTAGGACCCTTGGAGTATATGATAAATGAGAGCTATATCTGTCTGTGCAAGGGAGAAAATATCTGTTCTTGTGTCTCAGGAACACTGCCTATCTTTAGGCAGGATTGATGGCGCATAATTATTTTCAATCTTTTAATGTAGCAGTTCTGAGATGCAAACCTCTTTTTAGGCCAGTGAGAGCCTGACATTTAAATATGATTATTTATTTGTACTGAACAGTGTCTAACAATATCTGCTATCAGAATAGACAGGCTGTGCAACATGAGCATTACAGTCAGGTACCTGAACACCTGCAATGTGCAAAAAGAGCTTTATCTATGTTGGGTGGAAGTCAGTTGAGGTCATCCCAGGTCATGGCCTACATACATGACCAGCACCAACCTCCTTGGTGTGGCAGGAAGTCTTCCAAGGAGCGAGCATTGCTCTTGGCAATAAAGCTATACTTTTATTCAAGCAAAATGAGGTTTCAGCCCATGGCAGAGATTGAGGCAACCCGCTGTGGGGAGTTGCCTATGGATATTCCCCAGCAATGATGCAACATCCTCAGGAACCGGCACTTAAATATACTGCTGAATACTGTCCAACGTGATGAGTGGTTTCAAGAGCCCCTGACTCTTTTCCTGCAGGGTAAGAACCAAGCACCTACTCTGGGCTCTTTCAAAAAACGTGGATGTTTTTCTTGCTGGGGTCACTTGATCCCAGCTGACTTCCTGCCTACGGTGGGGGGCTGGACTCGATGATCTCACGAGGTCCCTTCCAGCCCCTAATGTCTATGAAATCTATGGAACTGTCTCCTGCACTCGCTGGTGCGTATGTGTGCGGCGAGCTGTGCAGTGAGTTCACTGACTGCTTGGGCCTGAGTCTTTCACCTGGACCACCTATCCCTGGAAGTACTCAGGCCCTTCTTTGCCCAGTGCACGTGCTCCCTAGATCAGTCGTCTCTGCCATAGATCCTAGCACAGTCCAGCCACTCTCTGAGCCCCAAATCCTTTTACAGCAGTACCTGGGTGAGTTCAGCTATTGTGTCTTTCAGCACACAAAGAAACCTGAGCACCACATCAGCATCTTTGCCAGGCCTTCTAGAGCCAACTGACTGGCTCACAATAACACTGATTTCTCTGGGGTCCCCTTTTAGTACTGTTACAGTTGCTCCCTGTGAAAGCCATCAGCAACCACCCCCTTGTCTTGGTTTGGGCGTGTACATGCCTCCAACCTGATGAAGTTCCCTTGGTGTTTGTCAGTCTCTGCGGCCATCCCCAACGACATGGAAGGTGAGCCAAGCAGGAATTCTGCAGGATGGCGTGTTTCTACTGCTACCCAGCCACTACCAGTGGGATCTGGCTTGTCCCACCTCATAACTTTTCCTGTTCGCTTCTAGCAATTTAGGACTACTTTGCAAGGTGGGCTTTATGGAACAGCAGCACAAGCCCTGATGAAAGCCAATGGGATTTGTACTTGTCGCTTTCTTGAGCGCTCTTGCAAAGAAGGACAAAATCCTGGCCTTACCAGTGAGAGTTTTACCCTGTGTCCCCTGCATTCCCCTCATCTCCTTGAAACCCTTCTCCCATGAAAAGGAGAAAACCAAGTGAAACCCCCCTGCCCTATCCCAAGGCTTTAGCATGAGATCTTAACTGGGTACCCTAGCACAGCAGTACAGTCCAGCTCTTGCAGTATCTAAACCAATACAAAGTGGAAGAAATTGCATTGTATCATTACTACTAACAGATTGTCTTTGTATGCATCTTTGTCATTACCATGTGGCAGGAATGACATTAAGGTTATATAATTTATATGTACTTTAGCTTTCTTATTTCTCACCTTTGTGGTCATGTTTGTTTGTTTGCATCTTAATGTACATAGAGCTGGCAAATGCCATTTAAAAATATAATATGCCAAGTATTTGTCGGGCAATATTTGTTCAATATATTATTAATGAAAATTGTTTCCATTATTCAACCAGCTATCATGTAAACTCCATTTAAAACTTGTGATTATTCCCTTGTACTCTTCATAATCAAATGCAGTAGAAATTTGATTATACTGACTTGGAATTATTAATATACCCTGAATAATTTAGTTATCACCGCTGTTCAGATCTGTGCTACTAGTATGTAGGGAGCACAAATGGTGATAGATATAGAACCTGTAATTGCTATTACAAATTACTAAATTGAACCTATCAGAAAAAATGGTTAGGACCTTGTCTTGTTAATTAATTTCCGACAACCACTTATATTGCTGGTATCACAGATATGACAGATAAGGAATGGGGTCTGCACAGAGTAGGTACGTCAACTGGGTGCACACTTAGGAACATTGTGCTAAAAATGTTTAAAAAATGATGGTGGTAGCAAGAGTCGTATGATTTATTTATTGCATTTTGTGAATGCGACTTTTTGGCTTCAAGGGACAAGGGACTTGCAAAGAGATTCTGTCCCAGCAGATCTGCGCATTGGTGCTGAGTTAGACTTGCTTGTTTTGCAGGTTGTAATGCAAGGTGAAGAGTGTTCTCTGCAAGTGGCTCCTTTCACTTAGAAGATGGACCGTGAGAGCCAAGGTTTGACCCCTACAGCCAGCACAGCTGAGTCAGTGCCACAGAGGAAGTGAGCTGCACCAGGAAACGTTCCCTGGAACTTGGAGGAAGCAGGGACCAAAGTGAGACTCTGTTAAATTCCTGTTCTTTCCCTGGGGTAATGTCTCTGTGTGCTGCCCTGACCCTGGGCTGCTAATAAGATGCTAACCTGCATATTACTAAATCACACAATGCTCAAAATCCCAGTCTGTGTTTTGAGATGCAGATGGGTTAGAAATGGATCTTAAATATCAGGAAAGGACTTGCCCACATGGGCAAAAGTTTTGTTGTTATTATCCCCTTTGATTCGTAAGCTGTCCTGGGTTGCATTTATTGGCATTTGGGGTTCATGGAGAGGTAATCACCACTGTGTTTCTGCAGTCTTTCATTTAATGGATGTGGTGTCCAGCTACATATCACTGATGAGCCAACAACTGTTGATAAAACTACTGGGAAGCTTTCTGACAGGCTTATTTGCCCATGAAAGGTGCCAGCTCCTTGCCCATGTCAGGAGAAGCTTTAGGAAGGAACCGCCTCTCACAAAGGGACGCTTTCTCTTCAACTCTCTCCTTGTTCTGGGAGGAAAAACTAGCTGCTTCAGCCTATCCCCCAGATCAGCCTACTCCCAAGCTCTGTCTGGTTAACTCCTGCGACACTTGGCAGGGAGAGCAGGGATATAGTAGCCATAGCCTTTCTGGCTACGTTCCCTTCTCTGCCTCCATCCCTCCCACTTCTTCAAAGAGTGGAATATTGTACGACCACTCTTCACTCTCCTGGCCTGAAGCCCCAGCCAGCACTTCAGCCCCCGTCTCTCCTCTCATGATTGAGTAAGAGTTGGGGACATTCCAGCCCCTGGTAGTTGCCTATCAAGACACATCAGAAATATTCTGTTGTTGCCATGAGTAAAACTAAATCAAGCTGGTGTCACTCTCAGGGCCCAGGCATGCTTGCGCCTGCCGCAGAAAGCCTTCCCTTCTGCACAGTACTCCCTTAAACTTCCAAGGCCTTTTCATGCTGTTCAGCTGTGCTTTTTAATTGCTTGCTACAAAACACGTGGGAGGACGGAAGATCACAAAGCCCAGGTTAATTCCATTTTCAAACATGGATAAGAGCATCCAGTGTTGTGGGGATGGCATACGAGCAGTCTCCCGATTTCCCTATAGCGTGCTTGCCTGCCAAACGAGAGAGAAAGAATCAATCAGCATGTTGCCACCAGTATTGATATAGTATGACACAGAGCTTGACTAGAAAAATGAAGAGGAAATTAAGTATAACACAGCGATAATGTAATGATCAATGCTGCGCACTACAGTTTAAAAACACCCTTTGTATGCACTTGAAAGGAAGACATTTAATCAGTGCTGGGTGCAGGTATTGACATATATAAGCTTCAATTGGCATGCCGACGGCAAAGCCAAGGCACTTGCATTCAGCAGTTAACCTCCATGCATTACCAGCTAGCAGGCAAAGAAAGGATCAGAAAGTGCCAAGGCAAAATTAACCCTGTGATTTCTGAGCTGCACCATGGTAGATGAGATCTGGGGTCTCAGCTCATGAAATTGCTCCATAATGCTTAGTCCCCAGTGCAGTCAATCACATGAATCATCCTAGAAAAGTCAGTGGGACTGCTCACATGCTTAAAGCTAAATGTGCTTTCAGTGCTTTATGGTCTTAGGCCAGTGGTTCTTAACCTTTTTAGACTCAAGGCAGCCATCATTAGACTCAAGAAAATTGAGTGTCTCAGAAACTGTCAGCTCTTCATTTTTAATCATTTTTTTGACTACAGAAAAATAATAGAAATTTTTTTTCTGTTGCAAAGAACTCAGAAAGCCTACCGCAGGTCAGAATGTTTCTAAAACTATGGATTTCTGTTTGAAACCTCTGGGTTTATCTTGTGAATTGTGTTTGCACACCTAGCAGTGCTGACATTGTGTGGCACCCCATGGCATCCTTGAAAGGCTCTCAAGGCACCCCATGGTGCTGCAGCACCCTGGTTGAGAATCACTGTCTGAGACTATCATGGCTTTTGGCCTTGAGACTTTTCCCTAATATATAGCTTTTAAGAAGTCAGAAATATCAACAAAAAATAGTCATGAAATCACTAGGGACTGATATCATTTGAGGATACCTTATAGATAGGATTGTGTGACTGACACATCCTGATAGTGCTTTAAAATAACTGATTAGTTTACAATACCATAATTTAAATCTCCACAATGACCGGAGCACCACCTCATCCTAGTTGTAGTAGGGTTCCCACAAAAACCTGGTGACCTTTTCTTTTCATTATATCCAGGAGTATTTCATAGTTGTGTAATACAATACCAGATTTTGATCTCTTACCTCATACAGAAATTCTTCTCTCTTATAGCAAACTCTTATCTCTTAGGATTTCCAGCTAGTGGTTCCCATGTCTTTCACTTTTTTATTTCATAGGTGAGATAGTTCATTTTCTCCTGTGTCTGCCTGAAACCACTCCCCCCCCGTGTTTAACCTCCAGAATCTAACTTCATTAGAATTTTATCTATTTTTTATAACAAATTTTATTGCCAACCGTAGAAGGAATTTAAAGATTTGGCTACTACATGTCAGGGGAATTGGAAATGCTTGCATACCAATTTAACAAGGGAAAAACAAACCCTGTGTGATTTATCCTCCAATCACAACTGAAAGCAGTGCGATTTGAATTTTATATGCAATGCATGGAACAGTATCATTCTGCCGAGCAGATCATATTTGAAAAGAAAATCAGATGAATTTCTAAAATTTACACTACTCCATGAGCAGAAAAGTAAGTGGCGTTCATCACACAAGTTATTTGCTGTGAATTACTTGTTTGCTTCTAATCCCGATGGTATTTGTCAACTTCTAGGAAGATTTCAGCTGCAAAGCATACAAAATAACATACCTCAGGAAATCTGTCATCTCAAGAAGTTTTATTAGTTAAACATAGCCTATTCATGCAGTTTCTAAGCATTTCTCTCACATCCTTTAATAAGAATGACAAATTATATTGCCACTTTGGCTGTTCTGAGAGACATTGTGAAATTTGCTTTGCAGACACATTGCATTTTAATGGATATAGCATTAAAACTAAAAGCAGATTGCATTTCCCCCTTGCCCTAAAGCTCTATGTTTGTCTGGAAAGCAGCTCTACCCAAAAGTGATCATAACTTGTTCACCAATTCATTCTTTAAAACCATTATTCACCTGTCCCTTACCACTCCAAATTGTTGTCCGAAGTGTTGTTATTTTGTTTTATGCATTGCAATCAGCCAGTCATCGTAACGGTATTTAACATTTATATAGAGGTTTTCACCCAGAGATCTCATAGTGCTTTGTATCTTAAATATCATTATCCCATATTGCTGATGGAGAAGGAGAGACAGAGAGACACATACACAAAGTGACTTGCTAAAGATGAAACAGAAAGCCAGTTGCAAAACCAGAAACAGAACCCAGGTATCCTGATTCCCAATCTAGTGCCCTGTCCGCTGGGAACATGCTGCATTGGAGGACTGGGCATTGGTGGGAAGAAAAGGGAAAATAGAAATGAATGAAGTGCTCAGTTCCAGCTCAATCCATTTTTAAATTTGTTCAGCATGACTAGGTGTTAGCATGTGGTTGTATTCATTCACAAGTTCTCTTAAATGTCCCCACATCCCTCCATTATTTAGGTATCAGGGGGCACCTCTACACAAGACACTACGTCCATAGTGATGAGCTGCGGTGACGTAGCATCAGTGGGCATGAACCCTGACACCCCTGCTACTTTGCAGTAGCTCGTTGCTACTGTGCAATAGGGCCAGAAACAACCCATGCAGCACCGGGACTGCGCAATACTGGCTGTGCTGTGCAGTCATTTAGTACTTGCAAAGCTTGTTGCTAAAGCAAGTACTAAACAGCTGTGCAGCAACAGCCGGTACCGCGAGTCCTAAATGATAGCAAGTACTAAATGACTGTAACAGTAACAACTGCGCAGTTGGGCGCATGTGTAGATGCACCCAGGTTATGATAAACGAGATTATAAGGTCTGTCATTTATTATGTCAGACCGTAGGTCCAATTCGGCCAGTATCCTGTACCGCACAGCAGCAGAGAGCGGATGCTGAAAGGAAGAGTGATCAGGGCATGACCAGGGCTTTTCCTGTTCCTCTCCCACTTGCAGCCTCCAGCACATAAGTTTTAAGAAGTTCTGGTTCAGCAGCTACTGATACACACCAGGTGCGGCCCATTATGGGACCTACAGTACTACAGGGCCAGTGAGGCTGGTGATCCAAAATCAGGTGTTTCTGCAGTGGGTGAATGATGAGAGCAGACAGGTGGCAGGGCCTGGGGCAAATGTAAGAGAAGCCACCAGCAAGCATCACCCCGTTGCTTCAGGCTCAGGGAAAGGCATAACAATGTCCTGACTGGTGTAGTTCCCTTCGACCGTGTTCTTCAAGGATTTTCTGTCTCCAGCTCAGTGGATTTGGGAGCTGATTTACTTTCTTCCGTTTACTGGTGGTCCCCTTGAACAAAGCAGAGATGTGTTGGCCGTATGAAAGGACTTTCTTGACAGCTGCTTGTTTTGCATCACGTTGCTCTTCTCCACTTAAATGTCCTGGATTAAATTCTACTCTTCTTACACCACCATTGCTACCCCCACTGTCTTCAGTGAGATTAATAACGAACCTGAAAGCAAACCTCAGGCGCTTGTTCTGTATGTATTTCATTGTGCCGTTCTTCACGCCATCATTGCTGCTATGGGATCAGTCATTTCTGGATGGGAGCTTTGAGGTGCACAGAAAAGAATAGTGTTGAGGACAGTGATCATTTTAAACATGGCAAGTGATCGTTGTTTCAGTTCAAACTCCCTTTAACAGCTGTGGGAACATTTCAAGTGTGTTATGGGGATTTAGGCATTCAGAGTAAAAGTCAGCTTTGTTCAGCGGTCCAGCACCCAGCTATTTTTTTTTCCATTCCTATCTCTCAGGTTCTGTTTTCACCCCACTGGGAGTAAATCACAGCCTCACAGCACAGGACTGAAGGGTGCTTTGGGGCTGATAGCCTACAAAATGACTATAGATAATACTTGGAGGGCTTTTCCACTTTTGCTGTACATGTATGCATGCATGCATTGCATCAGGCAATACAGATGTATCTAAAGACAGGTCTTTGCTTTGTAAAGAAAGTTTCTCTTACAGCTGTATTCAACAGTCATATTCACTGCTCTTGACCGTGACTGGATGACATTCTCTTCGGTCCCCCACCCACCTGATAACTAACAGAAATCCTGCAGAGCGGCTCTATCAATCCTGAGGCTCTGAAATTAGTAAGGGATAATGAAGCTACAGCAGGAGACAAATCTTAATATGAACCAAGTCATCAGAGAATTAGTCCAGTGTCTACAGTAGGAGGCTGTATGAGGAGACCTCTTTAAGCATCTTTTAAATTCTTTTATCATATCTACCTGGGAAAACTTGTGCTTCTGAATTTCATGGCTGAGGCCTATGGATTGTATTTAAAAATGGCCTGTCCCAGAGAATACCTTGGCTAATATCTGACCCTCTTCTGCTGAGAGCCACAGCTTCAATGAGATCAGATATAGGAAGTGAAGTACACGTGTTTCTGCTACTACAAAGGCCATCAGAAAGGCAGATTATGAATATCAAGAAAAAAGCCTAGGTAGTTGACACTTAGTGATACACACTGGGAGATGGCAACAGCAGTTGAGATAGTTCCAGCTTTGAGGTCCTTTCCATGTACTGCTCTGTGATAATGTGCCAGTCATAAAACAAACGTGTCTCTGATCACGCCTGGCTTGATTAAAATACGTTCGGCTGCACGAATACATATAGGACTTCTTCTCTGAGGGACTCACCCTGCCTGCCAGGAGAACAGGCAGCAGAGCTATTACCATTCAAATGGCAATAAGATGTGTGATTTAGGTTTTTCAGGTCTCTGCCTTTTATGCTCTAATAATAGAAATCATTAGGAATCCATTGAAACGTTCCATTTATTACAGTAAATTTAGGTGGCTGGTGACATTAAGTGCTGTTATGGGTCCCAGCCATGATTACCGCCAAGCAGAGTCCTGTTCTGGCTGAATGAATATGCATTAATTCAAGTGGTTGAAGTATTTATCTGTCAGGGATGCAGAATAAGGCCCAGGCAGCTGTTGCAGAAGAGACCCTCTCAGCTCAAGCCTCTTGTGCTGTTATTTGAATTAAAGATACCATTGTCTAGAAAAGTCCATGTTATAGGGGAGGAGGGGGGGATGGGGGGAGTCTGCAAACAAGGTGGTAATAGCTTTGATGAGCTTCCAGGATGAGGTAAAGCAGTCTAGGCACAGGTGGGGGCACACGTTATGGTAGTCTCATGTTCCTTGGTCCCATGTGGGTCTTATTCCTATTTATTTCCTGGAATAAAGCTGCTGTTGGCACAAGTAAGGCAGGCATGATTTCCCTGTATCAAACGTGCTCAAGGCTTCGGTGTCTGATAGAGACTGGGCCTTCTGCCTTCGTGACAGCCGTTGGTGACAGAAGTGTTGACATTACAAGCTGCAAGGACACACTGGGGGCTTGATTGTCAGTAATGCCCAGACTGCTCAGTGGAGAAACAAAAAGCGTGGGAGCTAAGGGACTTATGTCACTTTTTTCAAGCCAAGGGCTGCTCTAAATTCATTCTCCCTGCCGGGGTTGTTCCCACAGCACCATCATTTTGGTGCCTCCCCCCACCCTGCCTAATTTCTATAACTGGGGATGCAGGGAGGGTGGGATGAAGTCATTACATCGGCTTTATGTCCAGCAGGAAATCCCTCCATACCTGGTGGCCTGGTTCTGGTTTTAAAGTGCTTGCTCCCAAGACACTATGTCCCTGGACTCTGAATGAGTGTGGACTCATAGGTGGTGTTCATCACTTGGAAGTACATAGCTGCTACACTGTGAAAGAGGTGGTGTAGGATGTGCAAAGTGAATGGAGTAAGGTGTTTCTCAGTGCGAGTACAGGAATTGACCTGAGCACTGGTAGGATGGATTATAAAAGGTAGTTTCATAACTGGCATTTATTTCACCCATCTCACCGGGTGCACATTGGCTCGAGTTGTTCCGTTGCTCAGCTCATACAGGTAAGTCCCTGTTGTATCCATCCCAACCAAAGGAATGTAACTGGTGGAAAGTCATATTTTTAACATCATCTTTAATGAGCAGGGAAGAGTCATGGATTCAAACTCTGAAGTAAATGACTGTGAAGCAGATAAACCATGAGTGTGCATTACCACTCATGGCTGGCTGCATGAAGTGGTTTGCAATGGTTCCTTTCATACATGTGTTTTTAGGAGACATCAGCAATATCATTCAAATCAGGCCTGCCATTAATGTTTAATAACTACATATGCAGAAGAGCAAGAGAAAAATCAGTGGAGTACTCTTCGGGGCAAAACAGCACAGGCACAACTTATGACTCCTTTTGAAGAGTGTCTGTCAAACTGGCTGCAATTTATACCCTGCTGAGATATAGCCTATTTTCTACTGAATGCATTAATTATCTTACATTCCACCACCATTTATTATCCTTCCTCAGATTCTATGGCTATCAAAAATAAAATAGAAACCTCCCATCTCGAGACAATTGAAGCAAAGGGAGAAAAAAAGTGTCTGGATTTTCAAACATTAGAATTGATTCAGTGCATTTGTCTTGCTGACATTTTGTGCATTTAAAACTTATTGCTATTGGTACAGCTTTCTACACAATCAGTCTTGATCTTCCATTGATATTAATGTTATCCTTGTTTGTAGGAAAGCAAGATGCTGAAGGTGTAACTCTGAACTTGCACGTGTCCAGTTGTGGGGCACACAGTTTGACAAAGAGCCAATATGATGTGCAAAAATTCTGACTTCAGGAAACTTGAACTGGTATGCACTTTGTCCCTTTAATGTAAATAACTCATTCATAATCTCTAATTCTTTGTTTCTGCTATCAGTAATTTTCCACAATGAAGGTGAAGAGGTCATATGGGAACAAAAGCAGATTTTGTTTTTCAAAATGAAGGGCCTGAATTGTGGGTTACTCTGGAGCTTAATAGTTCTCTCCCCACACTGTCCCTGCTGGCCCATACAAGCAAACTATACCACCAGCTAACAACCAAATGATCACGTGCTATAACACCACTAGTTTCTCTGTCATATAGTTTAAATTCCATCCATCACAGTGCCACCTGGAATTCAAGCATGTCTCAGTACTCTCCTTGACTCCCACTTCCTTGGACAGACCAGAAAATCAGGCTAAATCACAACATAAATTCACCTTGTAGGGTTCGCATGCACAAATTGTACAGATTGCACTTCTATTACATAAAGCGAAGCCATTTATATCCATGGACAGCAGAAGACATGCCTGAGTGCACACTGCTTGGCTTGATATATATGATGCCTTGGAAAGAACTCCTTTCAGACGATGCAACGCCTGGCCCCATAGCATGACCCAGGGTGGCGCACCTCTCACTCACTTTCCCTCTGAAGAACATCACTTTCAAAGACTTGTTTGCTTGGGTAAGAAATAACACCGGTTTGTTCTAATTAAACAGAGGGAGGCATCATGAGGATACTGAAGCAGCTGCCAAGAAGTGAAGGTGAGGTTTGGGTCTCGTTAGCATTAATCATTTTAAACCAAGCAGAATCATATTTTTCAAGGAAACAAGTTGTTTGCCCCTGGTCACTGTTATTTTCTAGACAGCTGATCAAATTGTGAAGGCACCTGAACATTTTTCTTGGGAGACATTAGGGAAGCACCTTGGTGCTATGAATTCCCTTGTTGCTGAAGTCCATATCCTGCAGCGTTTACACCAAGTCAAACTGCAATTGCGTGAGAAGAAGGGCTAAATAACAGTAGGCTCTCATACCTATTTAACAGGTGAGATTACTGAGGCACAAAACGGCTTAATATTTGTCTGAAGTTACAAAGACTGAGCCAGAAACAGAACTGTCACTTTTTAACCCCCAAGGCTGTACTGCAGCCACTGCGCCTTGTAAATCTGTTTTAGTACAATGGCCAGTCACACCCACCCAATTACACTAGGATTTTACATAGCCTTTGAACTTGTCTCTTCTGGAAAACCTCTTCTTGTGCTCCAGTTTATGAATCTGCAGTCTCCTTTTTTGTGTTGTTTGGGGTTCAGCCCTTTCCCCATCATCACTTTTTGGTTCAAGCCAGGTATTCCCAATGGGCAAAAGCCCCAAAGTCTTAGGATTTAAATGACAGCTAAATTTTCAAAGAAGTGCTCAGCACCCAACATTTTCTATGGGTTTAGGTGCTCTGGAAAATCTGGCAAGTGAGATGGATTGTCATATGTTCTGAATACTTTCCAATGAAGTCAGTACTAAGTGCCACTGAAAATCACACCATTGCTCTCATCAGGTGCATTTACACAGGCATTTAATGTAAAGCAATAAACTCCAGAGTGGTTTAAACTGGAGTAAATAACTCCTAGGCACGGCATGAGCACAACTCGTGCACACAAGACAGAGTTGGGGTGGAGCAGTTTACACCAGGGCTGAGGGCAAAGGCGTGGAGCAGGGGTCAGTCCTGAGCTCTGTAGTGTCATCAGGCAGTTGAGGGGCTGGCTGGGACACAAAGAGCTCCTGTAGATATGTGGAGGGCCTGCTCTGACACGCTGGAAATCCAGCATGTCGGAGCAGGCTCGATTAATCGAGTCCGTTGGAGCACGGAAATTGATACACTCCAGCAGCCTTCCACGTCACGTGTATCAGCCTCCCTGCACTGAAAAAGTGGCGGCGGGGTGCTTTGAACTAAAACACATTCAATGAACTTTAGTTCAAAGTGCCCCACCACCATTTTTCAGTGTGGGGAAACTGAAACACATGACATGCGGGCACTTTTAATTAGCATGGCTCCCTAATTAAAGCACCTGGTGCCATGTCCCAAAACACATGTACAAATTCCCAAAGGTGCTGAAAGTGCAGAACCATGTGGCTAGGCACCAGGCAGGAGTCTGGCTCCCTGCTGGCTGGGCTGACCAGGCACAATTTATGCCCACCGTCAGCACCTACGTGTGAGTTTAATCACAGTAAATTACCCTGATGTGAGATAGTACAGTCTCTAACAGTACTATCTTACTGCAGTGTTAATTAGTTCACTACAGCCTAATAGTGCTGCACGTGCAGACAGTGATGCCTTACTCTGTGGCTGATTAATCTATTCTGCAGTTAAGTGCGCACGTAGACGGCCATCTTGTCTATAAATGATGCTTTGTAAAAAAAAAAAAGCATTGAGATCTACAGACAAAAAGTAACATTCATGCTAACAGGTTATTTCATGTGAATCATGGGAAAATAGGACTAGAATGGACCCCAGGAGGTAACTAACCTAACTCTTTGCTTAAGGTAGAATGTCATATTACCACTGTTACTCCAAGACGTTGTGACAAAGAGCATTCTGAATAGATGAACATTTGTATTTATTACATACTCCAACAACAAAATGGGCCATATTATTTCCATGAAGTTTGGAGCTGCTAAGAACTCTGCTATTCAAAGAGCAACCAGTAGCTATTTGTCTGTTTAAAGCACTGATAAATAAGGACCATAAGGCTGTACTCAAAGAAAGCTAGGCTGAATAATTCACCGAGTTGGTTTTCTAACATGGAAGTTATGGTTGTTTGTGAGACTATAAATGGTCCCAGTCTTTTCAGGCTGTAATTTTTGCAGGAAGGTAAAGAAGATACAGTGCCTCTTTAAGCAGTGACATTAAATCAGAGCTGGGTCCAGTTGGAATGCCAAGTCCTTTTATAACCCAACAGGGCTTTGATATTTGGATTTTCTTTTCATTTTATAACTCATTCTGTAATTCAGTTTAGATTCATTCATCCCGCATCCCAGCTGAGACAGATGAAGGGTCAGACATGCCACAGAGGTTTTAAAGATTTAAGGCCGCAAAAAAAATCCACAATCTAAGTAACTGATTATATGTCTGCATATTCCTTGCAGGGCTTTTTTTTCCTTCATACATACCTTGAGGCTGAAATATATGAACAATGTACATACTAAAATGGTCCATGCCTCAATTGCCTGCTTTCAAGAGATTGATCTCTATTTTCAAAACTTCACTTCAAGTAAATATAAATTAATGAGTAGAAAGTGACTTTTAATGTATAGTTTAGTTATAAGGGAAAATAATATAAAAGCCTCAACTTTCCTATACTGCTTTCATTTCTAGTCATTTTAGCAAAACTTTAATATTTGTTGGCATAACTTTAGCACTTGACATATAGAAATATTAGGAACAAAACATTCTGCAACATAATTTAAAAGCTGTGACATTTATCTTTGAAGTTTGCAACTGCTTTAGACAAGTGAATTGTGAGGCAGAGTTAATGAAAAACGATGTGTCAGTTTCAGACACGAATCGTGAATGATCTGCTTATTTCAGCCCAGATGACTGTTCATTGGGATTTTAAATAACCAAGGAGGCATTTGGGATTACACAAGGGTTGTGGACTCAAAAGCAGCTGCTGAGGTTTGAGACTTTACATCTCGCATTACTGTTGGTTTATTGATTTCAGAACGGTACTCTGGGGGCATGGCTGGGCCTGCTGGAAAGGAGCAGGTGTTCTTGTTTTATCTTTATCCTTCCTTAGCTCTTCAGTTCGTGCACAGAGAGGGCACCTTTAAGGCTAATTTTAGGAATTATTAGCCAGATCCTCAAATGGTATAAATCAGTTCCACTGACATTAGTGAAGTTGTGTAAGTTTATGCTAATGGAGGACACAACATGTATTCCCTTATGTCTGGACACCCTCCAATTTGGACTTCTATCTTGCATCTTTAACTAAAAATGCAGACATAATTGCGGGGTCGGGGGGAAGGCGGCAGTTTGTTGGAACTTCAGTCAAGATTCCTGACTATCTCACTTTGAGACATCCTAGGTGTGGTGGGGCTGTAAAGTGCATTCAGTAAGTGCTTTCAGGTTTAAAATCAGAACAAAATTGAAAATCGTCCATTACAGAACTGATTTTTAAATACTGATTTTAGAGGAGCTCATGCATATTAATGGCTGTCTTCTGAACTGAATAATTGTCAGCAGGTCTTTCCCCAGGCTAAAGAAATCCCTGCCTTTTTTATTTACATTGTTAGGAATCTAAATATCCCAAGGAGATTTAGTAATATCCTGCTGGACACCTAGTAATTAGAGTTAGTAATGTCCTGCTGGAAGTCTTCATTTTGGCTTGTTCCAGTGGGACTGTTTCAGCTGATCGGCAGTTTGCACTCCCTGATTTGGAAGCATTCATTCCTTACCTTTTGCCAGTGCCAGCTGCTCTGTGACAACTGCCATTGCAATGATGTCCATCAGTGTCACCAAGGGGAAACATTTGCCAGGTATGGCTGCCAACCTGATCATCCTTCTGCGGCTCAAAGGTGGCCAGTCCCTGCTCCTCCCTCTTTGAATGCAGCATTAAGGAGCCACAGAGGAGATGTGTATAGATAACTACCAGTGAAGAAGCTTACTATTAAATATGGAGGTAGTAATAACAGCTAAGAGGAGTAACTCCATCAGTCCTAATAATACCATGAGCTTTGAATTCCCAGTTTTTCTCCTTCTACCTCATTGATGCAATATTGATGGATCCTTGGTCCAGTATTAAAGGACTCAGAGGGATGGGCTTATGGGAAAGGACTCAAACCCTGGGTGAATATGTGTTAAAAGTAATCTGGTTAGTTATTGGTTGACAACACGTGTTCTGTTCCATCCTTTAGCCTATTGTGTCCAGAAGCCATAACAGCTCACATCATAACTGAAGGTACAACTTGTGCATTGTTTATACAATGTCACATAGTACTTAGAGGGGCTTGGTGACCTGACCCGAAGCCCACTGAAATCAGTGCAAGTATTTTCACTGACACATTGGGTTGGGGCTACAGTTCATATTTATTTTGTGAGGCCTAAGGTAAGGCCTTGTACAGACATTCAGTTTCTCCTGGTGAGAGCTGCTGCTCTCCCAGGAGAAAACACAAGTGTACAGAAGTTCAGGCTTTTTTCTCCCAATGTAAAAATGGCTGCTCTGGAAACAACCAGGGTTAAATCACTGCCAGGAGAATTTCTTCTAGGAGAGAAAATGTCTGTACATGCTGGCAACACAAGCTGGCCATGGGCAGTCTGGGTTAGCCAGTTAGACCTGCCATATGCACTGCTGCCATCTGTTGCCAGGTAGATTAATGGAGCCCTGAGAGCATATTGAGACGTGTGCCCAGGGCTCTCTCCCTGCAGGCTGTCTACTCTTCAGGGCCCCAGCATTCGAATGTCTGTACACATGGATCTGGGTAGGTTTTTCTACCATGAGAACAAACTTGAGAGAATTCTTCCGGATAATTTGAATGTGTGTACACAGCCTAAAACAGAGTGAGAACTCTAGATCTTAAAAGCAAAAGGCAGAGGAGAGGGGAAGACAAAAAGATGCAGCTGTTGCGTTTAGCTTTAAGGTTCTCCAGCCCTCCACATAAAGGTGTTAGATGCTGTATGGTCAGGAAACTTGCATTGATGATAGAACCTTCCACCAATCAGGCCAAAGAAATAAGGTAAACATTCACACAATATTGCTAGACCTGCAAGAAATTAGTCACCTATGACACTCTCCTCTTGTAAACACAGCAAGTGAAGCCAAGTAGTTTGCTCAGGGCAGATGCAGGGAACTGGAATTCTTGGGAGGCTGAACTGAGAGAAATGCAAAGTCAGAAGAAAAGGAAAGCTCTTAATGTAGTATTAGGAGAAGCCCAGTACAGTCTAAAGATTTGGAAAGGGATTTCAGGAGACGCTTGGTGTGGAAGCCGATCTTTTATCTACATTTGCAGGCTAAAACAAGAGGATGTAGCCAGGTATGTCCATTTAAGTTGGTAGGTATCATGGAGCTACGAACTTTTGGCAACACCAAGCCAGATTCTCTGCTGTGGTAAACTGATGTTGCTGTGCTGAATTCAGTAGAGCTGTACTGATTTACATCAGCTGAAGAGCTACACGTTTGTGTGCACTGAGATTGGTACAGTATGTAAAAAGAGAATTCAAATCAGGATGCCAAATTCTGCTCCAGCCTAACTAAAGAGAAGAGCACTGTGCAAATCTAAGGCCCCCAGCCTGAAATACCCATTGCGTGAATAGGCAGCCATGCCTATGTGCGGTCCCCGCTGTAGTCAATGTTGCTTTACGCGGAGCCTGGCAAGCCTAACCCAGGGCAGAATCTGGTTGGCAATATTAAGAGTTCAGGCAGGAGAGTTGCCTGTGCTGGCTCTAAAATTGTTAGAAATAGAATTGCCCCCACAGAAATGCCTGTGAGCCTCCAAGGAAAAGCATGGAGTGATGCATAGATATTGAGGTAACTAATTTTAGCAGCTGTATCTGTTTAATTGAGACGCTTACCAGAGCATGACTGCAGGGCTGAATAGGAGCCTGGAAGAAAGTGGGTAATTGCTCAGCTATGAATTGCAAATGTTTCAAAGCTTCATTCTCATTTGGGTAAGTTCTGCCTGGGTCCACAAGGGCTTTGTGCTCCTGCCATACCATACAGACCTTCCAGCACTGGGGACCAAGTTTTCTACTGGTGCAAGAGAATATATCCTGCAGTCCGGGCCTGGGAGGTCCAGTGAATTATTACTGAAAGGACATATATAAGAGACTATAAAATATCTTACATTTTCAGGACAGTACATCATAACTTAAAACGCAAAGATAAACATTTCCAAAGCTGTTCAAGAGCTCTGGACACCCACGTTCAAAGGACAAGTTTAAACATCATTTTTGTGAGTGTCCAAAATACTCGAGTCTGCACTGTCTCACTGTCAGTCAGCTGGAGTTGGATACCTACGCACCTCCCTTTGGCATGGCTGAAAAATCCACTTTGGAATCCAGCCCCCTTAATTATCTTTGAAAACCTCAGCCACATTTTTGTGCAGTGTACGTGTACGCCATGCCTTGTCTCTCTTACTGAAAGATATCCTTCCTTCTGACTGCTTAGCTTTCCTCTCTTTAGTACAACCCTGAGTGAACCAGTGCTTCTAATACCGAACTTGCAGAGAGGCACAGATAACAACGTGAAAGACAGATCTGATTTAGAATTACACTAGGTGGCTGTCTCTGAATTCATCATCTTTCTTATATAAAAAATTAACATGCTCTAATTATTGCAGTAAATGCACATTTATCTAAATCACTTTTCCTGTAATAAGGTGATATTGCTGTCCAGCTGAGTACCGAATATAACCTCTATCAATGAGTGTGCATGTCTTTGTTATACATATATATATATACACAGACACACACAACGAGTGTATGTCTTCAGTGAAATATAGATTCATATGCACATATGGTAAATGAAATGCTGCATATTGCTTCCATGTTTAGTAGCAGGGTGTTGAAAGCAGAGATGTGAATATACATCTGAGTTAGAAGAAATTTATAGCTTGTCGTCAAAGCACAATAAAGTATAATGCATGTCAGCATTGCTTATAAACACAGAACTATCTGGTTTTCAGGCAGACTCCCAAAAATTGAACCTGTGTTCATTTAAGGTAGCAGCATTAGCAGTTATATGAAAGTGACAGTTTCCTTTTGCTCAGCTATTGAACTGAGCAAAATGTGTCTAGCTGATCTGTTTTTTTTTCTTTAGAAAGTAGATCCTAAAGCTGACGAGCCAGAGACAAGAGCTCAGAACACACAGGCTTTTCTATTCCTTACCCAGTTTTTAAATAAACCTGGAATTTATGCCAAGAGCTTTTTTTTTTAACAACTCCAGGCATGTATCTTATCAGCAATACTATTGCACCTCTTTAAACTTTGCAATAAGCTGCTGTCTGAGGCATGTCCAGTCACATCTTCCATTCCTGCCCAGTGCACTGAAGTAGCGCCTGATTATACAAACACTCATACTTAATGGTGACAGCTAGGCTGTCAAAAAGTGAACAAAGTAAACCAGCATGAGTCTAATGCTTCCTAATTCATGAATATCTATAATGCACAGTTGTTGAAAAGGAGCGTTCTGTTGGGAGTTGCGAACAGACCATTTTGCGGTGAAGAAAAACGTTTCTTCATATCAGGCTGCTTCCAAAATGCTGAAAATTGTAACTTCTTCTTGAATGAGCAGCAGAGAATTTTGTTCTGCTTTTGTGGAGCTTAGCTCGTTTCATCTTCCAGTCTTCTGACATACTGAGCCAATAACTGGTCTAATAACAACATGATATTAGTTAATCCTTGTGGACCATGTAGTGATAATTCAGTTTAAGAAACAATGCAAGATTTAATAAGAACCAGCCAAAAACCAATGTTAAACTTCCTTGTGGCTATAGCAATAAATTAAATATGGGTATTTTCCCTCCCTTTTTTTTTTTTTGTAATTGGCCCTCTTACCACATCACTCAGCATTATTTCTGGCATCCTAAGACATGCCAGGTGATTTTTGATGGCTTGGATGTTGGATTCATACTGAAGTCTCTTTATGCAGGGGGATGCTAAGAGGAGAAGGAAAATCCTACCACTCATGAAGAATCCAACAGAAGAAACAGGCTGGTCCTTCCAGGTGTTATTTCTATCTAAAGACAGATTCAGCTTCACATAAGCCAGCTTGCAAGCTGATAAAACCACACTTCAGTGTTTTAACTGGTGATAAAGACTCTCCAAGTGAATTACTAAATTGGTCTCTAGTCTACATCAATAACACTTAAAAAAAAGAAAGAAATAAGCTGAGTTCTGAATTCTTACTGAAAGCCAACTGAAACATGAAAACCCCGTGTTTAACTTTGAAAACGGCTTCATCTCAGATTATTCAAAATATTTACGGAGGGACATATATTTGAAGGGGTTTTCTTTCTCAGCTCCTTCTCCTCTCCCTTCTCTCCCCCTACCCCATTTTCCTGTTGTCTTGGGACATGGAAAGGATTAAAGATTCAGAGAAAGGGCCAGGGAAGAAATCTGGCTCTGTTAATCCGTCTCGTTGGCAATGAGGGCCAGCTGATGACCACAATAATTAATAAGAGCAGAGTAGCTTTGCCCTCTGGGAAGACTAGAGATCTGGGAGTCAGAGCTGTGGGTTAGGTGTCTGGAGTGTTGTCAGTGTGGTTATTGTATAGGAAAGGGAAAGTTTCTTTTCAGGAGGGAGCTCAACCCAAAGAAGAGTTAGGGAGGGTTGTCCCTTTCTGCCCATAGGATTATAAGTACTTGCTCCTGTATGAGGAGTGTAAGATCCTTGCAGATCTAGTCCTGCTGCAGCTTGCGGGCAGTGGGGATGCTAGTTTAGCTCCATTTTGAAGCACAGTGATTACTCATTCTGAGCTACATATGCCAAGTCACAGCATGCACTGTGGCTGCAGCAGTGCATTGAACTCCAATGCAGCCTTGTGCTTAGAGAGCCTGCAATGACTCCTTGGTTTAGTTTTAGTTTTTTTCCTAACATCTATGGTTTGCTTTATGCTCCTGCTCTGGTGGCAAAACAGACTGAATGATGAGGGTGAATTTTCAGGTTCCCATCTCCTTGCTAACTCATCTTTTACCAATGCTTCATAATTTTCTATGTTCCAAAGCAGTACAACTGCTTAAAAGAAGGGGCATCTTTTGGCATCTGCAGCATGGTGAATGATGCCTGTGCTTTAAGAAGGAAAGCAACAGTTTATTGATCTTAGATGTGTGCTATACATTACACAAATCCCTACTGCAATTTTATTGTAAGCTCATTCTCTTCCTTCCCTGCTGTTCTTTCTAAGACATAAAGAACACTGTGGTCTGCAGGGATCAGATAAGAGGAAGTTTGTGGGGGGGGTATTGATGGGGAGGATCATGCAAAAGCATATAGGTAAGGCAAAGAACAAACAGGATTAAATGCCCATTTCAAATACAAGAGTACAGCAGCTGAGCTTGATAAGTTTCTGGTGCCTTTTTTTATTATTAGCTGATCAAAGCCCTATTCTGTGCCAATGATTCAAAGTTTGTTGGGGATGGGGCAAAACTGTGTTCCCCTGGTGAAGAAGCAGGTAAAGAGAATGCCTGAGACAAACTAGGTCTTTCCCAATATATTCAACTCCCTTCACATCTAGCATTGATTGCAGGTAAAGGGAGGAACCAGCAAATGGTTTGGGGCATGGGAGCCAAGGAGTTTTCTGAAGCAGAGCATGGTGTCCATTATAGCAGATGAGGAGAAATGCCAGTGCTCCCCCAGGGAGCCGTGCATAATCAAAAGGCTGTTTGTGGACCCCTATTGGAAAGGAAGGTGAAGGTGGGACACAACGAGGCTGGAGTTGTGCTGCCTGAGTGCCCCATAGCTCTTGTGTGCGAGGAGGGCTATCGAGCAAGGTCTTATGGAGCCTTTTGGAGGAAACCCTGTTTCATGGTAGCCTGTGATTGCAGGGGACTGAACCCAATGATGCAGGGCTCCTCTTTCAGTCCTATGTTGCTAAGAATAAATGCAATTCATGGATCTTGGAGAGGAGAAGAATAGATGAGAAGATCTTTAAGATCCACTTTAGCCCTCCTGACCGTTTGCCTCTCGTCAGCCCTGAGTAACAGATTGCTGGGTATAGCTGGTTACGGAGTGGGAACAGGCAGAGAGGGCCGTGCTATAATGCTGAGTATTCTGGTTGTGCATCACTCTGTCTAATATATATGTTGTTGAGACAAACAGTAATTTTATTCTGAATAACGAGGGGAAATACATGTATCTTCATCTGTATGCACCTTTGTAAATCCCACCTTCCCAAGACAGCTGCTAATTCCAGAACAATATATAACATGTCCCTCTCCTAGCTGCAGGTTCAGTTGTTCCACTACCCCTTGCTATGTAGCATGCACACGACTTGGTGGCACTAGAGCTACAGCAGCAGGATCTCAGCCCAGGTACCACCACAGGGGCATAAGCAAAGATGATGGTAAAAGGGCCTCCCTGTGTGAAGTTTAGATCCAGAGGCCTTGCTGTCAGGATAATGGGATGCACTTCTGTGACTCTGAGAGAAACAAAAGGGAAGGACCAAGAAGATCAGTAATAATCCTGCTGCTAATGTTGCCTTATATAGGTCCTGGCATGAAATGTCTCACGGGCAGCATATTCCATCACTGCCTAACACAAGGTTTCTTGTACCTGCAGGGTTTGGTGTTGGTCGCTATCAGAAGCAGAAGGTCCAACGTCATGGGTCAGGCACTTTGTTAGCACAGATATAAAATGGCCTTACCCCTCTCTGCTTGGTCCTTGACATATCAAAGGAACTGCATGTGGGTATTAGGAGCAAAGTTAAAATGCATCCTGAAATCTTGTCTAGGTCTCTCCTAGCTACACAGTTGATTCAACAAAAGTTGACCCACAAAAAGCCTTGCTCATCCACAACAAGATACATTTTTGATGAAGTTTTCATTGTTTCTTTAAGAGCAGTTACTGCAGTCTCCCGTACCTAAAAGGGATATTCAAAACATCTCACCCAGCACTCAGAGACAGCACTGGTGATCAGCAATCCAGTAAGAAAATGGAAGAAGCCACTTCATGTGTAAGCGCCCTTGAAAAAGAAAAGCTTCCAAGCCTACTCTAAGCCCTTGATTATTCAACAGAGAATTTCTGGGGAAAAACAAATGCTTCACTGTCTTGTTTTGTGCGGGTCTGTCCGAGCTTTGCAGTACTGATTGCTCTTGCTCTCTGCATTAAATGAGAAAATTGCATAAACAAATATTGGCAGCCCTCAGAGCTGCTTCTTTATCCAGAGCCTAGCAAGCAAACAGCTGTGATTATGCCAGCTTTTCCAAATGATCATGCCCTTGAGGAGCTTGTTCAACAGCTCCTTGTAGTTCTAATTACAATATATTTTCCCCTGTGTCAGGCAGGCTAGAATATAGTTGAAACATAGCGGATTTATAATAGAGAGATGCTGGTACTAACATCCCCTTCTCACCCCTATCTACTGACATAACCCCCTGCACCTAACCTCACCACTTTCTTTTTCTCTTGTGGGGAGCAGCACAAGACAATATTGAGTCTAGCTTCAGTACGCAGCTACTTTTATGCTCTTCCACCATCAACCTGCCACAAGCTCATTCTTATACCCCACACGGAGCCTGTCATACTGTTGTAGCTGTCCTCCTATAAAGATCCTTCCCATTTTAAAACCAGGAGCAAGATCCCTGCTAACATGTGCCTTTTAATCTGTTGGTGTTTCAGAGGATGGGGAGCTTATGTTTTAAGAAGGTTCACTGCATGTCAGGGAAAGGTGCATTCGATGGCAGAGTGTAGGTGAGGCTGGGACGATACAGTGATCTGTATTTGGCTTTCATGTATTTCTGGTGCTGTAGGACACTTGAGGGGAAGGGCAGTGTCAAGGCCAGGCCATCTTTGTGCCTTGCTTTTCTCATCATCGTGATGTGCCAATCGCAGTTACATGAATAATCTGGTTCTCTGCCTTTGCGACCGACTCAGTTTTGCATCTCTGACTAATGCAGCAAGCTCAGTGAAGTGTGCAGGGCGACAGTGATGGCAGAGAGGTTGCTGTAGCAGGCAGAAGAACACTTTGAGCCCTAGCTTCAATTTGTGTAGTGTGGATTTATACCATTATCTGGCTCCTATTCCCCCTCTCCTGAGGTAACTTGACGGTGCATGTGGCTAACTTTTCGGTTGATGCCTGTAAGAGCAGAGGTGGGCAAAAAACAGCCTGCAGGCTGGATGCGGCCCACCAGACCATTCTATCCAGCCTGCGGGGCCCCTAAAAAATTTAGAAAATTAATATTTATTTGCACCTGGCTGCCTGTCATGTGGCCCTTGATGGCTTTCCAAAACTCAGTGAACGGCCCTCTGCCCAAAATAATTGCTTAGGCTCTTGTCTAGACGTGCAAACGTAGGTCTCACCTTCTTTCCTTGATCCTACATGCCTTCTGGAGGGTACGGGGAAAGGTTAAGCTTAGATAAGTTTTTTTTTCGAGCTGCTTGAGTGATTTTATTTTTCTCAATCACAGTTTCATCTTGGATTTGTCTCACATACTTCCCCTCCTTCTAGTGCTTGGCACAAAATCTCCATAATACATTTAATTCCTGTAATGTTTCCTTCGCTCTTCCTGGAGTTTGGGTTTTCAGTGTTACATTCTGTTTTGCCCTGGTATAAGTGATGGCACAAAGTGCAAGACAATGGAGAATCTCATTTCCTATGGACTTGTCTACTAAAAATACAGATCTATGTCCACATTTGCCAGTTTATGCATGTCCCTTTAAGGAAAAGACACATTTCTTATTTGTTCTTAGAGATAAAATCACAACCTGATGACAAATAATAAGGACTTATCTTAGAAAGTTGCAAGACAATAATCTTTGGTTCTTGGCTAATGTCCAGCAGTAACTGATACCTGGGTGAACACTAGGACTACTGAGCAAGACATTTTTAGAAGATATTATTTCCTTCTTATATACTACACAGAGTTCTGTACTGAGACATTAAATCCTAAAGTTTGTTTTTCTCTTTCTTAAGTTACTGTCAGTTTAAGCAACAGACCTTTTCATTTAAGTGTTAAGATTTCAAGTACAATTAGATGTTGTGTCTGCATGATTACATTTTACTACTGTGTTCTGGTGCTTATTAGTGGTTATATAACAGATTATAACTTTGAGAAAAAAAATGCCCCAAGGAACTGTTCCAACCATTTATTTCCTGCGGGCGTTTTGGTTATGAAACAAGGGATGAAATTCTGGAAAAATAAAACCTGCTTGAACTTTTATTCTTTCCTCAAGCTGAACCCCCAACATGCTAGATTTATAGTTCAGCTAAGATGACCACCCTTAAGCTCCTTTCACTTGTCCCAAACCCAAAATACTACACTAATAAGTCTCTTGGCCGCTGGTACAAATCTAAATAGACATTTCATTCGCACAAAATAAATCCCCAGAATGCATTGTGCCTCACTAGATGTTGGATTTCCTTGTAAACCAGCATAAGGATGAGTAGAAAGCTGGTGTCAATGGCTGAGCTAGTCAGCTTTACAACTGTAGCCCGAAAAAGTCACTGGGAAGCAAATGGTTAATAGGTATAGCGATGTGGAGGATCACGGAGAAGGAAGGGAACAAGAACAATTTCAGATTCAGTGGGCAGGAATCCTGACATTTCAGGGCTGTTTAAGCCTGTTTGAATCTTTGCTTACCCCAGTGAAGATAATTTTTTATAGTTACTCTCTCAGGGGTTGTTGGAATAAACATATTTTCTAAGATGTGCCTAAATCTTATTCCTTCTTATCACATAAGACTAATGTGTCCATAGATCCTTGACAACACCCATTTAGAAGTTATGTTTTCATAGTGACTGTACTGACAAAGAGACCCAAGCAAACCTGGAAAGAGACTTACCAGCCTGATGGTTTCTAAAGAATCATCTCAGTGATAGAGGACATCCTAGCTGGTCATACAACACATTGCCTGCTTTTTCTTCCCAAAACTGACAGAACATGGTCCATATATGCAGCTGGTTGAATGTTGAAAACAGCCAAATTCTTGCTGGCTAAGGTTTGAGCATATGGGTACACTGTAAAAATGATTATTTATGCAAAATGGGTTTTTTGCAAAAACATTTGGAAAAGCATCCTTCTTCCCAAGGGCATCTGCAAGCAATAAAGTCTGTCTACAAATCACTCTTTGTTATGTTCTTCTTCATTTGTTCTCCTGATTACAGTTTCACTCACTCAGAAAAAAAATTAGGAGATCAATACTACCACTGCTGATAATGAACAGAATGTTCTTAAAATGAACAGCACCCATAAGCAGAAAATTGTTTGTCAAAACTAATCAGTGTATTCTTATGAATAATGAAACTGCAACAATCAAGTTTCTTGAATGCCAACTTCCCAAAAGGAATCCTGTTACCTAATTTCTGTGCCTTGCAAACTAAGAAAACCCACTTGAATGCCGCAAAAAAAGAGGTCATAAGAAATCCCAGAGTGTATGTTAAAAATATTCTACATCATGCTATTTGACTTATTTGGCCTTTTGCATCTATAGCAAATATAATGCTCTTTTTAGATCATGCAATAATTTCCCAAGCAAATTCAAGGAAGCTTCATTGCTTGGTTGATTTAAATTGGAAAGTATATATTGAGTTCACGGGCAGAAAAATTCATGTACAATCACAAACAACATTGCTTTAGATTACCTCGGCTTTCACCATCTCTTGTTCTGACTTGGGTTATAAAATGACTGTTTGTAAAAGATTTCATTTTGTGTTTATTTTCAGTAGGCAATTGAAAGAAATGACCAGTTTGAAACAAAAAATTTTCCTCATTAGATTCATTAGATGCGAGGGTCAGAAGGGACATGAAAGGATCATCGAATCTGACCTTCTGCCAGTGACAGGAAAAAGTGCTGGGGTCATGCGACTCCAGCCAGGTGCTTGTCCGGTCTCCCCTTGAAGACCCCCAAGAGAGGGGAGAGCACCATCTCCCTTGGAGCTCATTCCAGATTCTGGCAACCCTTACTGTTTCATAGTTGGTTGAGTCAGAAGGGACCTGAGCAAATCACCGAGTCCGACCCCCTGCCATGGCAGGAAAGAGTACTGGGGTCAAACGACCCCAGCAAGGTGTTCATCCAACCTCCTCTTAAAGCCCCCCAGGGTAGGAGCCAGCACCACTTCTCTTGGAAGCTGGTTCCAGACCCTAGCCGCCCTGACCGTGAAGTCGCCTCCTGATGCCTAGTCTGAATCTCCCCTCTGCCAGCTTGTGACCGTTATTCCTGGTCATGTTCAGGGGAACAGGGACTCCCCCAGTGCCTGCTGGTCCCCTCTGACTAGTTTGTAACAGGCCACTAGATGCCCCCTCAGCCTTCTCTTGTGGAGGCCGAACAGGTTCAAGTCCTGTCGCCTCTCCTCATAGGGCCTGCCCTGCTGCCCCCGACCATGCGAGTGGCCTCCGCTGGACCCTCTCCATGTTGTCCACGTCCCTCCTGCAGTGCGGCGCCCAGAGCTGGACGCAGTCCTCCAGCTGCGGCCTGACCAGTGCCGCACAGAGGGGGAGGGTCACCTCCCTGCACCTGCCCGAGATGCATCTGTGGCTGCATGACAGGGTGCGGTTGGCGTTCCTGACCGCGTCCCCACACTGCCGGCCCCTGTTCATCTTGGCATTGATGATGATGCCAAGATCCTTTTCTGCCTCTGCACTGATGAGAAGGGAGTTCCCCAGCCTGTAGGCATGGTGCCAGTTTTTTCTCCCCAGGTGCAGCACCTTGCACTTGTCAGTGTTGAATCCCATCCTGTTCCCATCCGCCCACCGCTGTAACCTGTCTAGGTCCAATTGCAGCCTATTCCTCCCTTCCAGTGTGCCCACATCCCCCCACATCTTAGTGTCATCAGCAAATTTGAACAGGGTGCACAACCACTCAATTTGTTTATAAGAATAGGATGGGATACCGTGTCGAAGGCCTCCTTAAAGTCCAAGTAGATGACATCTACCTCGACTCCTGCACTTCAGCTTTTAGTGACCAGGTCATAGAAAGGAACACAGTTAGATTAGGAATCAGATTAAGTCGAGCATGTTGAGTAGATTGTATTCAGCAGAAATGTTTTGATTCTGTCTTCATAATCGCTGCATAAAAATGAATTGTTTGTAGTTCTGGTATTTGGCTAAGATTTAAATAACAGCACTGTGTGACCCAAGGTTATAAATTGCTTAGATTTAAGCCATGCATAAAATATGCAGTACCTCTAGAAGTAAATTACAATGGGACTCATCAGTCTCATAATTCCACTGACTGATTGATTGATCTGAGTTAAATGGTAAACCCCATGTCCTTCATGATATATGAATGCTAGTGGGTTTGTATTTGTTTCTTTACTGTTTTTGCTTTATATATTACCCTTTATATGTCAACTTTCCCCAAAACGTCACCGGGCAGATTCAAGATAACATAGCTTTATAAAAAACAGTGAAATAAGATATATACTTACATAACAACCTTCCCGAGCAAAACCGCAATGTGACCTGGCTTGCTAAATGCTTGCCTGAATAAGAAGGTCTTGCAGTGCTTCTGGAAGATGTCCAGGCTTGGGCTGTGGCAGGCCGCAAGAGGGAGAGAGTCCAAGAGCAGGGGAGTTACTACTGAGAATGATTTCCCACATTTTTGCCACATGGTTATTTATTTATTTATTTATTTGGATTTGCTGTCCACTGGAACCATAACAGTATTGATCGGTTTTGATCAAGGGCTTTGATCCCTAAACCCCTGCAGAGTGCAAAAGCAGGCAGGCTCTATGACCCGAGCTCTGATGCATCTCAGTTCTTGGAGGACTCCTGCAGATGTGTTCAGTTTCTCCCTGCAAGCTTTCGGTGGGGAATATATTTCTCAGATGTCTTCAACAACTTCCCTTTGCCGTTCGTCAGTTCCTCTGGCTAAAAAAAGGGGAGGCAGGAACTGTTTTAGTCTGCGTGTATAGTCACTAATTGGTTTGCAGGGTACAGCATTAACCAGCCTCTGCAAACATGGGACAGTGACTGGGAGCTGGCTGGAGAACTTTGCACTCTGTGACTTGCCACCATCTGCAGGCACATGAAGGATAGTGATAAGACCTATGCTTAAGAAGGGTCTAGATGTAGGCTAGGGTGGTTCATGCCTTGAAAATAAACAGCATTTCCTAAAGCTCCTTATTGTTTTTTCTTGTGTTTAGATTTGGGGGAAAAAACAGATTTTGAGATGAGAAGCTGGATGCCAGGTACCTTAACTGCTCTTTTAATTAAGTCTGCTTATGAAAAGATATGTACTTGGCAGCAACAATATCCGCTAATTACAACTGCCTGTACTGAATTCATTACTAGATTCAATTACACAGGAACTAAATGTTCCTCTCAACATATTTTTCCCCTTTTTAATAACATAGTGAATCATGAATGACAATCTCCATGAAAACCCGGGGAGCCCAGACTGGGCTATATGTTGACGTCAATTAGAGATGGAAACACATAACTGTGGCACCTGAGTAACCCCTACATAATTCCTCACAATATTTTAAGCACCTACTTACACAGCTCAGACTTTGATAGGATTTACATATATGCTAAAGTGCTTTGCTGAATCATCAAAGTTTTTAGATTGCTTGAGACTTGATTAAAGTCGCTTGACCCATCAGATGTTAAGCTGATGCCACATTCAGTATTAATTAAAAGGTCAGGTCATGCACTTTTCTAATTCTGTATGCTCAAAATCATGGGATTATAAAAAATGAGGGTTGGGAGGGACCTCAGAAAGTCACATCTAGTCTAACCCTCTGCTCAAAGCAGGACCAGCACCAGCTAAATCATAAAATTGTAGTGCAATTTGGGGGTGGGGGTTAGTTTTCCATATAACCATGCTGAAATAATTCTTAAAGTAATAAAAATATTGATTAAGAAGGAAAATCAATGGCATTGCCCAATTTCATGAATTTTCCAGAGGGTCATGTTTTAATGAAAATATGTATTTCCAAGATTTACCAAATCCAAAGACTTGCTGTTAGAGAGCCGCACTTAATTGCAGAAAGAAATCCAATGATGGAGGCATAAAATAAGCAGAATGTGTGAGTAGACTCAGTAGGTGTGTATTTGCACGTGTATTTGTGTGCGTACATATGTACAATCGTACATACATGCATACATACAGACATGTACTTGCAAAGGTGTTTCAAAAAGTAACATCAATTTAGAAATGAAACTATTTTGTGTGCAGTGAGTGGAAAACTACACAAGAGTCGGCAACAGTAGTGGCAGTATTGTGGAATGGATCCATCATGGCTAGGTAGAAAAGCTGTGGTCTAGTAAATGATCAGTGGACACAAAATGGTTTTATTTTGAAACTGAAACATCAAAACATCATCATACATACATATATGCATATGCATATGCATATGCATATATTTATATACGTATGTGTGGTGTGTGTGTGTGTGTATATATACATGCATGCACATAGACATATGTATGCATATATACACGTACATGCATGCACTGTATATGCACATGCACATATATAAACATATATGTTTGTATATATATGTATATATGCGTACATTGTATATGCAGACATTTCTGAAACACCGTCGTACATACATAGATACATTCATTTTATATATCTAAAAATCTGTGTGTGTGTGTGTGTGTGTGGGTGTGGGTGCACGTATGGTTGGAGCATCAGAGCTATAGTTTGCTAAGTTTCCTTTATTTAGGTTACCAGACCACAGCACGATGTGACCTTCTGTGAGTTAATAGCTCTGCTTTGCTGTATATAAGCAGTGAGTCAAACAAAGCATAGCACACAGACCTAGATTCTCAACCACACCGCAGAGTGAGCCACCCAATATGTATGAATAGCTACTCTACTTCCATAACTTCTCATTTTCATATCCATATATGCAATTCAGGTGATTCCCCATACGACTCGCAGTACAATCACTCAAAGTGCATGCATACTGGGTTCTTTTCTGCACAGCAGTGAAAATGGAACTTTGCAGGTGTGCGCGCAACATAGCCCTTTCTAAATCTGGATGACAATATTCTCTTTTGCAGGGCTTCAATAAGAACTGAAAAATGCCATAATTAAGACCATCAGTCAGATAGGAAAGTTTTTACTTAAGCCTTGATCCAGAAGAAACTTTAAATACTTGCCCAAGTTAACCAGGTGAAAATCCTATAGATTTCAATGAAGTGACTTGCATACTTCAGGTTAGGCATATGTGTAAGTACCTCATTAAAGCTATAGCCCTTGTTTATAGGTGCTGCCCATGAACTGTAGGTTTAGTCCTAATTAACGTAATTCACAGTATCTCAGAAAGTGGAGTTGGGTACTGTCAAATGGGTCGCCAACTGGCTGGAGGGCCGCACCCAGAGGGTGGTGGTGGATGGGTCCTTCTCAACCTGGAAGGACGTGGGCAGTGGGGGTCCGCAGGGCTTGGTCCTCGGGCCCGCACTGTTCAACATCTTCATCAGTGATTTGGACAAGGGGTTAAAAGCACCCTGTTCAAATTTGCTGATGACACTAAGATGTGGGGGGATGTGGGCACACTGGAAGGATGCAACGGGCTACAATCAGACCTAGACAGGTTACAAGGGTGGGCAGATGAGAATAGGATGGGTTTCAACACAGACAAGTGCAAGGTGCTGCACCTGGGGAGGAACAACCGGCACCATACCTACAGGTTAGGGAACTCCCCTCTTGTCAGCACGGAGGCGGAAAGGGATCTGGGGGTCATCATTGACTCCAAGATGAACATGGGCTGGCAGTGTGGGGAGGCGGTCAGGAAGGCCAACCGTACCTTGGCATGCATCCACAGATGCATCTCGAGCAGGTGCAGGGAGGTGATCCTCCCCCTCTATGCGGCACTGGTCAGGCCACAGCTGGAGTCCTGCGTCCAGTTCTGGGCGCCGCACTTCAAGAGGGATGTCGACAGCATGGAGAGGGTCCAGAGGAGGCCACTCGTATGATCAGGGGTCAGCAGGGCAGGCCCTATGAGGAGAGGCTACGGGACCTGAACCTGTTCAGCCTCCAAAAGAGAAGGCTGAGGGGGATCTTGTGGCCTGTTATAAACTAGTCAGGGGGGATCAGGAGGCATTGGGGGAGTCACTGTTCCCCCGAGCACCGCCAGGAGTGACCAGGAATAACGGTCACAAGCTGGCAGAGGGTAGGTTTAGGTTAGATATCAGGAGGCGCTACTTCACGGTCAGGGCGGCTAGGGTCTGGGACCAACTTCCAAGAGAAGTGGTGCAGGCTTCTACCCTGGGGGTGTTTAAGAGGAGGTTAGATGAACATCTTGCTGGGGTCATTTGACCCCAGTACTCTTTCCTGCCATGGCAGGGGGTCGGACTAGATGATCTGCTCAGGTCCCTTCTGACCCTAGAAACTATGAAACTATGAAGACCATCAAGGCCATCTAGGATATCCCATGAGGCCTCGTACATTGTTCCATCTAGATGTATGTCACCCAAAATGAGCATGAAATGAGTTATCCTCCACGATTTCCTCTAGGAAATCATCCTAATAAGCCAAGAAATAATTCTTCACAATAAATAACATACGTACCCTTTGAATATTTATTGGCTGATTCCACATCGTTTTCATTTTGACCTTTTTTCACATGTCGTGTTGCCATCCCAGTCCAATACACAGGAAAACACTGATTCCTTTTTTTTTTTAGTCACTACGCCTTTTTTATTCTCTCCTTAGCTCAAGTATATGAAAGAAAATAATCTGAAAACTTAAAACTTTATCTATCTCATCTGAAATGTTTACAGAGGGCAGGCTGAAATTGCATTTCAAGCAAACTCTCTTACAAGCACTATATAAGTCACTGACAGTAGCAGTGCAATCCTTTATTTATAGAGTTGAGCATCTGACTGCAGAATGAGCTTTAAAAGCTTTCATATACAGTACTTCACTTAAGCTTGTTAGTGCCTTAGATATAGAATGTGTATCGGCATCGCGGATTCTTCTATACGCCTGTTCATGAGCACTTTATAACTGGCAATGGTGCGTAGCCCTACAAGAATCCATTCTGGTAATTGGCTCTAGGTGTTAATTGCAAAGAACATTGGAAACTCAAAGGCAAGTGAAACAACAGGTGTTATTTATGTCAGCAAAAGCTGTTCTGCTTGTTACTCATTCAGTGTTAGGAATTCAGCAGGTTATATAACTAGTATAGGCAAAGTTGGACTTCCTTATTAGCTTTATCAATAAAAAGTGAGCAGTAGTGAAGAGTAGATATTTGTTGTTTGAATAACCCCCGACCTTAGACATCCTTAAAGCTTGCTATCTTCACAGTGGTGCGTTGCAAGACTCCATTTGGCTTGCTCAATCTGGTCTGCCCACATCGGCGAAAAGAAATTGCATTAGAAATGGCAAGTCACCCATGTTGTTGCTCTGCTTGGCTTTGCACATTACACCGATCAATTATTGTTGCCCTCCCAGAGGCTTTGCAGCCAGGCTTAGTTTCTTGTGTAACCGTACTTGACCGGGGAGGCTGGCTCCTCCAAAATCAAGCTGTCTGTCTCATTGAAGGTGTCACTTCCAGCAGAGTGATTAGGGTTTTTTATTCGGTTGAGCTGAGACTGTAGTCTTTCATGCTCTTTCCTCAGCTCTGAATAGGAATGGGAGAATGTGTGGAATATGGAAGTTGCTGGGAAAGACATTATTAGTATCCCACTGAGGATGCTACTGAGAGCCACCATCTGACCTGGGACGCTTCTTGGTACCATGTCTCCATATCCCACTGTGGTCATGGAGATGATGGCCCACCAGTATGAGGCTGGAATGCTTGTGAATTCCAGGACCTTGCCAGATTCGTTCTCAGCGAGATAGACCAGAGGGGAAAACAGCGTGACTGCTACGCACAAGAAGAGCAAAAGCAGGCCAAATTCCCGGGTGCATCTTCGAACGGTGAGCCCCAAAGTCTGCAGGCCCAAGGAGTGCCTGGCAAGGCGCATCACATACAAGATCCTCAAGGCACGTAAGACTCGTAGCACCAGTCCGACCTTTTCCAAATAGGAGTTGCTGCTCGATCTCTCGGTCTCCTCCCCTGGGTCATCATCCAGCACAATAAGAGAAACATAATAAGGTGAAATAGCCAGGAAGTCAATGATATTTAGGGGCCCTTTGAAAAACTGACACTTGCTCTTCGCCTGGATGAATCGTAGGCAGAACTCCAGCGAGAACCAAGCCACACAGATGGTCTCAATGACAAAGATGTAATAGCACTTCTGAGAACATTCGCCCTAGCACAAAACAAAGAGAAGGTCAAAGAAAATGAACAGGCTGCGAGTTGACATCAGAAAACATTAGGAAGCAGAAATGTGCATCTCCTGGAGGGTATTGGTATCAGAAAAGAACAGACCCCACCAAATGGCTAATTCTAAGGCTCCTGACAGGTTTCTTTCATTGACATTAGAATGCTATTTGAATGAGTGGGGTTACTGTTATAATGAGTTATTTATTTCAGCTTTTGTTATTAATTTTAGCCTACATGGATGACATTCATCCCAGTGCAGACATCCAGCCCAAGGCCTCTGGGCCATGTAAGTCCCACTCGATCCCCTTAAAATGGAAATGAATGAGTCCAGGTACAATAGATCACATCTCCAGCTGATGCAAACTGATATAGTTCTCTTGATTTCAGGGTTAGGGTTGGGGTTAGCATCTATGCAATTTAAAGGAAATTTGCTATGTCAAAGCAAGTTGAAGCTAAGCTGTGTAAAAATCGAAGTACCTCTTTTTTTTCCTTTTCTTTTTTCTCTCTCTCTGGCCTTGTATATTCAATATGCCCCTCAATATGTCTGTCTGTCCCATAGATGAGTACAGTATTGCCCAAAGGAGTGCGTTATAATGGATACTTGCTGACTTGGCTGGATGTAGTTGCTCAGAGTCAGCACTGGTGTTATGTAGCATTTGTTTTTTCCAAGTTGTAATTTTTTTCTTTCCGTGCAGCCTCTACTCTGCCTGCCTCTGGTCACTCCAGTGATGTGTCATGTGAATTATTCATTATTTTCAAGCATGATTTAAATATTTTGCTAACTGGGCTGAATCACAAGCACATCAGCTCCTTCACTGAGCTTCGCACATTTGTGTACCAAGTGGGAACTGTTACCAGTTAGTCTGTAAGAGCTTCGAGCAGTGTGATCACTCTGAGAGTCCGTATTTTTCAGTAAGACCCTTCAACTTTTTTGATTCCCTGCTACTTGGAAACTACAGAAAAAGGGAAGTACCTTTTTGCCAGGAATTTTAGCCATAAAGCAGCACGCTCTAAGCTGCCTCATGATTGATATCTGAAATTTTCAGGTATACCTTCAGAACTGATCCTTTTTTTTTTTTATTTCCTCCACCTTTTGTTGTGTATTTAGGCTTTTTTTTTCCCCACTAGGAAGAACTTGAATAAGAACTATTTCCTCTCTTTGCAAACTGATCGATCATCTTTCCAAATGCACTATTATGTTGTTTTGAAAGAGAATAACCCAATATTTAGATAGACTAGAAAATCTCACCCTGCTTTTTATTCCTATTACATACTTATACAGGCATACTGACACATACCTTATCAGCACATTTTCCCATCTGTTTCTAATGTGCTTACAATCAACACTTCAAAAATAGCATCTGTATTTTCTAATCTACAGCCCTTTCTGGCTGAAGGGGGAAAAAAGAGTAGTATCACAAGGGGGAAAAAAGAGTAGTATCACAGTCTCTGTCCCTGTAATTAAAGCTACGTTGCTATCCTTCCGATGCTCTCTCTTATTCTTTAGGTACTTAGCCAATTTAATGAGCGCATCTACCAAAAATGTATAAAAATTGACCTACATGCCACACAATATACTTACAGAAAACAAAAGATATATACAAGGCATTCATTAGAAACAAACAGTAAAATTCTGGCCTTAATGAAGCTGAAGGAACACTATACTTGAGTTCATATGGGAAGTTAATGGAAAAAGCATTTTAATCAAGAGAATCCATTTTTACAGGATTATGTTACACGGGTATTTTTGTATATGATGCGATATATATGTTGTTTATTCATTTCTACCCTCCATCCGTCTTGTGATCAGGAAATAACACAGCTATTTTAGGGCTCTTGGTTAGACCAGCATCCAAGTTCAGAAACAGCAAATAGTGGGAAAAGGAAAAGAACTTAAGTACCGCAGGCAATTTCAGCTCCTTGCATTGACGTTCTCGAGGGTGTTTCATATTCTGCTTATACTTCTTGCCAAGAGAGCACCGAGAATAACACATCCCAGTGGTCCTGCACTGTGTAGTGATAAAACACCAACGGATCTGAATCTCCTGTAGTGCAAGGTAGGCGAAATGCCCGTTACTGAGAGCAATGGCAGTAACGATACATCCCCGGTTTCCCCAGTGTAATGCATAGAACCGTGGAAACGATCTAATAAACAAGGTTTTAATAATAAACAAGGATGTTAAAAATTTATAACTCCAGACATAAGCATTTTGCTAATAAGGGCAAGGAAAATACCTTTCCTATGACTATATATAGGTTACTTCAGGGTTTCTTGCATCGCCTTCTTAGGCACCTGGTCCTGAACTTGCCAAGCTGTTGAAGACCCACGGCTAAGTTAGTCCATACACCTCTCCCCAACAAATACCTATGTGTAACTTCAAATTTCCCTCCACTAAATTATGATTCTTTGCAGAGTTTCTTGATGTTAAAGAACCAGTGAGTTCTTTTGTGGCATTCAGGCAATTTCTGTGCTGCATGTTTTACAATGAAGCAAGAGCACATTCCTCAAACCCCAGCACCAAAAGCCCCAGACATTGCTCTTGCCTAAGAGGAAAAAGGGCTGAGGTGGTGGTTAATGATGTGGGAAAGATTAGCTAAGAAGTGGAGAAAGAGCTCTGGCAAGTGGGACCTGCTGTTCTGAGTGGCCTGAGAAAAAGCACTGAACCCCCTTCAGGACTGAGAACAGCTTCCCTCCCACTGGCAGTTCTGCCCACTGGTTTCTGTTTGTTCAGCAGTTAGCAACTGGCAATTTCCCATGCTAACAAAATCTGTTTTGGGGGAGGAAAACTGCTGCAGGATGCTGTACGGGAAGGGGAAGACAGGTAAGGTGTGAAGTTAATCACCCTAAGCTAAATCTTGCCCTTGACTCGGATCTTACTCAAAGTACTCCTTTGTATCAGGAACCTTGGAATAGCTTTTACATTTATTCTGACCTCTTATCAGTCATGCTACTGCTTTTCAGTAAGTATAGACATATACCGAGTATACCGAGCATGAGAGATGAAGTATTCACAGGTCCACTCCTGAATATATGAACCCTCTCAAGGAATTAAGCTAACCGTATCAAACTTCCACTTTTCCCCTGAAAAAATACTACTTGTTATGCTGCAGGTAAGAAATATGGAAAAATTATGACTGAGACTCCACTCCCTTTATGGATCATAAGAGAGTTAGAATAGCCTGAAGCCTCAGAGCAGGCATTGTAGAAGATGGCTGTAGTGTTAGCGTGTAGAAGTCCCGACGGTCCTGGGATTGTGTGTGCAGGACTGGAAACAGAAGGGGCACATGAGAGATCTGGCCACAGCACACGGTACTGGGGAAATGCATGCAAGTCAGTGGCTGGCCCATCTACCAGCCTCCAGGTCTGGGCGAAGAAGATGCATAGCTGCAAGTATGAGAGGGTACAGCGGTGACACAAAAGTTGCCTTAACACCCCCTCCCCCATACTGGACCCACCCTTTGTGAAATAAGAGTATATGTACCTTTTTATGAACATGGTATACTATAAGAACCACAGGCTTTACTTATTATGTGTCAGTATATATTATCAAATGTAGTGACTACTATGGACATGGTTTAATTCAGTCCATGCATACCTGTAATATATAATAAAGATTGGACATAGAAGAACATATGTAGTCCTTACAGGAACGTGCGTGATGGGAGTTTGTGGGGAAGAAGGCCAAAGGTGGAGCCAGGAAAGAGTGCATCGGTGGTATTTAATGGCATTTTAAACAAAATAAGCTTTCACTCCTTGCAAATGCCTTTCTGTACCGATTACTTATAATGATCCCTTGAGAGTGCTGAAGTCTAATTAATTATCCGTACTGTGTTGTGGAAACTGTCTTGTTTCAGTTATGGGTGACAAGATTTCCTGCAAATCTTGCCCTAGAAGTAATCAATGTTTCACTATACTGAGAAAAATGAGACGTACAGAGATTAAATGAGTTATCCAAGGGCACACCAAGAGTCTGTGTGACAGTGTCCAGGAGCTATAGATCCTCTCCTTTTGTTCACGACATTGGACCACACTATCCTTGACATTTTGTTTTGGGGTAGGGAAAATACCCACAGCACAAAACTACACACATTTTACCCATTAATAAAAAAGGAAAAACATTGTTCTGATGTTAGCTCATTCATATTACCAGGAATGTGAGCGTACTTGAAACCTATAAGGGCAGAAATGAAGCTCATCATCATGCTTGTTAAGATGCATACTCCTTGAATAAGTCCAACTCTGGAATGACTGTTGCAGTTATGGGTTCATTTGGAGAATATTTCATTTTTCAGCCCGTATACCCCAGTTTCTATGTTGTTTCCTTGGTCTTGGGTGCTTAGAAATCCTGGTCATCTCTAGAAGTCTTATGATGGTGTCTTTGCCTCAGTTTGATATTTTTACTCAGACTGTAAGTGGTTAAAAGGGTCACCAAGATTGCTGCACATTGCACAGTTCCCTTCACTTGTCACATCACAGCCTGGAAAACAGGAAACCTGGTCACTAGAAAATATATCTATTAGTGGTGGGATGTTCTGCCTTATTCACGCTCACTCCTTACAAAAGCTTCCACAGGTGCAGTCGGGCTGATACGTGCAGGATGTGTGCTATACAATAACTTTGCAGCTCCAGTAACATGTTTCTACTGCAGTCAGTCTCTCAGCAACTCTTGCCTGTTCAAATTGCACCAATCCAGCTACTCTGAGACTATGCCAGGTCAGTCTTGTGGATCTCAGCTCAGCAAAGGGCCTACCACCAGAGGTAGACTCCTAGTTCCTTCTAATTACCAGTAGTTCCTGTTCTTAATGAACTGTGGCTTGAGTGTTGCTTGCAAGATAAAATAAGATGAACTTCCTGGCCTAATGCCCTCTGGCTCACAGTGAAACATTAGTTAGTAGTTAATGACATCCATGGTCATAAACAAGGCCAGATCTAAGAATTATGCTGTGTTATCCCATTGAACACAAGGCATAAATCTTACCAAATGGAAATAATAATTTTTTTGCACACATAGATAATTGTCACCCTGGCCATGAAGACAGAGCAGAATTTCCTTTGGGGAAATTAAGTCGCCCATCTGACTTGATTTGCAAATAAAACATGGCTTGCTACGTTTGCTAGACCAGGAGAAAATGTAGTGCTACGGCAATCCTTTATAGATGAATGGAGGAAGAAGGGCTAAGAGCTATCATCATACCTTCAAGATCAGGTTTTTACCTATTCCTGTGGTGAGCATGTTGCAGTCTGTTTGGCTGCACTGGGAGACACTGGTGTTGTGAAAACATGCTTTCTAAGACCCATTGGGTATATTTACACATGCTTTAAAGACAGCCTAAACTTAATGTGCATTTGCCTAATGCACATTAAAGCAATTTAGGCGCGTGTCTACATATTCACACCCTAAGGCGCAATAATGCGGTGTGCGGAGCAACTCGGGAATCAAGTTAGTCCCAACTCAGTCAACATACACAGTGTTAATGCGCTATAGTGCATTTACATGTGCATAAAGGTGCTTTAGTTATTTGTGCCTAAATTTGTGCCTAAATTTGATAGCTGCTTTTGCAGGTATCAAATTTAGGTGTGAATAGGCTAAAATTGACATTTTGAAGGTGCATTAAGAGTGCGCACATATAGACCCTGCCCTTAATGCACCTTAAAATGGCTAATGTGCCTTGAATTGGCATGTGTAGATGTGCCTATTGTGAATCATTACCTTCTCATAACCAATTAACCCTCCACTGCTTAAAATTTGTCCCTAGTAGAATGTATTAACGTATAGCCTCTACCTCACTATAAAGTGCTGGGGGTTTTTTTTATAAAATGCTGAAGCAAAGGCAGAGTAAGAAAAATTCTTTGGCAGATCGCAAACCCCATATGATCTTCTTAAAATATAATCTGGGGATTCTGAACATTTAAACCTAACTCTGTCTAGACTATTAGCAGTTGAAGGTTGTGTCATACATTGTATGAAGGACATTTTCCCTAGATTTGAACTAAGGTCTCAGATTTGACCTATTGTCTCCATTCCATCCTGATTTACACCTTCTGAATACTGTCCATTTCAACCTGCCTTTTGTAACCATGACTGGCTCAAATAGAAGTCTGTAGGAGTATGTAGGATGTTTGGACAACTTAATTATCGAGATAAAAGGCACTTGTATACTAAGGAGTTATGTGCCTCAGAAATTCCACAGATCAATTATATTGAATTCTGGCACTTTTTCTGGAGAGACCTATTATCCTCCTATGTACTCTACACTTTGGGCAGGTGCATTTAATAATGTGTGTATATAAATGGCCTCCACCTAAAAGAATAATGAAGGCATGTGGACGGGGACTTACTCTTATTTTGAAGAAAAGCCTATTTTCTCACACTCAAAGTGACTGACTTTATTTGGAGGGTCAGTGTCAGCAATCTGTGTGATACAGAAAAGCTTTTCTGTGCCATATGAATTATCTTTGGATCTCAAATACGTTGCATTCTCAAATGCAAAATCGAGCTGTTTTTGGATGTATAAGAACAGCAGATTTTTCTATATCATCTTGGCAAAATCTAACCCTGTGGAGTGTTGGGTTCTGCTGTACTGTACTTACAAGAAAGGCTAACAACATTACTGATTTAGAGTACATCAGGCACTTTAGTCACAACAGCCACGTGAAGTACATCAGTGTTGTTTCCATTTTACAGATGGGGAAAGTAACTCGATCGTTACTGCAGAGTAAGTCCATGGCTGATCGAGCCCTGAACCCAAACCTCCTGGCAACCACACCCTCGGTGTTAGATGTCTGATCAGCTGCCCTCAAATAGATCCTTGCTTGGTTCCATAGTCAGCTGAAAAACAGAAGAGACAGGATTCCTGAGTCTGTCCTGCATGCTCCTACTCACATCACACAAGCTTTGAATTAGCACCGTACAAATTATGGGAGAACTTTGAGTTTGATTCCTCCTAGTAGCCTGAATTCAAATTCATCTCGACATGCCTGGGGGCCTCCTTGCGTGGAGGTCTGGGCCTGGCTTTGCAGCTTGCGCTGTTGTAGATGGGCCACAAGAACATGGTTGTTGCAAGCGAACAGGACAGCATAGCTATACGGGTGATCCAAGGTCACAACTCAAGCATCTTCTGGTGCATGCCAGATTTTGCTTGGCAGATTCAAAGGCAGCCAGTTACTGCCCAAATCCTTCCCTCAGCTCTATGCACAGTTGTATGGATTGCGGCCAGCGTCCACTGAAATACCAACAGATGGGAACAGACTGCATTGTTGCTGTAGGCTATTAAGGAAGAACAGAACCTGCCTTCTGCCTGCTTGCACAGCTGATCACTACCCAGCAGTGTATGTGGTGGCTTATCCTAGCAGGATTGCTCTTGTTTTCATTTGCACAGCCCTTTGGTCGACTCATGGAAACTAGGCAGCCCTGCACATGTTGACGTGAAACCCCTCTTGGGAATTTCCACTTCCTTTCTGCAGGTAACTTGTCTTCTAGGCAAGACTGCATCGTGCTGCATCCCCTCTGCAGCGATGAGTCCCAACTCAGGCTGTAACTTGACAGCAGAGAATTGACTTGGTGGAGAGGCAGTCCCCAAGGGGAGTGAGCGAGAGGGATCTTGTCCAGCTGCCCTAAATGAATGAAAGAGTTGTGCTGAGTTTGGGGAGGCTGTGGCTTGCTCTGCTAGCTCTCCACAAACATAAGGAACAGCAGCAGGTCATAAATGGCTCCCTGAAGGCTCCTCTGACCTTGTTGTGGGACACTAAGCAGGGCTTGGGATCTTTTAACTGAAACCTTTTAACTGAAAAATTTGGTGAGTGAGTGCACAAGTCTGCCCCAAGAGGGAATCCAATCCCTCTGCCGCAGGTAGTGCTGAATCACTACGGTGCCTGCATTGCTGCTTTACCTGAATAATTAAATCATGCTCTGCTGAATCAAATGACACTCGGGAAGAATGTGAAAACTCCCTATTATGGATCACTCGGACACTTGGATTTATGGTTACAGAGCTGATGCAATAAAATGAAAAGGTTTACAGCCTGCGGAGAGAGCCTTTGTCCTGATTTGCTGAAGGACTAGCTGTTAAAGCAGCATAGTGTGTGTACTCGCATCACACAATGATTTGCCACCTCAGTCTGGGGGAGGAAAAAACCCCTGAACTTACATAAACCATTGCTAAAACTACTGCCGCTGAGGAACATAAATGAATGCCGGGTTTGCATTAGCAGGGGCTTTAGCGAATAAATAAAGAGATTACAGTTTCTAAATCTGCATGCAATATGCTGGCCTTTTTATTGGGAAAGCAAGTTTTAAAGATAAAAAAGGTAATTTTATCATCTTGGGGCCAGATTCTGCAAATGCTTTTAGCCAGAGCCCTTACTAATGTGAGCAACAACGGCATGAATTTGAATAAGTGGTGGCACTTTACACCAGCTCTGGATCTGGGCTGGGAGCTGCGATAAAACAACTGTCCCTTCTGAAGGAGAAAGATAAACTTAGTGGAAGCCTCTTTGTTACTGTAAGAAACCATATAATTGTATGAATAGGGCATTTGACTGGGATTCAAGAAATACCTAGGCTATTCTAAGCCTTGCTACTGAACTTTGATGTGTCCTTGGGCAAGTTATTTTTCCCCCACTGTGTCTCGTTCTACCTCTTCTATATTTTAAATGTTTCTACATTTTGCCCTTCTCTGGACAGGGACTGCCACTTTTTATATGTCTGTGTAGTACACAATATGGAGTGTGTGGAGAGTGTGTGGAGTGTGTATGGAGTGTGTCCAGATAAGCGTGCATGTGCATTTCCCTGGGAACAAATAGCAGTGGCATTTAGTTGTGCAGCTGCTACTTGTCCCTGGGGAATGCCCCATGGCAAATTGCCCCAGGTAGGGTATAGTGGAGGCTAGGGCTAGCACCTGGGGCTGTAGCAGCAGTGATCCATGCATGCGGAGCCTGGCCGGCAGCCGGAGTACAGCTCTAGATGGCCTGCTCCAGTTTTGGGTGGCTTATGTTGCAGCCACATGCATCACCCTGCTTTTTATTTAACCATTTTTTTAAGATCCTGGGATTTCCCAGTATTTAATTTTGGCTCTGCACTGCAAATATCCAGCATAGAGAACTTTTTAATTGTGCCAAATGTGCTTTGCAGCCCTCAGAAGCCTTTGAAGTGATGCAAACCACATGTGTGTGCTCATCTGGATGCACACCCATCCATGTGCCGCTGCAATTTGTCCCCAGGGAAACGTAAGTGTGCATTTGTCTGGACGTGCCTCTGATGAAGAAACATGGATGAGTCTTCTGGGTACTATTGTAGTGCAAAATAATAATAGTAGAAGAGGAAACTTAAAATCTGTGCATAGTTTATGGTACTTCCTAGCCTTCCTCCAGACTGGGTAATTTATCTTTTGTGTGCTTGAGCTAGGTCAAAATATCTTTAGTGGTGAAAATCCAGATTTATATCTCACAAGTCTAAAAATGAACTGAAGACCCACCAAAGCGATATATGGGTCTGGAAAAGGGATTCACAAGTATAAGATGAAGAAGGACAGAGTGAGTTCATTATAGATGAACAGATGACAGATGTCATCTATTCATTACAGTGAAGATGGGCAGAGAAGGTACTGACCGAGTGTGCCAACGTGTCCATCATCCCAATGGAGTTAGACATTACACAGTTGTTTCTGAACTTCCTGGCTAAGTACAAACAGTCAAAAAGCCCGAGGCTGAATCAGTTCAGTCTTTGCAGTTTAGTCTAAACTATAGAGAAACAACTGGACAGACATTCACTTTTGATTCAAGAAATGCAGCCACATACCTGTAGTGGCTTAGGCCAGAAGCTGGGGAGGCACTAGACCACAGCTCTCTGGCACATAGCCAGCATGGGCTGTGTGTTCACTTTATCGTTCTGCTTCCCTCAAGGTCTCTGCAATCTGCAGTCCAAACTCACAGCAGCAGGACGCTGCAGGGTTGCTCATCACTTCCTCTTCCTGCTTCCAGGTGCCTCTGGGATTTGTAGTCCGCAGTTGGAGCAAGCAATACATTTTTAGCAGGGCAGGGCAGCTCTGTACTCAGGGGATGGCAAGTTTAACCCCTTTCCCTGGCCCCAGACCTCAGCTGGGGTTTGCCTGAGAGGAGGCAGTCCCTGCCCCCTCCCCCCACAACCTTTCTCTGCTGAAGCAGACGACAGCACAGCCCAGCACAGCTCAGGGCTGGAAAGCATGCTGGGAGACTGATTTAACGTTTGAACCAGGAATGGGTCTGGGACAGAAGGTCCAGAAACCAATTTGACCCAAATCAGTTAAGTCTGATACTACATTCAATCAGGTTGATCTTAAACCAGTTTCACCCATTTTGAAACTGGTTTATGTGCACCAAAAGTTTGTTCTGTTACAGGTTTAAACCAGTTTCTGATGACTTAAACTGGTTTATGTGTAACTTCTGTCCCTAGCCCCTGAGTCTAACTCCGGTGATTAAAGTGAATATCTCTGACAACCTCAAAGGGAGGGGAGGAGGGAAAGGTTTGTCCTTTGGTAGCACACGTGTCAGAGCATGGGACAGACCACAGACCTGGAATGGATCAGATACCCACCCCAGAGCCTGAGACCCCAGTGTGTATCCCTCCACAGCAGAGAGTAGGAAACCAGGACTTAAATGCTGTTGGAAAACTTCCCGAGCCAGACTTACACTAAAGCAGCCAGTACTGCCCAATTTGTTCCTCCTGAACACTGGTCTGACACATTTGCAGCCTGCTTTTCGAAGTCACTGAAAACCCTGCACCATTCACATAGTCACCGTCATGAAGCATTCAACCTTTCAGAATAAAATCATTCTCCTTGCAGGCTTCTGGAAACTGAACACTTCTGAAAACTGGCATTTCTTTTGGGTGCTTAAAAGGGAGCAGAACACTTCTAAAAACCTGTACGTGGATGGCCAACACTGTCAGGCGTCCATTCATGCTGAATGTCTGCTCTTCTTTGGTGCACAGGCAAAGAGTGGAGTTAACAGAAGCCTCCAGTGAAATTAGGAGCAGGACTTGGATGAAAATTTACATTTTCAGGTGCTGGGATTAGTTATCAGTGAGAGCTATTACTAATAATCAGAAGGCTGATTAATTAGGGTTTCATCAGTTAGAAAGACCAGCTCTAGAGGAATGACCATTTGCCCTTCCTGTAGCGTTAGGCAAACTTCAGAACAAAATCATGCTCCAGGCAACTTCACAGCCTTTGTTTTCCTTTGCTCTATCTTTTCTTCTTTCTTGAGTATTTTTTACTGCATTATCTTGCATAGATTTTATGAATTCAAGCAGTTCTGATCTATGATGTGAATAAGTGATTTGCATACTATTATGTCATGTTTTATGGGTGTTTCAGTAAAACATATATTCATGTTTTAACACGCTATATATAGTATTTTCACTCTAGACTACAATGGGTATAGTACTTCACGACTGTTATAGATGACAGTGCTAAGGATTTAGGAGAATCTGTGACCACAGTAATCCCTCTGATAAGAATTTGCAGAATGATATATACTGAACATCTAAACAATACTATTGTATATATTATTTGTGTCCCATATAGTATATGCAGTGGGCACATCTACACGAGATGCCACATTGGTGTAGCGTTAGTGGGCATGAACCGTGATGGCAACACTGCTGTGCAGTAGCAAAAAACTACCGCACAGTAGCTCGTTGCTACTGCACAGTAGGGTAAGAAACAACCCCCATGCACCACCGGGACTGCACAGTAACTTTGACTACTGCATAGTCATTTAGTACTTGCTAAAGCTAAAGTGCTTGTTAAGGCAAGTACAAAATGAATGCACAGTAGCAACTGCGCAGTCAGGTGCATGTGTAGATGCGCCCAGTATGTAGTATATAAACTGTCCCATACACTTAATAAGTATTATAATGATTTCAAAAACTTCTTAAACACACAAATCTGTATGCCCATTTTAAAATTTGTACATATTTGTAAAAAGAAGTGTAGAGATTTTCAGTTCACTGTAGGACTGATGAAAGATGCTGAGCCAAACAGATGTGATTTTTCCCATTGTAGTTGTCAGGAGTTATTTAGGGATTGGTATTTAAAATGCACATATTCATTTTGGGCCTATTTTATATACATACAGACTCCACAGCAGAGAGTCAGCTGGCCAGTTATGTATCAAAGCATCTACATGCATATGCTTGGTGAAATGGTCTTTCGATGCTTAACTTTATTAGATCCCTTCATAGTATCTGATGCAGTAGATTGTGGCCTATGAAAGCTCATCTATCTTTGAACCAGTTAGTCTCTAAGGTGCTACCCTGCCTTGCATTCTGCTTTGGGTTTTTTTAAACATCCCATTTATAATCACAACTGCTCAAATCAGACAGAAGATTGTGACTTTGCTTTCAAGTGTCATGTCCTTTTGTTGAAATCTTTGCAGTTGATTGTGGAACCGAGTGTTTTATTCTTTCCTGTAATATGTTCTTTACACATCAAGGTCAGCATGTCAAAGCCCCTTTGAAACTTTGGGTTAGATTCGGATATCCCTATTCCTTCCAAACAGCGCATTACTCTAGTAACAACCCCCACAGAACTCCTCAGAGAATAAGGTTCTGCTCAGCAGAATAATTTGGTCTGAAGTAATTGGCTGGAAAGTTGTCCTTTGGGGTTTTTGTTTTTTTTGGATCAATATTCAGACACTGTGTTATTCAAAATGTCTAAAAAAGGAAATAAACAATCTCTGTCAAAATCTGGCCGTCACATCCAATTTAACCCAGGTGATTGCTCATACCAGCTGGCCAGATTACACATTGATGGGAGGTCCTATCTTTCCAGTACATAAAGTCACCAAAACTGCCCTTACATTAGGTGCATCTACACGAAACACTAACTGCACACTAGCTTAATAACACTGCACAGTAGTGTGCTGGGCAAAACCGTGCTAATACGCTACAGCATAGTAGCATTAGGCTACTGCGCAGTTAGTGTCTGAAAAAACCCGTGTGCTGGTGCTACTATGTAGTGGCACCGATTACTGTACATTGATTTAGTACTTGGTTATCCAAGGACTAACTTAATGCTCAGTAACTACAGTGCATTAATGAATGTGTAGACACACCCAGTGTTGCTTTCTATATGGGTTATCACCTTCATTTTCTCTATGGTCTCAACTTCATCCTGTAATGTGGTCATTTAATTCTGTTCCCAGAGGACTGGCTATAAAGACATGGTGCATCCTGGAGCATTATGTTGCAATATCTTTGCACTTGGTATAATGTCCTTAAAAATCCAGGGAATATCTCTGAACTGCTTCAGTGTCAATAGGTACAGAACTTGGGTAGTCAGAAAACTTAAATACTGGTGTTACCAACACCGGCTCTACAAATACAGCTTGTTGGATTTAAGGTCATTCAAAAGTACGGCTGGAAGGGATCTCATGAGGTCCTCTTGTCTAGTCCAACCTCCTGCTCAAGGCAGGATTATCCCACACTAAACTGTTCTCGTTTGCCTTCCCAATAAGGCCAATAACAGGTCTTTTCACCTGCTCAAAACACTTTCTTTTCTTCTGCAGTTTCCTCAAGACTCCAAGTTAACTTTGAGTTACACTGAAATGTCTTACAGCACTGACAGCAAGCGTACCAAAATCACAAGTAAGGGCTGCCAAAAGCAAGGGATTTTAAATTCTTGGGTTTTTATAAGATGATTGATTCTGATTTCTTATTATTTGCTTTTCTTGAACTCTCTGGAAAACCAGTTTTTGTCTGGGAGACTGATTCTCAGTCACTGTAAATTATCAGACTTCTATGAGAACCAATGGCTCAGAGACAGTTTGCATCAGTTCATGATCTGCCTCTAATTGGATCGTGTCTTTTTTTTAGCTGGCTTGAGGGAGACCCATACCTTGATCTGTGCACCCAAATTGCTTAACTTGTAGGGGCTATTACATTTTGCAAGTGCATAAATGACAGTCCTACCTACAAATACATGTTTGTGTACCTAAGATTTGGGTGCCTTTTCCATGACAGAACACCCATGATTTGGCTATTGCTTTCACATGAGCTAGGGACAGAAATTACATACAAACCAGGATAAGTGATTGGAAACTGGTTCAAATCTGTAACACAACAGGGATTCAATGCACATAAACCACTTTCAAAGTGGCTGAAATGGGTGTAAGATAAACCTGGATGGATGTAGTATCAGACTTAACAGATTTAGGTTAAATTGATTTATTGAATTTCTGTCCCAGATTCCCACGTTAATTCAGTGTCCCAGCATCTCAGGGTGCTTTGCACTTCCCTGTACCACTCTCCCCCACCTCTCTTCCCCTTGCAGAGTGGGTGGGCTAGCCTTGGCCCAAGCTGTCTGGTCCAATGGAGCAGGGAGGTGTGCTCTAGCACTCCCCAGCTTCTGGCCTGGGCCACAGCAGGCATGTGGCTGCCTTTCCAGAATCAAAAGTGAATGTCTGTTCACTTGCTTGTCGGTTCAGTCTATGCAGCTTAGAATAACTTGCAAAGACTGAGTCAATTCAGCCCCTTTCTTTTTGAGTGTTTGTACTTAGCAAAATTGTCTAATCTGTCATGAAACCGGTTTATACTCTTCTTCTGATTGTAAGTTTAGGATCAATGTTGACACCCACCACCATGGACTGATCCAGAGACCCCGTGCAGTATAAGTCTCACTCAAACAGTAGAGGCACAGTTCTATCTTCTGTAGCTATAATTATTCTCTGCAGTCTTGGACCAAATGCATACCCTCCCCACCTGCTTTATTTTACTTTCAGCTGTAGTTGTACCTTTAAGACCTCTCCTCTCTGGTCTGTGCCCATGCCTGGAGAGATGCTTGCCTGCCTGCCTGCCTTCCTCCTCTCTTGTTGCTATGGAAACCGGGTTTTCCCGATGCTGATGCTCCTGATTCATTTTCTGCCATAGCTTTCACTTCCCCTTCTGCCTGCTCTTCTGCCTGCCAGAGCAAGCAGGGCTTCATTGCTACAGCCACAAAGGCAAACGACTCTGTTGCCTGCAGGGGTGGGACGGCTGATCCTTCAGACTGAAGCGGATTCAATTTGTACGGGTTTCCCTCCTCCGCTTGCTTTCATCCTCCTCTTGGAGCTGGTATCCGGCCAGTTCCGATGCCCAGAATGTGCCGGGATGGTGAGAGAACGGAGCCTAGAGGGGTGCACGAGTCCACCGAGGTAAAGCTTTTTTTTTTTTAATTCGTATCTTGAATGTGATAGCCCCTGCTTTCTTCATTAGTGGCCCTGGAGAGTTAGTCCTTTTCTCAGGAAACCTGCGCAGAAGCGGGACCCAAGGAATCTCCCGAAGCCCTCCGACTGCGGGAGTTCAGAATTCGAATGCTGCCACCGCAGAAAACCTGCATGGCAGCCTTGTGCTTGAGCAGGCATTGGAGAGAAACAGAGCACGTGACCTTTGTGTTCAGCCCCAAAAGCCAACGTTTCAGATACCGATTGCTTGTCTTGAGCAGCCACCCCAGGCCTAGGCTCTGTTGCAGAGACGGTTGGGGGAAGAATGATGAATAGAAGAACGAGGAAGGTTACAGGTTGTAGGCTGCAGCCTTTTTTAAAACTGAAATCCACACTAGGAGTTACTTGCCTCGCTCTAGCTGCAGTACTGCTCTTAGGTGCCCAGAAAGGGGAATTTAGGTTTGGCAGCTCCTGATTTTAATCAGATGCATTGACAGGCTTAGCATTCACATCTGGGAAATGCTTCCTAGTTCATGTGGTCTACCTTTCTGCAAGCCACACTCCTGAAAGCAAACTCTCTTGTGCTCTGCTAAGCCTGGTTTGAAATGGCTTGAACAATAGGATTTTTGCCACTTTGTTTTGCATCTGGAACACTGTTCCACCGGATTAGAGACTTTTGTATTATGTAACATTTCCTGATATCAAGACTCATTTTATCCTTTGCCCAGTTTCTTTCCAGTCCCCCGCCTCCCCAGCACACACCCTCGGCAGATTGCCTCTGAACTGCTGCAGCAGTTCACATCATCATCCTTGGTTACACTTTCAACTTGCTTCAAGTAATTTTACAAATAAAAATCTCTATTGATTCACAAAACCTCCATACCCTTCAATACCGTCCTATGGGATAGAACATTTTGATGGCAATAAGATTACTGCAAAGCCAGTTGCAGCTATAACCCTGTGCTAAAAGTGCGCGCCTTTTGGAGAGGGATTTAATTTTAAAAAAAGAGAGAGCGAGCATTAATCAGATCTAGCTGAGATGTACTACCCCCACTGTGTGCTGACCTTTCCTTTTAAAATCCATTATAAAATCATTTATTTAGTGTCTTGAGCTTTAGATGAAATACAGCAAGGCAGTTTTAGAAACAAACTTAGAAGGGAGCGGTATTTCCTAGAGAAGTTTTCATACTCTTTTGGCTTATAACTATAAGAAGGATGCTCTGTATTTATAACTCTTCCTTAGAAGCAGGGAAGTGTCTTAACAGTTTTTACTTGAAAACAGATTGTCTTGTGGGTTAGCTACTAGAGATCCCAGCATATCACTGAAGGGCTACAATCTTTTTATGCAAATATAAGTAGAAATCCAGGAGGCTAAACTGAATGGGGTATGCTAGCTTTAAATTCCAGCTTCTTGTGCAATCCTTCATTTTATTGAAAGACATCAAATGTTATGGCATATCTTCAATGGGGTCGTGTTCTGCACTTGTCTGAATTACTACTCAGGCAATAAAGCACGTAGAAATTTCAGTGTTGCATGCATCACATTGGGCAGTAAATGTGCAAATGGTCTTATTAGGCAATTGCGAGTAAAGTGATGAGAATCTTATCATGTAATAGCACTAATGAGCAAAATGATTAGGGTTGGTTTAACTGTGTAGCCTTTTCAGTATTTTCAAAGGTGTATAGTTATTTAAAAGAAAGAGCTATAGAGTGCAGGTTAGGGAAGGATCCAGTGTTCATTTGGTCATTTTGGATGGTATTATACCTAAAAGTTCATTAAAGTACTAACTCCCTTTTTCTTATTAGAATGACAGATATTTAAAAATCCTGGAAGTAGCTGGATCCCAGGGAACAGTGTTTTAAGGAAAGATTCCATGTGTGATATAAGTTTCATTTATTTGCCCTGAGTTTCTAGCAGGAGATCTGTGTGGCGAAGGCTTGTCTGTGTTTAAGGAGTTAAATTTTCAGCCCCCCCTTCAGCAATGCCTCCGCAAATTTTCTGTGCATACAAATGCAGGGAGCAAAACTTGGGCACTTGCTTTGGAGGCAAGCTTTGGAGTTCTACTTCCATCACAATAGATTGCCGGTATCTCACTTTATTTTAATATCTTTATGCAAATATTGCAGTAACCTCCCCCTGTCTTTTATTTGTTCTGTGAAAATGACTTTAAGAACTATTTCAGTCTCCTAAATTCAAACCACATCAGAGTCCATCTAGTTATCAAACCAGAATACAATGTGAACTTTTTAGCAAAGGAAGTTGGCAGGAAAAATAACTTCTTTTGCTGACATAGTCTTTCAAAGAATTACTGATAACTAGAGGGCTCTTTGGGTAAGACACAGACAGCTGAGGATGAAACTGCTGTGACTGAGTGTGCGATCCTCAGTGCTAGCACCAAACACAATAACTCTTGCTCACCCCTTTTTACTAAGCGGGGAAAAGAAATGCTGTAGGGTAATGCTTCCCCACGTATTTCATTTTCAGAGACTTTTCTGTGTCCCTGGCTAGTAATCGATAGCAAACTTAGTTTCAATTATTTGTGCTTGACTAGCTTTGAAAGAGATAAAAGTCAGTTTAAGTAATTGCTTCCGTTCTGTAAAACAGATAGCATTAGATCCCGTTTCCCTGAGGATCCTTGGTGAGGATGCCGTATCTTTCCTGCCATGCATGTCTAACAATGACAGGTTTGCATCTCATAACGCTAGAGCAAGGTTACGGAGGGCTTTAATCCTAGTTAAAAAAAAAAAAAAAAGACCGACTTACCCTGTCTTCCTCAGCTCTTAAGTCCGGCATTGTGCTAACACAAAGGCTTATGGCTGTGGTGGCCACGAAGAGAATGGAGAGACAAGCAAAGACTTTGCCTGGGAGTCCGGATTGAGGGTTTTCTACCATGTCCCTGAGTCTGTTCATGAACTCTCCGCATTTGGTCTTTTCATCCAAGACACATGCAGTATCCTGGCTCCTTTGCATGTCCTCCTTGCGCATCTCTGCCAGCTCCTGCAGTTTCTGAAACAGCTTTCGGAAGCAGCAGTTCTCCAGGTTGGACTCTTCAATCCCCCAGTACCTCAGCTCCTCCTGGAATGACAAAGCACACATGTCTCGCAAGAGCATCAGCTTCCCCGCTGCCAGGAAGCTGACAATCATCCCGAAAGCGCTGGGGTTCCTATCGAAGAAGAACTCTTGGGTGTCTTCATCGTAATCGTCGCAGAGCTGAATAATTTCCTCGTAACTGCTGCAAAACTTTAGCTTGCTCAGCCGGGTGAGTGGGAATTCATCCAACGTGCTCCAAGGTAACAGGTACTTGATGCCTCCAACATTGATCATGATTTCCCTCTTCAGATCGACTTTACAGAGCTGATCCGAGTGGTAAATCCTCCTGGCTCTTTGGTAATGGACCCCTTTGACAGACGGGGTCTCAACAGAGACAGGAAAGAAACGGTTCAGGGAACTACAAGAAGTGTAGCTAATGTTGCTATAGTCTTGATCGCTGCCTCCCGAGAGAATAGGCATCTCTGAGAGTTCTCACTGGGACGTTCAAAATGGCATCAGGCTGGGGTTAGCTGTCACCCGAAAGATGGAGAAGGAAGGAAGAAAAAATAGTAAAGGTTATAATGGTAGAAACGGCATCACAGATGACTTCCCTACAACACAAAGTGTGTGCGCGTGGAAAAGTCATCTCTGTGCCTCTGCCTGAAATCTGCCTGTGAATGCAGTTTGCTTTCCAGTCTCATTGGTTGTCTGGCAGCACACACTTACACACACGCGCGCAGGCACACACAGAGGAAAAAACAACAAGCCTCGTTCATAATTATTGCTCAGCAATGGCTGATTGAAAGATGGGGTGTGAGCAGAGCAGGCTATTGGTTTTAGAGCACACCTTGGTCATTAGCCTACCTTTTGAATTTGCTAGCACTGGCGGGCTGCTTGCCTCTGTGGCTTCTCTGAAATGCACATCAGCTTCAAAAAGCTGTGCAATCCTTATTGAAGTTTTGGGGGCCAGTTATCAGTCAGCAGCTGGATGCTCAGTTCTGAATTGCTTTAACTTAGAAGCTCTCAAAGTGAAATGCCTCCTTCCTCCCTACACTCTTTCCTGACAATACTTCTTCAGGGTGCTGCAAGGAGTAACTAAGTCAAGTGCTAAAAAAATCGTGTGTTCTTATTAACCCACCCAGATACCACTGCACATTACTGAGAGGACACTGGAAGCCAAAGCGACCCAGAGAACCAAGTCTTCTCCCGGGCAGTGGCCTGATCACAGACTTCTTGGTAAAGAACAGACCCTTCTCTTTGCCCATCAACTGTGCCGATGCTTCACGGCTCCTCTCCAGCATAAAAATCCCAAAGCAACTTCCGCAAAGTTACTCACCACCTTGATGCTGGCTGCTCCCAGGTGCCTGGCTTCCCCGCCAGTGGAGAATGCATGCTGCAAACTGATCGACTCTCCTCTGAGTTACTAGCCAGCAGAGAGACCTGGGGATATTTACTGTATTGATCACATGAAAAATTAGTAGTGCACTCTGCAAACCTCATGCTCCTCTCTCTCTCTTTCTTTCCCTCTTGAAGAGAGGCAGAGTGGTCCTGTGTATCCTTTGCAAAACAGGGACCTTCCCTTGCTATCAGAGGCTCAGGAGGCAGCTCCTGTCCTGGGCTCCTGGGGCTTCCTGGTGAACTGAATGGAGAGAGCTAGTGGAGCCTGCCCTCTGCCTCTCCTCTGCTTCCCTTGGGGACTGTCAGTGAAGTCCTGAAAGAGGAGGGGAGTGGAGGGGGAAGGGCTTAGAACTAATCTCTCCAGCATCCATCCATCCATCCGGCAGGCAGCAGTCAGATGCAGCAACTCGGTAGCAGCCTCAGGGGAAAGGATAGTCCCGTCCGATCAGGTTTAATAATAAATACATTGTGGCAAAGCTCATTAGCAAAATGCTCCCTGTCCCCATTAATGCTTTTAATCATCACATCATTGTTTGCCTTGCAGAGACCAGCCGATTTTTCTCAGGACAGCACGGGCCATCTTCAGCAGGCAGGACTCGCTCCTAAATCCTCTTGGCGAAGCGGTACGTTCAGGAGCCCTAGAAGTTGCTGGGGAGATGGGTTCTGCCACCAGCCAAATTTTTGGGAGAGGACTTTCTTCTGCCGGAGGGGAGGGTCTCTGAGCCTCCTGCCTGGAGGGGATATTTCCCATATAACTACTGAAATGTATCCTCCTGGCTTTGGGGAGTCTGGGACCTTCTCTGCTCTGCCTCACACAGGCAGGAGCTTTGGAAAGAGTATCCTCTCCCTCTCCATATGTGGCCCAGGAGGGGATTGGCCATGCCTGGTGGTTGACATGCTGAGATCTTTGGGTGGCTGCTTGCAGGGCATCCATCAGCATGGAGATCACAGATTCAAGCAGTGTCCTGAGCAGCTGACAGGCAGATCCCAAAGGGTAGAAACCCATGCTCATATTGTTGCCTACATCAGACCTTGGGGGGTCTCTTTGTACCTGGATAGGCTGAAGCTAAATAACTCAGATCCAGACCTAAAATATTCAGATCCCATTGCAAAAATTAGGACCGTTTGCAACAGGGCTCACTGAGTGGATTTCATTGGAACCAGGACTTTATTCCAGTTATCTCTCTGAGATGCATGGCCATAGACTGTGCACCACTTCCACACCCAGGGCTAAATCCTGTCCCACCTACTATGGGTCTAGGTGGTACTTAAGCATGTAAGCATCTAAGTGCGATCCTACACAAGACCCTTTTGAACAGTGGTAAGAAAGGTACCTTCAGTCCTTCACGCACCAGTAGGTGAGTTCCTGCTGCTTTTTTTGTGACCTAATCTTACGGCAAAGATGGAGGCATGTGACAAAGGAAGACATGGTAAGTCCTTTACAGGCAGAGCAGAACGGGGTTGTACTCAGGCACTCAAACTACGTGCCAGTTATATGCCTACCTGAACCATGCTGTAAGGAGAAATAAGCTACTGATGAACTGCAAAACCTATGAATCTGGGTGGCGCAGCTATGTATTAGCAGGCAGCATTAGCAGCAACACTATGGTACAATTCAGGACAGGAAGCCTTCTGGTGTAACCTGGAAATTAAGTGCCTCTCCCTTGGTCCAGAATGGTTCGCAGAAGATTCACTACTTATCAAGCTCCCACACACAGGTGCTAATTATGCCATCTCCTGAGAAGCCCAGATAGATGCCTTCAGGCAACTGAGTCTTGAGAGTGTAGCTCAAAATCACTTGAAATCCCATCCCTTTAATACAGGTAGCTTTTTACACTTCCGATCGGTTGTTCCCATGGACTTTTATGCAAAGAAGCAGCAAACCTGCTCTCATTAACTGTGAATAAATTATCTTTTTAAAGGGCAAAACAATTACTGTTTCTGCCTTACCCCTCAAAACCCTTGTCTCGGGTATTTCAAGGTAGCATTTCTGAGGCTAATCGAAACAAGGCCTGCAGCAATGAATAAACAGTATCATCGAAAGAACAGCCCTGATTTTATCAGCTTTTTTAAAACTAAAAATGCATATTTTGGGGTTAAATATGTCACCCTGAAAATATGCATCTTATTTATTTTGCATTAGTCACCTCAGTTGAACCAGTGCCCCACAACTCTAGAAGATGACTCAGGAAAATGTAATAAAAGTCCCTGCCCAGAAAAGGGCACAGTCTGCATAGACGAGATGGGGAGTGGGTGGAGGGTATTATCCCCAGTTCATAAAGTTAGGGCTTTATGATCCCCAGTTCATAAAGGAGACATAGGGTGCATCTACACGAGATGTTCAGTAGCCTAATAACTGCTCAGTAGCTTAATAACACTGGGCAGTAGCATGCCAGACAAAAACTATGCTAATATGCTATCGTACAGTAGCATTAGGCTACTGAGCAGTTAGCATCTGCAAAAGCCTGTGTGCCAGCACTACTGCGTAGTGGCAACCATCACTGCACATTGATTTAGTACTTGGTTATTCAAGTACTAAACTTAATGTGCAGTAACTATGGCACATTAATGAATGCGTGACAAAAATCAGGATTGACCCTGTATATCCGAGAGTCCCAGGGTGCTGCCTAAACTGCAAGACTTGGCTTCTGCTCTCTTTATGCTGTTTCTCCCAGGTTTTCTCCCCTGATGCTGCTTCTGCACTAATCACCGCGTCCTCTCCATCAAATGCATCAGTCTCGGAGGCTCCCTCCGTACCGCATACTGCAGCGCAGTGGAGAGCAACCCCAGATAGCTTGGGTACAAGAAGCAGAGAATAGCCACAGGAGCACAGAGCTCCAGGCAAGCATTTTTAATGTTTTCAGTAAGGTAAATCAACCAGTACTGAGTTCCTGTGACTTAGCTGCTTCTGGTATCTGAGGTAGCTTGGATGTTTCTAACACTGCATTACGCTATGCAGTGTAGCCATATCTATAGTCTCGTTCTAAGCTCTCCACTACCTGGTTACTTAGCTGCTATGTGTTTTTCAGGCTAGCTCCATACACCTTGCTGTGTGCATCCCTGCATAATGGGGAACCCTCACCTTGTTACTGGAAAGTGGTGTGGCCCATTTAAAGGAAGAGTTTTTGTAGCACAGACACAGGCATCCATCAAAGCAGGGATTAAGAAAAACCCCGAGGTCAAGGCAGCTGACAGAGGAGGTATATGACCGGAAAGGGGCAGGCTTTAGTAGTATATAAACCAGAGCAGGGGGTTAGATATAGGAGGCTGCAGGATAAGGAAGCCTTTCTGTGAGAAGGCTGCTACTGATGACCTGGCAGGGATCCTGGGGAGTGCAACCAGAGGGACGTGATTCAGGGCTCTGAAGAAGTGTGGTAGGCAGCCAGTGCATTGGGCATTTGTGCTGCGGCCAAAAAGCTTATGTTTGGGTTTGGGTTTTGCCCCAGAGGATCAGGGGGGACTAACAAAGGGGTGGTCTGGAGGTGCTGGTAGAGCCAGAGGCAAGCACAGCTAGGGAAAAGAAAGAAAGGGGCCAGGGAAGGCTCAGGATGAGTAGAAGACCCAGGGGAGGCTCAGCAGGAAAAAGGAAGAGTCAGGGAAGGCTCAGAGAAAGAGAGTCAGAGAAGACTCCAGGGGTGAGGAAGAGCCTGAAGAAGGCTCATCACCTGGGGAGGGGTGGGAGAAAAGAAGATGAGGGTCCAATGAAGGAAAAGGGGGCAGTGAGAAATATGGCCTGAGTCCTATAGTCCAGTAAAGTGGGGACTGTTAAAGACACAACAACTGGGAAAAGGCAAGGAGCCATGAACAGACTGAATGGGGAAGGGGCTGAAGGCTCATTGATGGATGATGCTTAGCATGTGTGAGGCATGGGTGTGTCTGGGGGGTGGCTGGAGGTCATGGCTTAAGCCCGTAAGGTAAGCATGATTGGGAGAGGTGACCATTAGAGAAGAGAGCACCTTAGACTCATCAGTCTTCGAGGGCAGCTTCCCTTTCATTCAGTTTTTATCAAGACACAGCTGGCAAGAACGTGAGGTGAGACCTCGAGAGACAGGGAAGAGAGAGAGCCTGGCAGGGATGAGGTGGGCTTTAGGGGACATCACAATGGTCCTAAGTTGCCTAACCTGTTACACCCCCATACACTTCCCTCACTCAGGGTGCCCCACTGACCCTCTTCTTCTCCTTATACCTGCTCTGATCCATCTTGCTTCCTCCTAGATACCCCTCCAAACATGTCATCTCCTGTTGCCTTCTTGCCACCTCCAGTCTAGTCTCATTGCTTTTATTTGTCAACCACCCTCCCTGCCCCTGCTTCCCTTTCCTTTCTCTGGGATGTCTTTGCTATTCAGTGGGACAATGAATCTCAAACTGAGTGAGGCAAATGTAGGGGGGTGTAACAGGTAACTTGCTCTCTCCCTGCCTCCTGCATTTCCTTTCTACCAGCTATTCTGCAGCCAGTTGTGAGAGCAGCCTGACTCTGTCAGGAAGAAAGCAAGAAGAAATCTCTGTGAAGCTGGAGGTGTCCATCTAACGGGAAAACAAACCAAGGGAACTCTCAAAGCCCAAAGGGGTGCCTCATGCAATAGTGATTGATGCAATGCAGCATGGTGAAGTCCACTTAACTTCAACCAATAATGACGGGCTAGATGGTGCTATTTGCTTATTTGGCCAAGTTGGGGAGCAGTAGGAAGTAAGGGTTCCTGCACCCTCACTTGGCCTACGATGGACCTGCTGCCCAGATACACCCATCCGGTGGATGCAGAGAGAGAGCCTTATTCCCTAGTTGCATGCCAGATTGGGAAGTTAGCTGCCTTTATTGAAGGTTGGAGTACTCCAATTCCCAAAGTTAAGAGGGAGGAGAGCTATGAACGTGCATCTCAGTTCCTACCTGGATCTCACCCTGGGGTCAAGCAGCTATATAGCCTTCCTTTCTCAAGACCTGGCTCAAAATGCTCCATCTAGCATCACATGTCTCTATGTAAAATCGTAGTCCCGTGGCAGAACTCTGATTTCAAAAGAGGCAGGAGCAGATCCAACAAATCAAAAATGGCCATTTAAATGCCCAGCACAGAGCCACAGGGTTGGTAGGATCCTGTCAGCATGGTTGTGTGGGGGACTTTTCAGTGTCCAAAGAACGGGAACATAGAAGAGTTTGCCACTAGAAATCTTTCAGACGTGATGGGACACATCCATCTGCAGGCAGAGCCATCCCTTGGGGGGGCTATTTGGGGTGACCTCCCCAGGCCCCGTGCTTTGCAGGGTTCAGAGAGCCGGGTGCAGGAGTTGCGGCCCCTCCTGGCCCCACTCTGTGCCACCACCACTTGCCACTTCCCCACACCGCTGGCTTCACATCTGGCTGCTCACTACCCCTCTTCACCCCCCGCCCCCCGCTCCATGCTGAAGATCGTGTGCCACCTGAGGCACGCAGGGCAGTGCTACAGCACTAGATCTGCCCCAGACCCCCCTAGGGTCAGATCTGGCTGCAGGTTTCCTAAATCTACAGACCCCAACTGTGAAACAGTCAATAATCCTAGGACTATAAATTCTGCAGAATATGAAGCCTCTCAATATCATGGACTCGACATGGCTCACGCAGTGATTTCTTCGCTAGAAGGATTGAATGATCTCTTTTGTTTCCTGGTTCCTCTCCCTCTGGCTGTGCCAGGCAGCAACTGCCAAGCTGTACTGCAGTCTCCCAAGGCCAGCAGGCTCAGGGGGGCTGGCAGTCCACGGTGGTTCTTGCTTCTTGAGCGAATAAAATCATATTCCTCAATGAGCTGCTTATAGATGGCTGGTGTATTGCCTCATGCCAAGGTCCTAATCTGCCAAGGACCACCGCTGTCTGCTGCGTTGCAGAAGTTCAGTCTGACGAGCAGGCCTTCTCTCCCGCAGCCACGTCCCGGCACAGGAGAGAAGAAAAGGGCATTTAGGAGTTAATAGGCTGGTCTTATACCAATTTCCTGGCTGCACTGCATTCCTAGAGCAGCATGAAGCAGCTGGAGCCGGAGCCAGGTCCTGACTTTGTGTTCATGGAGATCATTAGTGCTAATCATATTTGTTTATAGCAAGCACCTCACAAACCACGGATCACAGATTCTGAAAACTTAGATGCTTTTGGGTCTTCCAGCCATTTTGGATACAGTAGCCATGGCATGTAATAAAGACACTATTGTCAGTGTCTCCCAATGGCTTTTTCTGTAGTAATCTTTAAACATAATACGAGGATAATTGCTTTCCCTGGCATCTCTAACAGAGGAGGCATTTCACGCTTCTGAAGTCAGAGAGAAAATAAAAGTGTAAATCGAATTAATTATTTAGAGAACGTGAATGTGCTGAAAGAACGCAAGATGTAAAGAACGCCTTGTCTTACAAAATCCCACCAATATCTTTATTCATCAACTTAAGAAAGATCAGTGGGTGGATCTCACTGGGCATAACTCAATGGAGTGATACCTATGTATATCAGCTGAGCCTCTGGCTCTTCCTGTGCGAGGAAAGATTCATCTCTAAAGCTCTGCCGGCATTCGGGCCTTTATGTTGCCAGTGCCACATGAATTCCTAGAATAAATAAAATGATTTTCAATGTTATTTGCAAAATAATTCAGACCTGAGGTTGAAAGAAGCCTTTAACATTAGAGAATTAGTTGAAATGCTTTCATTGTCTTCACAGTTGATTAGCACTTCTGGAATTAATTGGCTTTGGATAACCTTGCTACGTGAAAATTCAGAGTGCTTTTAGTTTCCTGTATGAATCTTTTGGATATAAGAGGAGAGCTGTCTTCTTTCTACATTTAATTATAATGTAAGAAATCACCAGGTAAACTTTTACACTGGTGTTTCATTCAAAGCACCAGTATTAGCCTCATGCTACTTATCTCCCCATAATTTGCTCTTATGGAGCAACAGAAATACCCTTTATTGCCAAATGCTTGTTTTGTATGGATAATTAAATTGACAGTAATAGGCCACATTTACCACTGTATTATTCCAGTTCTACCTTGTCACGGGCGTATTCATTCCAGCAGAGTTGTGCCAGTGTTGACCTTGAATTACCCCGAGATGAAACAGTCAATGCCTGCTGCTGACTTGTTAAACATTGCAGTTATAGAAGCTCTCGTCATGGCCCACAACTCGATGATGCTTAGCACTGTCCAAGCGCAGAACAGAAGCATGGGCCATTACTCCTTTGGTGAAGCCAATTGCCCTTGGCTCTACTTGAGTCTTATGCAAAATCAGCAAACGTTTTTTCTCTTTGGAGTTGTACCACCTCCGCAGGATGATTTACTCTGAGGCTAATCCTTGATGCATCAGAGAAAGATGGGGTGGGGGAATGGGGGAGGAGAACAGATCTAGATCTGGATAACTGCATCAAGAGGGAAGCAATCCTTCCTGACCTCTGTAGGCAAACTACAGAACCTAAACATGAGATCTGAGTAGTCATTGTGTCATTGTGAAGCTGCAAATAAAATGGGTACCTTGAGAACAAATTTCCTGTTCTCTCCATGGCCAATGAAGGAAGAGTACAAACAGGGAGATCCATGTATTCCAAGGCCAGAAAGGACCACTACAGCCTCAGCCACAGCCATCTGAGGCCATAAAATTTATCTTAAAGGCTGGATTAAAGCATGCTAGATTAGCACCCAGAGCTGACCTGAAGGCCTGCGGGGGAAAGCAAAGTGAGATTGCTTGAAATAAGAATTCTCTTGGCAATCCAGACTTTAATTTTCCCTCTTGCTTTACCCATAGAATTTGGACTGTGCACTTAGCCATTCCTATCAATGGAGAAAGTGTTTCCAAGCTGTGAAAAATGTGTAGCCTGATAAAAATCGGAAATGCTATAAATACATTGTTTCAAAGTGCCTTTGATCCTGAAGCTTCCCAATGGGCTTATTAAGCATACTGTGCTTATGCTACGTGCTAAAGAAGCCACTTCAGCAATCTGGCTCTAGTTTGAAGACAATAACAGATGAATGCCCAACCCCACTGTATGGTAGTGTGGTGAGGAAACCATGTAGCCTCTAGTCTTCCAGAGAATGCCGGCAGCAATACTTGGCCACCAATGTTTAGACTGTTTCAGCTATTTTAAAGTAGCTCTGGGGTGAGCTACAGCAACTATAGCAGTAAAAAGAAGCAGCAGCTGGTTGCTTCTAACAGGCACTATCCAAAGAAGACTGGTTGCCTTTAAGAAATTGCAAGGTTTGGTGGAAGGAGGAGCTCTGGAGAAGATCAGAGGTTGGACAGGTATGTGCACCCTTCCAGAACTTGCAAGGTTTGAGGGAGGAGGAGGTCTGGAGAAGATCAGAGGTTGGACAGGTATGTGCACCCTTCCAGAAATTGCAAGGTTTGAGGGAGGAGGAGGTCTGGAGAAGATCAGAGGTTGGACAGGTATGTGCACCCTTCAAGAAATTACAAGGTTTGGGGGAGGAGGAGGTCTGGAGAAGATCAGAGGTTGGACAGGTATGTGCACCCTTCTAGAAATTGCAAGGTTTGAGGGAGGAGGAGGTTGGGAGAAGATCAGAGGTTGGACAGACATGTGCACAGGGAACAATACTACCCATTTGAAAATAGCACAAAGTGAAGATATCACAAACTGGCTGAGTTTAAGAAGAACCCCGCTGGCTGTGTCCAGTCCTACCTGAATGGGCATTGTTACTGGGTTGTTGGGGAAAATGCATATTCATATGGCCAGGTATACTTTTAATGGGCCACTGATCTGACAACTGCCATGGAATTATAAACCATAATAAAAATGGTGTTGAGAGAAGAGAGGGTCATGTGGCTACGCCCTTGTTCTGGAATCTGGCTTCAATACCTAACCCTGACAGAGCTTTCTCTGTCACCTCAGGTGATTCACTTAATTTCTCTGTGCCTCAACTTACCCACCTGTAAATGAGTAAATCACACTGCCTAGTATTATAAGAAATCTGTTCCTGATGGCACACTGATAAGGTTCAACACTGATGGCAAGCACATATTTAAAGGGCAGGATACACAAAAATACTTCCCATCTTCAGTAAGTATGTTGGATGAAACTTTTTAAATAGGTGGCTAAGTTATTGCTAAGCCCAGTTATATGGTTCTCTGAAGAACATAATAAGGCAATGCTGTTAGTTTGGAGGTAGAAAGCAGGAACAGTGTTAAAATTATATTAGCAGCAGTGACGAACTACCAAATTAAAATGTGAATCCCTAAGCAGGAGAACTAGGCTTGAATACCGAATATTGTTGATTTCCCTCCTCCCCCCTCTTCCCTTTCCTAAAAGGATTTATTTCTGGAATCATTTAAAAACTGCTGAAAGAAAGCCTGGGAATATTATTATAGTTGTTACTGGTGAAAATTGATTGCTTCATCTTGTTCCTCTTAATAGTGTACTATTAAAATGAATTACCATACAAATCCAGTTCTGCATTTATGATGCATTAAATGTCAAAAAAGAATTATTCTAATTATATTTCTTACCAAGGCATCAGATTATACAATATAATATAAGGCAACTTGCATAAAAGACATTGTTGTAACCACCCAGTTGTTTAAAAATATTCCCAGGCTCTTAGCTTCTGTTCTGCCTCACTGAGGTGCGTCTACATGTGCGTATTAATGCAAAGCAATAAACTCTGACACTTACCATGCCAGAGTTTATTGCTCCCTGTTGCTGCTTTTATATGTGCTCTGGGACTGCAGCATGTTGAGCCAGGTTGGAGCAGCTCTGGCTGGCAGGGGCCCCAGGAGGCCAGCCTGCTGACCCAGGGCCATGCCGGCTCAGCTTAATGTGCTGCGAAGGGGTTGTCTGGGGCACAAGGTTGCTCCAGTGCAGGGCTAGCCGGCAGGCAGCCCCCCACACTGAAGGACCTTTGTATCCCAGCCAGCCCCATCAGTGTCTATACATGCAGTGCTGTGGAATAAAAAACTCTACAGCAGGGTAGTGCTTGTATTTACAGGTACTACTCTGCTGCAGATTTTATTAGTTTCCCGTGGCCTGATAACATGTAGATGCTGAGACTTTACTGCAGAGCCAATTAATCTGTTCCAGGTAAAGGTGTCTTGTAGACATGTCCTGAGACCTTTTCCCATTACAATCGGTGGATCCATCTACATGAGACGCTTACTGCACTGTTGCCTAATTAGCTCCAAAGTAAAGTGTCACCATTAACATGAGTGGTGCTATTAGGCCAAAGTAAACTTATTAACTCCACCATAGGATAGTACTGCCCAGCACAAATACTATCCTACGGCAGAGTTATTTAATCCACTGCAACACACGTGTAGATGGTGACTGCAGCTGGCTGGAGCATGAGGGTGCTACAGTGCAGGGCTGCCTACGTACTAGCCCCACTAGTAGTACCCTAGTGCCCCAGCCAGCCCCTTTGCAGCATGTTGAGCCAGGCTGGAGCTGCCCCAGGCTAGCAGGCTGGCCCCCCAGGACCCCTTGCCAGCCAGGCTTAAGTCATTAAATTGCATCAAATTAATGTAACATGTAAACAACATGCTCAGTGAGCATTTAACCAATTCCAGCTTGCATATAAATACTTGAGGATGTGAGCTATACGTATCTAGCTGAAAGAAAATGATGGGTTCTGTTCAAAGTCCACTGTGCCTGATGAAAAGCTTCCTAGTCACTGGGTTTTGAATCAGATTATAGAGAGGATAGAGATGGGCTTTTCTTTGTGGCTATGGAGGACAGGACTAGGAGCAACGGCCTCAAGCTACAACAGGGAAAATTTAAGCTGAAGATTAGGAGGACCGTGCTGACTATGACAGTGGTCAAGCGTTGGACCAGGATACCAAGAAAAGCTGTGGAATCTCCATCCTTGGGCACTTTCAAAAGCAGGTTAGACGGACATTTGGATAGGATGATTTAGACAGGGATGAACCTGTGCTTGCTGCTGCCATAGGGGAATAGACCAGTAGGCAAGGGAATACATCTGGGCCATCTTTACTCTTCCGATTCTAGCTGCTCCATCAGCTCAGGGGATTTTTGTAGCTGTAGTATTTTAGAGCAGCCTGAAGGGTCCTCTGCTTTCCATCACAGAACTGGCTCAAAATGCAGGAACCCAAATACCAGGGGAGTACACAGGGCATCTTTGTCCCCCTGAACCCTGCGCTGCAAGGGTCTCTTCGGCCTGTTATTTCCTGCAGACTGTTTACTCTTTTCTCGACCTGTAACTTTTAACTTCTGCTTTGTGAAGTCAAAGGAAATACCATTGACCAGTCACAAAATACCTAAGGGGAAGAGAATCAAAGCCTGTTTCATTTATTTCAATTTTAGAGCTCTCAGCACAATTGACTCTGGAAAGGCCTGACTTCTAGGGAGGTGATAGGATACATGATTCACTTTTATAACACAGCTATTGTCTTAAATGCTGCAAAGGTGCACTAATTAATCCTAAAACCAAGGGAAACATCCAGGAGGATATCAAGAGAGAGACAAATGGAACTAGAGAGAATAAAGTAGATGCAAGGCATTAATAAAATTATAGCGAACCTAGAAAAAAGCAAGCTACTACTACTTGGTGTAGGGGGATAATGTATAGGAAACATAACTATATAATAGGGAAGGAGGCATGGGACATGAAAAGGAAGCATCTGAACACCTGTTGTGATGAATGAGCTTGTGATGTGATGTGATGTGATGTGGTAGCATAAAAACCAGCATCACATGCCCAGTTGCCGACTATCAAATGAACGAGAATACACCGGCGAGGATCTAAACATAATGCCATGAGGTCAGTCAGTGTGGGATCAGCTCAAGTGTTGTGCCCCATTTTCTGGATTTATAGAGAGATATTAGATATGTGAAGGCACCCCAGCCCAGGGAAGCTTTTATCAAGTTGGCTGAAGATTTGGAAGTGCTAGCTTACGAAAAGAGCAAAACATTTAAATAGAGGACTGTTTATAAATGATACGGTAATGGCTTACTGATATCAAAAGGTGTCCACATTAAGGAAAGTGTAATATTCCTGAGAGTGATCCCTGCAGGGACAATTAGAAATAACTGGATAAAATCAACTATTTGACTATTCAGCTTGAACAAGAAAAATGTCCTTCCAAGAAAGGTCCCTTCTGCTCTTTCCATGAAGCTTTTCACCTAGAGCCTTCATTTACAATGGGGATCTGCTGTGCCTTCAGGCACTGGTAGCCAGCCGCCAACCCCGTGGTACTACGGCATGCTCCACGTGTGATCAAGGTAAGCTGCAGGAGGATAAAGCTCATGGCGGGTGACCCAGTTTATCATCGTTTTGTGCTGATGTCAGCAGTACTAATGCAAACCGTGGCACTGGATTGTTAGCCAATGGGCAGTAGGTGGAAGGCGTGGGCCTCATTTCTTCTCCTCCTTGAGCAGCTGGACCCCAAGCTTTTATTCCTGGGTTCATCTCCATGGCAGGAAGATTTCCCCAGTGAAGAAAGGTGAGGAATGGGAAATGATTTTGTCTCTAAAGCTGTGCACAAGTTGACTATTGTTCAGATTGGTTTCCTTCCTTTTTTTTAAACCCACTAATATGAAGTCCATATATAGGTATTCCTGCAGTGTTTCCATCTGAGACCCTTCCTGTGATTCATACTCATCGATACTCCATCCTCTGCATTTTTATTACTGCCTTGGTACATGCGAAGACATGAAGGGATGGGAGCTTTTCTTGGGATATTGCTATGCCTCAAAATGTATCCAACACTTTCTCTAATAATCTGATTTTCTCCATCCTCTCTCTGTTTTTTCCTGCCTAAGAAATCCCGCTGAGAAGTTGAGCTACGTATAAATGCACGTTGTTACTAGCAAGGAACAGAGGGAGTCAGGCAATTTGATGGCAGGGATGAACCTGGAAACCAGAAATCGGGATTTCTGTAGTTAATCTTGATCACCTTACACAAAAGCAAGCAGTTAATGTAGAGTCACTCTGCATCCATACACTTGGGCTGGAAAAAGTGGCAATGATCATATAAACAGCAGCAGTTTTGAAGTCTTGGGTAAATTAACATCAGTGCATAAGTTTTGTGCAGAACCTGTGCACAAGGATGAATTTCACCTCCAGAATATTCCCTTTGTACCGAGTGTGTTATTAGGAGCTAAAAACCAGAATAAATTAGCAGCATTGCTTTATGTGGAGGTGAACATCCTCTTCTACCACACCATATTTAATCTGGGGTAAGGAGAATCAATATGACGGACTAGCTGGAGAGGAATTATATGGAATTCATCAACCAGGATGGTATCAGAGGCCTTGCTAACAGCAAAATGATGTTGTTTGCTTTGCTGAATTCCTTCCATTTTCCTGTTTTCCTCCAAATATGCACATCGACTTCTGTTGGAAGGAAGTACACTAGAACGGGGATATTCTGTGGGGCTGGGTTCCTCAGCCCCTGAGAAGATTGGAGGTTTGTAGACCTCATGAAATTACATATTGCTGCAGCAAACAGTGACACCGTAGTGCTCCAGCTGAGTGGAGAAACTGTAGCTTGCAAATTAAGTGGGTCACTCCAGCTGGCTAGGAAGGATCCAGACTTGACTATAATACAATGAGCTTTTTAGTCAGGTGGTAGTAGTATCCCATTGCCTGTGTGCTCCAGTGTGGCTGTTCATACTCTGCAAAGGCTTGTAAAAGCAATGCAAATGTGTATTCCTTCATCCCGGCATTGGCAAATGCATCCCCGGATAAATCAGTGCTGGAGGAGATGGGGATCTAAGCAGAAGTTTAAAAGCTTAGCAAAAGGCATCACTTAAAAGTGAAGCCATGGCTAAGTAAATGCGACGCTGTCTTACTCAGCGTGTCTGATCCCTGCGTGTGCTTCGAGTCAGCCCTGCTGATGCTAGTGACAAATCTGCTTTTCTACTGTTTATTTGTGATACCTGACTGTAGAGCCAGCCCTGCTCAGAGGGTCAGGCAGAGCCTTTTCATTTTTGTGCCTTGTCAACAGAATCGTTTGCTGAACTCCAGTCACTTATACCTCTGTGACAAATGAAGGCAAGTGAAGGGCACCTGAGGGCGTAGCCTGGCTTGAAGGGTCTTTATTAATGATGATACATGAGAGACAAAGAACTGGGACTAGCTGAAAAGCCTGGGACAAGATTGTGAAATGTGTCACCATTTTTTGCCCCCCTCCATCTTTTTCTTCTTGGGATGAAATTTAATTTTTTTTGTGAAACACCTCTCTGAAATGTGAAATTCCATCAACATTTCACTAGCCAAATCAATAAAAAAAAAAGGTCAGTAGTCAATTTTTGTCTTCAAGCTGGGCACATTGAACCCAGAGTAACTTATCACTTGATGCCAATTCTGATATCAGCAACCTCCCTGTTCAGCCAGCTTTCCTCCAGAGCTCAGATCTGAAAAACAGGGAGCGTCGGGGGTGTACTTCTGTATAGACTCTCCAAGTTTCCTGCATTGCATGCTCCTACATTTTAACCTAGAGCTGATGATGCTTTAATATTGACTACCAATTACTTGTATTGCAGTAGTATCTAGGAATCCGCGTTATGAATGTCTTTCTTACCGAGCTTTGTGTCGTACGCTTACAGAAGATAAAGCTGGTCCTTGTCCCAGATGGTTTCAGCTTTCAGCTGAAATAGCCATGGAAGTAGGTTTGATTGGACCACAGCACTCTATTGTAACTGGCACTTAAAAGGCGAAAGGATGCCTCTTTGTAGCTCTCCTTGACTGCAGGGTGAGAATCTGAAAATGCTTCATCATCATTCTCACTTAGGCTTTTTCAAGTTAGCAGCAATTGCTCAAATGTTGGGGAAATATGGCTGTGAGCCAAATCCTGCTCCCAAATCTTATCCATTATAGTTGTGGAAGTGACTTCCCCGTTAACAGTCAATGGGCTTTGTCCATGTGAGCTTGGCTGGCAAGATTTAACAGCAAATGCTAATGAAGTGCACATGCCAGGTTTCCTCAAGCCAAGGCCAAGACTGAATGTTAATAGGATCCATTATTAGAATACTTTGCATTATATTGTGGGCAGGGAAGCTGATGAAAAAGGCTTTAAATCTCCTGATATCCCCAATTTTAAATTAATATAATGTCTCATCCAGGGTGCAGAAAGCAGAAGTGTCCTTGGACAATATTAGCACATCTTAGGTTGATGGGTCTTTTGAATTGTAATCCTGTCCAGAATATATTTACTGTCAACTTAATTGGCTAATGGTTATACACTGAAACATCCTCAAAAATAAACTCATATGACAATTCCCAGCTATTCCAAACCTTCTCCCTATTAGATTCATACCATGCATCATCTCTTCAAAGGTCTCTCTGTACAATAAAAGCAGATGGCGGTTTTGCAGTCGGTAGCTGTACTCCTTAATAAAAGATTCAGTGTTTTTCAAAATACCTTGTTTTAGACAGCTTTCATTGCATTATATTTACAGGTATAATAAAAAAATTATGGATGACACCAACTATGACTCGTATTCTATACACAGCATGCTTGGGAGTGAATTTGTTATTCATGAACATGACATTCAAGTAACCCTTCTTGGAGAGAGAATTGTAAAACGTAGGCATTGCATCCCTTTTCCTTGCACGGCACCAATCCCATTCCTTTCAGTTTCACGTCTTGATACTAACTACAGAGTTTGGCCAACTCCCAGTCTCAACATAATGTCCGTCACCTGCCTTGCTCCAGGACCTTCTGGACTGGCTGTGGGGAGGCCTGGACAACGTGGATCCCCTGCGGTCCAGGCTTGCAAGACCCCAGGTTGGTTTTTCTCATCAGGATATCACCAGATACTGTAAGGATGTAACGCAGGATCAGGAAATGGCCAGCACACAGAGCAGAGTTTGATCTGGGCTCAGCAGCCTTGAAAATGAATAGCAAATCTATTTACTTAGTAGTAATTATTATGTTGCTTGCTCTGTTTGGAGCCTCTACAGAAATATTATCTTAATCGACTTATGAGAGCTTGGACTCCTGGGAAAAGACCAGCCAGGTGCCAAACACTTTTCTATTAACCTTAACATTAAGAAGAACAGGGCTACTCTTAAAAACCCATAAGACGTTTCTTAACTATTACTATATCTGAGCACCTGTTGCAGACAGCTTCATACTTCCCTCACTAGCTGCCTTCTAATTCAGTCCATAATTAATTGGAAAGTGTTTTTATTGCTTTCTTTCATAGTATTCATTTCTAATAAATGAACTCGGAGAGGAAAAAGCTAAACTCTCTTCGAGATGGATTAGCTCTGAGAGGGTGGTAGACTATTTCCATAGTAACATCTTAAAACAACTGCCTACCATTCCAGTTATTAAACCTATTAGTGACAGTCAGGATGAAGCTAGGCATCTGATGATCAGCCTGTAATTTGTTTGTCTGTAATAATATCCAAATCTGCTATTTTGCATGCAAACATGGTAATGCAGCAGCTACTTGAGCAGATGCAAAGAAGCCTAATTTCAGTTCTTTATTCTGTGGGCCAATCCCACCATCTCCCTTACAGCCCCGTTGTACCACTGTAACTTCTACCCACCTACGGTCTCCATACTTCAGCAGAGAAAAGTGCAGCCATAGAACCAGGATCCCTCTGCCTCAGGTTCCCATCTATGAACCGGGAGTAATAATACTATTTTTCTCCTAATTGTTGACTGTCTTCTCTCTGTCTGCCCCAACCATGTGTTGGTATAGTGTTCAAATACAGTGATACAATGGGCCTCCAAGCTTGGTTGGGCTTCTTTGCTTCTGCAAAGAAAAATTATGCTTAACATCAGGCTTTGCCATGTCCAATGCATAGGAGATTTAGTTCTTCAGATCTGTCTGAGATGAATGACCTGTGTCCCAAATGAGTTGTCATACGATGGGTATGCATCTGGAGTCATTCAGAAACAAGGAACCTGTAGTGTCTTTGATAGCCTGCTAGGGCTACTTGCTTTAAGAACATACACCTTAAATAGAGATAAATTGTTTGACTTTTTTCCCATTTGCACATGAGTCCGATAGGAGTATATTGGTTTAAGTCAGGAAATCAGGTCCTTATTTCTTACTTGCTATTTAATTTGTATGTGGTTTTAAGCTGAAGATGTTATAGAAGGTGTAAGCCATGATTTCATACTGAGCCTATCTTGATTTTTTTTTTGGATGCTACTCTCTTGGTCATTTATTGTTGGAAGTATTTTAAATGGAGCTGCCAAAAGTTCGGATTGCCATGACATTTCGCTTTTGCTGAGTCTTTTGTCTGATACTAAGCAGGATAGAAATGTAGATGCATGAGCCAATTTCTGTTTTGTTCTGGCATCCTGATCAACACAGGAAGGTCAGCTGTTGGCTTCCTAGACCGTAGCATCTGGTTTCTCAGGTATGGACAAACAAGTTATAGAAAATTGAAAGAATGTGGGGACCTACAGTGCATCAGCTGTTGCGTACACTCTTACCCAGGGTAAAAGCAAGCTAAACTGCCATGGCTGATCCCTCTTTTACCCTGATCTTTACCTACTATGTTACCACTCTTCACAGTATGTATGTCTGCACTGCAGTGTACCTGAATCTGGGTGCCCCAGGTAGCCTAACCTGAGAGTAAGTATGTACATGGCAAAGATGCACTCAAGCCATACCCATGCTGCTAACTCATTTACAGTGGTGTTTCACGGACTTGCACAAGGGCACATCTCATGGTTTCTGGTGGTTCTCCAAGCTATCCTGCACTATTAAAACATTATGGACGGATGTCTCTGTTCTTCCTAATCCCCTGTAAAGAAATATTCTTAGCCCTCCAGCCCAATAATTCATTTCCAACTTGGCCCCTCTAGACTTCCATCCACAGACTTCATTCCAGGTGGAAATGTATGGATCTAGCTCACATCTGTTAGAAGTGTTGGCGGTACTGCAACTCTTATTTTCGCCATAATGTTGGATGGGGTACACCACCATCAGTCACATTTATTACCTCTGTAATTCTCATTCTGTATTCTGTGAATTTGCCAGTCATCTTTGGACTAAATGGTGCTGCACTATGGAGGAATCAGCCCCACTCACTTCCTAGCAGCAAACAAATGACTAAATAATTTGTCCTCCTTTGAGTTTTGGAGCTATTCTCTCTATCCCCCTATTTGTGGAGCATACAAGCCAGTTGCTGTATTGGTGTTACTTACTGTTGGCTTCACTAAAGAGCAGTGCTTTGACCAAGGTCCTCCCCTGGGTCCAGGTGACTAAGAAACTATTTGTAAAAGTAGTGATTTTCTCATTAACAGGATTGCTCAGGGACGGCCGTCTCAGAAGTTTAGGACAAAGGCACCCATCTCAGGAATATCATGTTACTCTTGAAATAAGACTACTTGGTGTGGTTTGCCTGGTAGACAATCAGACTGGCCTGTCTTGGTCTTGCTTTCCTCCTGCCTTTCTTTGTGTGAATTAACAATGATAAAACCTGCGGCTGAGACTCCTTGCATGCTGCATCTATCTAGACACCAGCTCATTAGGCAGCTTGTCTTGTCTATCTCAGACAGCTGCACTGGTCTATGGTGGCAGTTGCAAGACATAGGTGAAGAGGGCAAATAAGGAAAAAGGGATAAGAGTACTCTTCATACCTCTACACCATGAAAGAATATACTTGTTATGGAAAGAATATGACAAACTGTTTATATTTAACTTGTGATAGACCACATTCAGCATGGGCATTGCAGCATAAATACTAACACTTCCTAATGGTTGCTTTTGTGCAGAACACTTTAATATTATTCTGCTGTGTTAAGTTTCTCATTTGTATTCACACTATAACTCTGAAGGATCTCATCATCTCGTCTCTGACTGCTGGCATATATATATCTTGCACAGCGACTGATACCTGGCTTTGAGAAACGTACAAGGCGAAATCACTTCTCCATCTCTCTGTGTTAATAGAGGAACCTCAGGGCTATTATTTGAATAGGAGCCATTAAAGCTCTCTACAGCATACCTAGGAGACTGGTTCATAAAAGGCAGAAAGAAGTTTAGCTTTATGATTTGCTTTAAAAAGATTTAAGATCCTTCAGGAGGAAACTTTGTATTTAAATGTTGTGTGAGATAGCTGTCATTTTTTTTTTTAGCTGGAGAAATCCCAGACAGCCTATTTCCATAGCCTGTAGAGGATTCACACCCGTTGGTCTGGGGTGGACAATCATGAGCTTTATACTGGCCATGAACTTGGGGGTGAACTAAACAGGGCTGGGCACAATATCACCTTTGTCCTTTCAACACATGTTCACAGATAGTTTAGAGTTGCCCTAACACTGTCTTAAATTTGTCCTTGGTCCACCTAGCAGAACAGCCAGCCGCTCTAATAATGGGGGGCATGGCTTTCAATGCTCATAGTAATTTCTTATTCAGGAATTACATTATGGAACAGGCAGATGAAGTGCTCATATGGGCACACAGATGCAGAGCACCCTGATCTGGGTGATGCCGACAGATTGTACTCCTGCAATGAGCTTTCCCTGAAGGGACCTGGGGCGGGGTGGACTCTCCCCTGCCTTCTGGGTCCTTCTGCCTCGCTCATACCCACATACCCAATAATCAGGGCCAGAAATTATTTATAAATCACTTAGAAAATCTACTGAAGAAATTGGCTTTAGGACAACCAAGATGATGCTTGACAGAAGGGAAGGACGGGTGGCGTCCAGAAGAAAGGCTGGGATAGTCGTTCTTCTACCTGACGTTCTCCTATAACCACTATGATACCCAAGCACTTCACAATCACAATGTAAGCATCCCTCTGGGATATACGGGTAGGGAATTGAAGGCATACAGAGACGAGGAGGCAGATCCAAAAAAAAGGACCTAAGTGTCCAAATTCTGATCCTGAAACTCCATGCTCAACTTCCGGGTAAACTTAGGAGTACCTTTCATAAGTGCCTCAGCTGTAAAGCTACCTGATTGCCTAAAATTTTGCTCCTGCACATCCCCAGAAACACCTCAGTCCTCACAGTACTGGTGAGTTGGTGCCTATTACATGCCCAAATTGATGAGGACCTACCTCTTAGACCTTAAACAGATGGGTCCTGTACACCGGCACCTATTGCATGAAGGCCACACACAAAAGCAGTAGTCGGGACTGTCTTTGACACAACTGGAAGAGGAAGAGTCACCCCCTCTTCTCTTTATAAATTAGCTCAGTGGTTACAGCACTCTCTTGGGATGTGGGAAATCCAGATGAATTCAAACCTCAGCCTGACAGCGTTCAAACCCACATCTCCCACTTCCTCCCTGGAGGGTGCCCCAACTTATTGGCTATAGGTTATTTGGGGTGGGAACTGGGAACTCTTCCTCTTGGAGGCTGTTACACTTTGCAGAAACAGGTTCAAGGTTTATTGAACTAAGTGGAAAGAAAGGGAAAAAGGAAGACAGCATGAGTCGGTTGTCTAGTGGTTAGAGTATGAGCATGGAAGAAGGCACCCCTGGTTCCTAGTTTCTACTTCAAGGACTATTTAATGTAACATTTCTGTATTGCAATTGAATTGAACAAGGTTGAACCAAGAAAATGTGTTTTTTTCCCCTGCAAGAAAAAACAAATCAGTGAAAGGTGAACATGCTTTTGCTTTTGTCAAAAAGGTTTTTTTTTCAAATATGAGTTTTGTTGAAAAAATCCAACTTGAAAACTAGAACTTATTTGAGCTTTTATAATATCTGCCCCCAAAGCTATGGCTTCATGGTTGCTGAAAACTGAAATATCTTCAGTTTTTCATGTTTCTGGGGTTCTTCCCCACCATCAGAAATCTGAAAATTGTGGAAGAAAATAGAATCTTTTACATAATTTTCTGCTCTTTCCCCAAAATATTTTCCATCAAAAAATGTTTCAGTGGTAAGTTTCTGATTGGATTTGTAATGTGGTTCTGTCCTGCAAATTGATTCAACACCTCCAGAGATGACTGAGTGGTCCAAGTTCAGATCTTACACATAACTGCTCTAAAATCAATAAAGTCACGCCAAGCATGACTTTATGCCAGTATGTTTTAAGAACGGGCCTTAACTGACTGATTTCTTCCATGCTGAGGGAGGATGTCATTTTTCATCAACAGAAGTTGGTTCAGCTGTTGAGGACAAAAACACTTTGCAGGGAAAAAGAAGAATATCGGTTTTTAATCGTCGGTGTTAATCTGTTTTTTTGTGGGAACTTATGCTGAGAAGTTTTGTGTCGAGAAGTTGTGCCGAGAAACAAAGCTGGGCTGTGCACCTCTGCAGCGTTCCTACCAAAGCACATTGATAGGTTCAGAGCAGAGGAGCGGCTGCTTGCCAAGGTTGGGTATAGCTGGGTATTTGAGATGCTTATCCTGTCCGCTCTTTCAAATACCGATCTACTGTTCTGCAAAAGCTGATTTCCTATCTGCTGCTTATGGGTCAGAGCAGAGCGCATTCTGGCAGGAGAAGTTAAGCAACAGAAGAGAGAGAGGCCTGGATAGTCTCTCACTCAGGTGCCTTGACCAGTGCTTCTCCTCTCCCCCACTCTCCCCACATCCCGGTAGGCAGAAGGGAACAGATATGAAGAACGTGCCACAGTGGGGTTGTGCAGAGATGGAAAGGAGCAAAATATCTGCGTGGCCCCTAGGTGGGCAGGGAAATGTGGGTGGAGCCAGAGGTGGTTTTGTGGGAGGAGCCAAGAGATGAGGCATTAAATGGCATGCTGCCCCACCTGAAGGCTAGAAATAGCTGGGTGGAGAGGTTACAGGGCTGCTTCATCCTGCTTCAACTTTTCCTTGTTGCTTTCTTCTCAAGAGGACAAAGTCTTTGTCCCTGTGTCAGTAGTAGTCTCATCGGGGTTATTGGGAGCTTTGCCTGTTTCAGGACGGAGTGCATTGTTGGAGATCTATAGGATTACTAGAGATCACTGACATCGCTTGAAAAAACAGGGGGTTTTATTTAGAAATAGGCTTTTACAGGGAGTGGAGGGGGGGAAGGTTTTGTGAACTGTCAATGTTGCTAAAGGTTTCTTGAAAAAAATGTTCACGCATTTCAGTAGTTACGAAGTTATTTTTACCCAAATCTATTTTTTAATCCATAAAGAGTTTCAATGATTAATTTCATAGCGGCTTTTTGCTCACATTTATAATAAAAATTGCTACCACTTGGAATAAAATCTTTGGCAAAAAATGCTGAAACTTTTTAAATCAGACCCATTATTAAGTAACATGAAATGAAAGCAATTTGAAGTTATATCATATATATGTGTATGTGTATGTATCTATGTGCACGTGCGTATGTGTATACTGTATATATGTTTATATATCTATATGTGTGTGTCTGTGTGTGTGATGAAGTAGGCTGTTGCCTATGAAAGCTCATGCCCCTCTGAACCAGTTAGTCTCTAAAATGTAACCCTGCCCTACCTTCTCCCTGATTGCAGACTAACACAGCTAACCTGCCTCTCTCCTAAGTTAAAAGCATTGTCCAAATGTCGCTGCCTGTGCATTCGAGTCCCAGGCTTCATGTTCTAAAATTGTGAAGGTACTTTTTTGAAAATCTGACCCTACATCAATTCCTCCCCATAGCTTTATTGTTGCTATTCATGGAGCGTAACAAGTAACAAGGCTTTTCTAAAAATGAGGTGAGCCAGTTTAAAAGCTGCAGATGCATTAGGACATGTAAAGACAGCAGATGAAAAGTCTGGTGTACACACCAGGATTATGGAGAACTGAACCAGGGGAATAAATTAGGTACTGCAAACCATTTTCAAAGGCCCGCTGTTTGGAGTTAAGCACTTTCTAGTGTGACCTATATATTAATTCGGCATGGCCCACATGACTGGAAATGAAAGAAGCACATTATTCCTTTTGAATGTAATGATTCTATAGCAGAAAGTCATCCTTACAAGGTTAAACTAAGTCCTTGTTTTGCTGGCCTATTTTGTTGGCTCGCGTCTGTATTTTCCAAACAGACCACGATGACTTCCTTGCTCCAGTTTTAATGACATATCCAGAGGGGTTTTATATGTTTGTTTTTTGCATGTGTAACAAAATTTGTTGCATTTGTGTCAATATGTATTATGGAGTTTGTGGTTATCCAGGTTCACACGTGTCTCCAGAAAGCTTGTAGCATACAGAGTGGCTATCAAAAATATGAAAGCATATTTGCAGAGCAAAACGAAACAGGATTCAAGGAGAATAGGCTATGGTGGATCTGTGAGCTAGAGCAGAACACTGGCAACTCCTTGAACAATATATTTGATATTAGACTTTACTGATTTCCTCTAACTCTGCTTTGACTTGGTCTCCCACGATGTAAATTTGGGGAGCTGCGACATGGATAACCCAATTTTTCTGGTGACTAGAAAACTGGCTCCGAGGCAGGACCCAGAGAATAACGATAGATAGAACTGAGTCAGCATGGCGCTTCGTGACCAGTGGCCTCCCGCAGAGTTCAGTACTCAGACCAGTACTTTTTAACATATTCATTAATGATTTGGATTTGGGTGTTAAAAGCGGACTGGCATAATTCTCAGATGGCACCAAATGATGCAGGACTGTAGCCATGCTGGAGAATAGGTTGGGGATACAGGCTGAGCTGGACAGGCTCACAAGGTGGATCAAAACCTGATGATGTTCAGTACCGAGAAGTGTAAGGTGCCTCACCTGGGGAGAAACAACCCACAAAATATTTACAGGTTTGACAGTGCTACGCTTACTAGCACCGCAACCGAAAGGACCTTGATAGACCGTACAATGAACATGAGCCACTAATACGATGTCGTAGCCAGCAAAGAGAACAAAGCGCTGGCGTGTATCTACCGATGCATCTCAAACAAGACTAAGGATGTCATCCTCCTGCTTTACTCAACCTTGGTGAGGATGTAGCTAAAGTACTGCATCCAGTTCTGGGCACTGCACTTTAGGAAAGATGTGGAGAGGCTTGAGAGGGTCCGGAGAAGGGCTACACGTGTGCTCCGAGGTATGGAGAGCAGGCCATACCATGAGAGGCTGAGAGACATGGGTCTGTTTAGCCTGGAGAAGAGGAGACTCAGAGGGGACTTGGTGGCAGCTTTTAAGTATATAAGGGGTGTACATCAGGGACTGGGAGAGCGTCTGTTCACAGGGCTTCCCAGGGGAAGACTAGGACTAATGGGCATAAATTGCTAGAAGACCGCTTTAGATTAGACGTAAGGAAAAACTTCTTTACAGCTCGAGCATGCAGGGTCTGGTGGTACAATCGCCTACTCTGCATATCTTCAGAAAACGTCTGGACACTCATGTTGCTGGGGTCAGCTGACCCCAAGTGTCTTTCCTGCCCGAGCACAGGGGGGCTGGACCTGGTGACCTTGAGAGGTCCCTTCCAGCCCTAACATCTATGCATCTCTGCTGTCGGTAACTCGCTTCTATTCCAGGGTGGGAGAGAGATTCTGGAGTTCAAGTGCTCCTTCTTGAAGGTGCCACTAATTATGAATATCATCGAAATCAGCTCTGACTGGTGAAATACAGGTGACCAAAGCATTTTGGCCCCCAACCTATGGATGAGGTAAGCCCAGACCATTTTTATGTCTCTACACAAATTCTAGAGCCATCCACACGCCAACCTGTAATGCACTGAGGCTCGTTGCCTTTCAAGGGCAGCTGCTGGTTTGGGGCACAGCAACAAGAAACACTGACCCCCTTCTGGGAACAGCTTCTTGTAAAGCACCTGCTAGTCTCCACCTTATCTTTCCTCCATCACTGCTTGGCCAGTGTTTCTTGAATGGAAAATGCTAATTGATGTATCCATGGCCAGATGGGAACAGAAATGGATCTTCTTATTCCTCTTCTTGCCTTTCTTCAGGTTCTTTATCATTATTACCAGGGAACTGTAAAAGAGCTGGGGACAAAAAACGTGAATGCAATGAAATACAATTCACGGTAGTAGTACTCGTGGTAAAACCCAGATTAGACTGATAGGCTGTCTTCACATACCACTATGCATCGCTGCTGAAAAAGAAATCCCCATCTGCAAAGCAGCTAGAAATGATAGGCTTCTGACTTCTTCCTCAGATAAAAAGAGGTTCAAAGGCTTGTCAGTACTGAGCTACAGAGGCAGCTCTTGTGTATCTGACAGGATCTGTGTGATGGGGGTGGGGGGAGAGGTAGATGAGAGAGAGGAAAGATTAGGCAGAGAGGAAAGGCATAAGGCAGTCAGGCAAAGAGAGATTGAAACACAAATTGATTGAATGACAAGTGATCTGGAAACAGGTACCGATGAGGAGACAGGGGAAGTGAAGGGAAGCAGAAGTTGTGGAACAAATGAGCAGGAAGGATCAAAGGAAACAACAGGCAGAAGGAAGCAAAGGTACCAACAAAATGAATGAAGATAGAACAAGAGCGGGGTTGGGGGGGGGCAAGGAAAGTTAAATCTTAATTTGCAGTGGAGTATATCATGGTTGGCAAAGCAAGAGGTAAATGCTCTCGTCTTGCTCACCAGGGAGAATGTTTGACACAGGTGTTTGCCGCCTTTGCAAGGATGGCCAAGAAGTTATCCCGGGGGTGTATTGAGGCTGAGCTCAGCTGGAGTGAAGGACTATCAGAGACTTCATCAGGGAAGCAAACTCAACGAGCATCTCTCTTTTTCAGGGATTGGACTGATCTCAAAAACAAGGTGTGATAGGAGCCCTTTAGTTGGCTTTGGGGGGGGGGGGGGCGTATTTGAACCTCGAAACAATGGGTGTTTTGATTTCTTCTTCATGCACATCTGATTCTCACAGAAAATACCCAAAGAAACTGAAACATGAAACCAAACTCATCAGGCAGATGGTGAAGCCTGACAGTTTTTTTTTCCCCTTTTACAGCTAATTAAGTTTGCAAAGACAGGGAGACTAATGAGGGCTTTGCTCTCTTAAAAAAATAGCCTTAAGAAATTTGAAATTTCCTCATGCAGCAACTATCCTCTCATGTTTTATCCTTATTATGTGACTGTGTAACTGTTACATTAAAGAAGACTGATGCCAAAACTCTCTATTTTAGAGGGGAAAATGGTTTCCTGAGGAAGCATTACACACACAAACACACGCACACACTTTTTATTGAAGACAATGGGCCACCTGAATGGCTTCTATCAGCCCTGGCCACTATTAGCTCATTTGGTCAGAGCGGGTTAAACTCATCAGATGCTTTACCTATTGTGTCACCACACTCCCTATGCTGAAACAGTCCCACTACATTCTTAAACACAAGGGGATACTTGGAGAGAGCTACTAGTGGCACATGTATCATCCACGAATGCTCAGCCTAGTTTTGGAAGCTCTACTAATGCAATAGGAAGATTTTTAACATTTGAGTTCTTATGAAATACTTCATTGAAATTTCCTCTGCTCCTTCATCCCACCCTTTCTCCCACTTTAAGAAGGAGAAAAAAACCACCTTACAATTCCTCACATGGAAGAATGGCTGTTTTATCCCTTCAGGAAGGTCCACTCTTTAGCCCAACCTGAATGCTGGTTACCTCCAGGCTGCGCACGTATGTTGTTAATGTCCACCGTCCCAACTCCTGAATACTTGCAAAGTGGAAGCATATTTCATGCTAAAGGTAGACCTAGTCTCCTGGCTCTGAACCAACTGACCTCTGCAGATGAGAGGGTCCAGACTTGCCTCTAAATGTTATGACTGGCCCTTATAGCTATAGCATGGACTGATCCGAAACTTTAACCCTGAGCACTAATATACAATAAGAGAGGTCAGCTGACCTTTGTCATTGGATCATAAGAAAATCAGGCTGGAAGAGGTCAGGCTACATGAGGTCATGTAGTCCCGTTTTCCCAACTTTTTCCAGCCCAAGGCACACCTACATGAATAAAAATTCTCTGAAAAACACCTGTTAAGGCATTCCTCAGCCCCATACTTATGAACTCATTGTAGCTCATTGCCATGACACAGCTGTTCAGAGTCTCACAAGCTGTGCATCCCCCACAGCCAACACATGTGCAGTAGATGAATTTCCTTCTGCTCGGCTGGTTCTCCCTCTCCCCCACAGCCAACACATGTGCAAGTCTTCTGTGAATATCTCATCACTGAGGCTTATTCGTTAGCACTGGGCAGGCACACATGATCACTATATTGCCATAGTGTGTTGCACGGCAAAGTAGTATGCTGCTACGTCACTGGAGGGCAAGGGGTAGCTGCGCCCTGCTTGTTTTGCATTTTATACATGTGGAACTCAATTTTTTGCTGGACTGTAGAGGAGTCTAAAGCAGCAGGATGGGAGGCATTTCAGTATTTCATGCCATCGATATTTAATGCCTTAAATATGCCAATGACAGTTTCATATTTGAAGGATGAAAAGAAACTTGTATTTCTGTCCATCTCAGGCTGCCAGAAGATCGAGTCCAGTATCTGCAAGCTTGATAAGCAAGTTTGCCACAACAGTTTAACCATTATTAATATTACATGTCTCAATATGAATGAGTAAGCTTTTAAAAATAAGTATATAGAAGTCAAAAACCCTGTTAAAGTCAATGAAAAGATACCCATTTTCCCCCAGGAGTTTCTGAATTAAACACATTCAGGTAGTTATTTTGCATTATTTCATTGGTATGAGATTGCACAAAAATTAGTATTATGATTGCACGGGGATAGTGGGTCACCCTAAGTGACTCCAATGACATCTTTGTTCAGCATCCCATCATCATCCATTGTATATACCTTTTTAACAGAAAACTGTATTTTGCACTTATTTCAGGAAGCCACTAACTGTTTCTGATTTTTTTTTTTTTGCATTTGTTGCCCTGTAAAGACTTAAGGCAAACTATTTTGAAGGGAAGAAAAAGAAGACATTTGAAAACTTCAGAGAAGCTGTCTAGAATAGCCTATTTATAAAAATTCACAGCTCTATACCGATCTCTTGGCATCCTCCAGTGCTAAAAGCAAGTCAATTGTTGTGCATCCCAGTGGAAAATTTGCTAATCTTCTTTTGTAAAATGTAGAAAACTCTAATTCTAGCCATGCAGGGTTGCTACAGCAGAGACTTCAAACAGGTCCTTGTTCGAAGTCTGAATATTCTCCATACTGCACCACAGTCTGATTATGTTAGTGGAGATTTCATGCTCTGGAGGACAGAAGAAAAGTTTTAGTGATAGGTTTACTTTCCTGGGAGGTGCTCAGTGATTTATAATGCTGGAAGCCATCCTAGCAGCAACTGAATGTGGGAGGAGAATCATAGAATCATAGAAAAAGGTGAATTGGTTAAAGGAGCTTGAGAAATGTCATTTATCAGATGGCTTCCCATTTTGTCACATGGATCACCAGCACATTATAGCTGGGGCACAATGGGGCCTCAGTCCAAATCTAGGAACTATGGAAATATGGCTAAACTAATGCAGAGTAATAATTAGTGTCATTCACCTTTCCAGGGACATGATTTACATACTTTATTTCACAATGTTAATTTGCATTGTTGTTGTTGTGGTTGTTACATGCATTTTTTCTGCTCTTCCAGAGAATGAAAAGCAGTCACAGAGGAAAATAATATAGAATTACAGGCAATCTTTAGGCACTTAGGCTAAATACAGACAGTCAAAAAGCCCAAGGCTGAATCGATTCAATCTTTGCAGGTTAGTCTAAACTGCATAGATTGAACCAATAAGCAAGTGAACAGATATTCACTTTTGATTCCAGAAATGCAGCCACATGCCTGCAGTGTGGCTCAATCCAGGAGCTGGGGAGAGGGAGGGGGGGAAACACTACAGCATGCCTCCCAGCTCTGCTGCAGCAGACAGCTTGGGCCAAGGCTAGCCTGACCACCCTAGGGGCGGTGGGGGGTGTTGTGAGTGAGATACAATGCATCCTGGGCTGCTGGAGGAATATGAATTCATTTGAATCTGGGACAGACATTCAATAAACCAATTTCACCTAAATCAGTTAAGTCTGCTGCTACGTTCCTGCATCTTTAACTGGTTTTGGCCATTTTGAAAGCAGTTTATGTGCACTGAACTTCTGTCGTGTTACAGATCTGAACCAGTTTCTGATCACTTACATTGGTTTATGTGCAATTTCTGTCCCTAGGCTATGTGATACGGTGAAATCTAGTGTACTAGTACAGTCTTAAAATCTTCTACAAAGCATGATTCACTAACAGAATACTTAACCTTAGCTGATTAAAACTAAAGTATGCTATAAGTACATGGAGTTTATATGGAGGGAGGGAGGGAGGCAAAAGATCAGCCTCCCTGCTCAGAGTAGGAACAAGGGGACAGTCAGCCTGCAGAAGGCTGCAGTGTTCATAGTGTTTAATTCTTAAGCAACCTCCTATTTTTAAAAATTACATAAGAAATCTTATCTTGTTTCCAGTGAAGCTTATGGCAAAGTATTTATATGTCTATACATACTCATGGGCATGGACTGATAGATTTTAAAGTCAAACAGGACATATTAGTTCTTCTATTCTGACTTCCTTAATAACAGGATACATAGAACTGTATCCAGCTACTCGTATATTGAGCTCAGTGATTTGTGTTTGAATACAGCGTGTCTCCTAGGAAGGCACAGCCTTAACACGAAGAGCTCAAGAAGAGGCAGAATCCACTTATGACCTTCATAGTTTGTTCCAGTAAATAGCATTAAAAATCTGTCCTTGTTGCTTGTTATGTTTAATGATATATTCAAATAAAACCCAGAAAAAAATAAGGAAATTCTGTAAGATGAGGAAAGAGCTTGATGGAACTTGGTAAATTTTTGTCCTCAAATTATGGTAGATGCTAAATATACACCATGACATGGTTCCACATTGAAACATTAAACACTTGCTTTTCTGCCTTTCTTTTTTTTAGACTCTCTCATTAAAATAAGTGGCATATGGAGGAGCAAAATAAATAAATGTCCAAGAACTTGGAAGCCAAAAAAATGCACCGTTCACAGGTGACTCAAGGGGAGAAAACGCACATGTACAATGGCAGTTTTCGTGACAACGGAACAGAGTACCGGCTAGTTTAGACTTACAGAGGCCTGGAGGGGTTGCAGCATTTTGTGCATAGAAATAAGTAATAGGTAAATCTGACAACAATGCATTTCATTTATAGACTGTCTCATGGGTGCTTTGGTACCCAACAGTTTCCCATACTCATCTTACTACAACCCTTGTACCAAAGAAGGTGGGGGGAGTTAAGGCAGCACATTAAAAAAAAAAAAAATGTCTGCATTGGTACAACGATATTCCCCACTGCCTGAAAAGTACTTTGCTTAGAGAATAATGTCGTCTGGGATCCGGGAGACAGAGCCACTCTGGAAGCCCGCTGCTTTAAGGGAATGTGGAAACCACGCTAGAGCCGCACACGGTCATCCAATTTAGAGCCCCGTGGCTACATCATTTATTGTAGAGGACAGCAGCATTGTTAGGTCCTGGGGCAGGAATTGTCTCTTCACGTGTGCTGTGGCAGCACTTAGTGCAGCACTCTCACCTGGGGCTTCTAGGCATGACAGCAATGCAAATAAAAATAATGAGGCCCCAGTCCTGCTGCGCTGATGCCCATGGACATTGTGCTATTGACTTGGAAATGGGTCAGCGCCCTGGTGAGAATTATAACCGTTTTCTTATAAGGCAATTCTGACAACCCAATAATATGCCAAGCATGGAAAGTGCAGGCTTGTTTGCATAATGGAATATCAGGGCAAGGCATATATACAATAATTATTTAACAAAAAATAGCAGCACAAAAATAGGCTGGATTGTAAATGAGCTACATAAAATTAACTGACCCAGGTCCTATTGAGAGTGTATGCTCTGAATATTTCTAGCTATATTTACAGAAGAACTCTTGTTTCTCATCCTCCAGGCTTTAAAGTTATTACCCCACTCATTATGCCAAATATATTTTGTGTAAGAGATAACGTAAACCATCCTTCGTTTAAGCGGATTACTAGAATTAAATACTACATTTCAACAGAATTTAAAAGGAGCACCAAAGCAAGATAATACTTCCACCTATGTGGTGAGGAATCATTTATTAAATGCTGCCTATGAAATAGCTATAGATTCCAGCTTAAAATGTACAGATCATTAGGAGTTGACAGCAGCAGCCTTTAGAAATGAACCAACAGGGTTTAATGTGAAAATAATTTGTGTAGCTAGCTATTACTCTGTACATCAAGCACTCAGGTTTTAGTTCTGTTGGGTGATTAAAACCATATCTAAACTAAGGTGCCAGATTTACTGTAATAAGTTCTCATTATTGTGTCACAGCACTGGACTATACAACATATTTTCAAGGAAGGAGATAAGCCCCATAAAAGCATATTTGTGGTTTGCAGAGAAAATAATTCTCTCCAGGTAGAAGCATCACTTTCTTCCAGTGATCCATATTATGAAAAGGTAACATTTGGAATATAACCTGGTTGACTTGACAAATGGGATCCATTACTGAACGGTGTGAATTATGAGTGTGAATTAAACACAAGGAGGCCAGAAGGTAGCTGAAAGTCTATAAGAAACATGTTTCTATGGCCCAAATCTGGTTGTCCTAGCTGGTTAATAATAGTGGCAGGTTCTTTAGGGCATGCCTCCCAGAATCTGTGCAGGCTATCCCAGCTTCCTCCCCCTTCATGAACATGAAGGATTCAAGTAAAGCAGCAGCAGTGGTGTCACTGGTCCTCATTACACTATACCCAATGCAAGGCCTTTTGTATAAAAACTACCCATGCATCTGCTGCTGTCAGCAACAGAGCAGCTGAGTGTTGTCATAGATGTCCTCTAAAGAAGGAGAATTGCTTTAACAGTTCTGGAATACACTGCTGCACACTCAGTTATAAGCTTGCCTTTCTGCAGACCAGGGCCGGACACAGGCATGGGCAAAATGGGCATCTGCCTGGGGCCCGGACAGAAAGGGGGCCTAAAAATGGTGGAAATAATGATTATTATTATCATTATCTCTGGTGAAGGGGGGCCCAATACTAAAAGTTTTCTCAGGGCTGCTAGGAGTCTAGGTACAGTGCTGCTGCAAACACCCCCAAAATGTGCTGTGAAAAATCTGCTGCTGTGCAGAAGTGCTAAACCGCGGAGCCTGCCCGCCTCTCCCACGCCTGGGGGCTGAGCTGCTGGCATGGACCAGGTAAGGAAGGGCAAAAGGTATCCCTGTGAGTTTTTCAATTGTTACTGCTCTGGGTGGAAAACTGAGGGCAGAATTTTGCTCTCAGCTTAACTCTGACGGACCATTTCTTGCTTGGGGGTTATTTGTTTTATAAGCACCTAGATCTAAAACTCTGCACTCTCCAGTTAAAGTGACTTCCTATATCCATGTATTGATTTATTTCCACCTCTGGCTCATTTGTTCCAGCTTCTATAGCAGCTCATCCTCTTGCCACAGTAAATTTTAGCTGTCTTGGAGTAAAATGTACCTACTCCTTGCCAAGTGCTGATCGAAAAGTCCTTTGCTATTCTATGTCCAAACTTAGCCTCGCTCATCTATGAGAGTGGCTTTCATCCTCTGTTGTCTGATGGGCTGTGACAATTTCCTTGGCATTTCAGGTGATGAACTGCAGTGCACATGGTATGCAGAAATAGCCTGACTGCCTTCCAGCAAAATGTCATTGCACTGATAAAACTAATAAAAATCCCAATAGAGGTCTCTCCACTGTAGAGTCTACCTCACACTTAAGGTGAATGTACATCTGAGGTTGTAGGAACACCCATCTGTTCAACCTACATCATGAAGGGTATTAAATTACACGGACAATCTAATTTCAGTAATTTATGGAGCTGGTGGCCATCACTAAGAAATGTGCTGGAGTCAACATGAAAGAAAGAAGACAATGCTAAGGTCAGCCACGTGATATCCTCCTTTGTAAGGTGTGTGTGCTACAGTGCTCGTTGGTGTCTTGTACCTCTTTTAGCCGGGTGATAAATATTTGAACCAATCACTTTATGTTGTTTTTTTCTGTGGAAAGCAAAATCAATCTTGAAGATGGGCTTTGTCCTGGAGCCTACATCCAAGTTGGCCTGCTTCTTACATTTCAAACGAATAAAAATTTAAAGACAGCAGACCAAATCCTTCTTTTGGTGATGTTGGTGTAAAGGTAGCATGACTCCACTGAAGTCAGTTAAATTACTCTGGAATTGAGCCAGTGTAACCAAGAAGCGTTTTTGCCCTGTTTAAAGAATAAATGGTATATCTAATTCATTTTGCAATTGTATAACTTTAAAGGGGAGAGTCTAAACCTAGACAGCATAAAGCCAGCCCAGGAAAGCTTACAGACCCATCTCAAGTGGGCTGAGCATGAAGACCGGACATCTCAATCTGCCTCTGCTATTCATTTACTGTCAACCTCACGTCTCTTAGCTTCAGGTTTCTCATCTGTTCACAGAAATACAGATGGACTGTAGAGCTTAATTAGTTCATATTTGCACAATGACACATCACAGCTGCTGGGAAAACAGGACTCTTAGCAGACTGTTGTGCTTGGATTACACATATATGATCTAAGCTCCCTGAATATGAATAGGCTGTGGCACTCTGGTTGGTCTCTTTGGCTCACTTCTGGGCACAGAAACGCCTCCATGGAAATAGCACTCTATATTCCAGCCAACCTAAGCCTGGTGAACCATTGCTGAAATCCTGTAGACATCCAGGGTACTTGTACACGTGATGACATGGCCATGTACACGTGACAAAAAGTGACAAGAACTCACCATTAGACTAGAATGACATCATCACCATGTACACGTGCACAATGGGTTTTTTGAGCATGGCAACTTAGACCACCTCTGTTGTATTTTAGTTTGGTCATGGCAAATTGTCCCATCATGGACAAAGAAAATCTGTCCTATGTACATGTCCAGGAAGGCAGCAGGAGGGCGGCTGGGTGTGCTGGTAGCCGGAGAAAGCAGCAGGGATGGTGCACAGGATGCTGGAAACCTGGGCAGGCTGGTGGAAGCTGAGGCTGTGGGTCCTTTACTAAATGGGGGACGCAGCCTAGTGACAGAGGATGCAGAAAAGGCTGAAGTGCTCAGTGCCTCTTTCATTTCAGTCTTCACAGGCTAGGTCAGCTCCCAGACTACCACACCAGGAGCAGGTGACCGGCCAGCTGTGGCAAAACAGGTTAAGGACTATGTAGGAAAGCTGTACATGTGCAAGGCCATAGGGCCGGATGGGATACAACCAAGTGTGCTGAAGGAGTTGGCCAATGTGATTGCAGAGCCATCGGCCATCATCTTTGAAAACTCATAGTGACTGGGAGAGGTGCCAGACAATTGGAAAAGGGGAAATATAGTGCCTGTCTTTAAGAAAGGGAAGGAGGAAGATCCAGGGCACTACAGACCAATGGGCCTCACCTGAGTTGCTGGAAAATCATGGAGCAGATCCTGAAGGAATCCATCTCGAAGCACTTGGAGGTGAGGAAGGTGTTTTAGGAACAGGCAGCATGGGTTCCCCAAGAGCAAGTCATGCCTGACCAACCTGATTACAAGTGACCAGCACAGTCACATAGTGCCATGGTCTTTCTTTTTTGTCACATTTTCCTGGTGGACACATCTGCCATGGAAATACAACAAAATTGCTACCCTGGCACTACTTTGTAGCATCATGTTTGCAATGTCATAAAACATTTATGATTAAACTTGATTTTTATATGGTCATTAAGTGAAAGGAACACACTGCCAGTGAAGAAAGCAAATACATATTTTAGTAACATTGCAGTTTGACCCACCGTGGTTTGCCATTCTCAGCTCAAAGTTTAAAATGAAACTAAAACTCACGAAGCACTTTTATCTCCTTCCAGTTAGGAATTGTCGTTTCTTTAGTTTTAATGTTTATGCAATGAAAAATGGACTTCAGTGTGTAGGGGGATATGGGAAATGGGCAGCCTTAAATTTCAGTGTCACCTGTGCAATGATTTCTTTCAGATAACCTTAACTTAACCAAATACTTATGCATGTATTCAAGCTTCATTGGCTCCACATAATTTTAATCATGTGCTTAGAAGAGCAGGGCCAACACTAGCTGATTAAAAAAAAGTCATGAGACAAGTCATCCATAATTAGAAGACTGGCTTAGAAAGCAAATAATTTTTAAAAGTTGGGCAGACTTTTTATTTTCTTTGTGGTTATAGATCATGTAGAGCAGGGGTAGGCAATTATTTTGGGCAAAAGGCCGCTTACTGAGTTTTGGCAAGCCATCGAGGGCTACATGACAGGCAGCCCGCGGCAGATTAATATTAATTTTCTAAATTTTTTACTGGCCCTGTGGGCTGGATAGAATGGCCTGGTGGGCCGCATCTGGCCCCCGGGCTGCAGTTTGCCCACCCTTGATGTAGAGTGCACTCAAGTCAGAGTCTCAGTCTTTTGTCCGCAACCAGAAAGGCTTTTAAATAATAACCTGCTTTCAGAAATGGGGATTTCATGGACAAAGTTTCCAACTTTTAGAAATGGCCAAATCTCATCAGAGTTAGGTTCCATCTCATTGAGAAATGCATAAACTTTCATAGATGGCAGCCTGCTTCATCAGACTCTATGAATGGACTTGCAGAGAGCAGGCCTGGAAGACAGTGAAGGTTGGAAACGCTGTTTTAAATGTGTGCGTTGTTGCATCAAAGCCTTGAAGCATGAAATCCATTGAATAATGCTAAGTTGCTGTAACCAAGATGATCCTTCTTGGCAGGACAGCTGGAATTTTAGATCTCTTGGGCTAGAGCTATTTTGTTAGCAACACCAAATTTTATCTTTTCAAAGAGATCTCCGGGGGAAGTACTTGGCCATCTACACCATTCATCATAAATTCTGGAAATTTAGGAAGTAGACCATTTTATTCCAGCATTGAAACATTTTTCTAAGTTTCCGGTCTGATTGAATGTTGACAGCGGAGTGCGTGAACCGTTGGAACATGAAATAACCTCCCAAAAGAAAAATGCTTGTGGGCTCTACTAAAATAATCAGATTTTAAATTCATGCCCAATCTTTTCTCTGAATTACCATAACTGCATTGCCTCGGGTTTAAAGATTAACGGCTACAAAGTAATAGGGGCGGACGGCTGGTACTGTGTGGGAAACGCTGGTCTCATTCATAATGGTGAAAATTTACAGAGGCTGTAACGCGCTGGCTCATAACTTATTGAGAGCAGAATCTGATCCCTGTCAAACGTGCCCGGGGTTCTGCTCTCCCAGGCGATGAGCTTTCTGGTCGTAATTTAGTAAAGCACATAGACATATGCTTCACGCGGATGATGTGCGTAGATCTACTGACACAATCTGAGAGCGTGTGCTGGAACGCTTTGCTGGATCCAGGCTATAAGGCTTGCAACCCCGGGTCCTTAACGTGCTATGGGCAATGTATCCAAGGGCCAATTATTGACTATTTCAGGCAAATATTTCATTTGTTGCCTCTCTGATGGCAAATTGCCCGTTAATTGTGTCTAGTGCCTGCTTCTTGTCCAGATTAGCCAGCTATTTGCATTGCTACAAACGCCTCACCGGCTGCCTCGAACCAGCTAGAAGACTGGGAAGGGGGGTTAAATCCTAGGCAGATTCATACCTATCTGTCTGGCCTGTCTCCTGGAATAATTCATCTGTAATTTGCAGAAATACAGCCTAAAACTTCCCTCAGAGCCAAACCCTCCATAGCAGCCAGTGGGAGCTTTGCCTTAGCGAGGACTGCAAGACTTGCCCCATTTCCAAAGGGTGACGGCAGCAAGGTATCAAAATGCCATTGAAATGAAATGTGAGTTTTAAGCCTAGTTCCCTGGGGCCTTCTGTGTTATCCCAGACACACTTTTTTGCTGTTTTCTAACTGTACCCTTAAGGACAATGTGTTTTGTTTCTTGTGGCTCTTCTCTCCCCCAAAGCCCATGGCCAGACTCCCTGCATCTATCTTGTTGCTCATCCTCCACCTGATCACTGCGGGACACTGCCAGTAGTCCCTTATCTCTTGCACTCCCACGCCTTCGGGCTGCAGCAGAAGGGATACAAGAACAAAGGGAAAGGCTGTGTAGTAAAGATAGAGAATGAAAGACTACGGAGCCTTACAAATAAAGAAAGGAATAAATATCGTGAGATAAAGGAAAACAAGGATAAGAAAATACTGACATTGCAGAAGTCAGGTTTGGCCATTGGCTTCAGCGGAGTCTCATTTCACCCTGTAATAATTCTGCACTGAATAGTCAGCCATATATGATCATCTATAAGCATTAGTTTTAATTGTGTTTCCTAGAGAGTTTGTGGGGACGCAAAGCTGAATTCAGAGATACAAAACTCTATGCCAGTAGGCACTTAAAATGAGAAAGGCCTGATTCTCATTTACACAGTGCAAAGTGGCCTGAATATCACTGTCAGAGCCGTGTAAAAGAAAAAGGATAGAACTGCCCTTGGAAACTAAAGGAGAAATGGTGTCTCCCCCGCTCCCACCATTGATCAGCTGTCAAAGTTTGCCAGTAAACTACAAAGGCCATTCTTTGCAACCTGCCTTCAGGCTTCACAGTTCTGTATTTTTTGCCTAGGTTCACAAAGACTAAAGAGGAAGCAAGGAAAGTGTTCAGCAAGTGCAGCCAAACAACTCTGTGCCATGCCTCCATCCAGAATTGCCGCTCGCTGATATGTTCTGCGTAAACTCGAGAACCTCCTGTTGCCCCCAAGAACAAAAATCTCACAAACCCCTGGGGTTTTGTGTGTTGAACTTAATTGTTTCTTCCTTTTACAGACTTAGTTATTGCTTCCTTTTACATGCTAACAACCCAGTATGCCACTAGATTACCCAAGATAATTCGAGGGAGAAATATGTGTCTTACTGTACAATGAGAACTATTGGAAACCCTGGAGCCTGTTGCTCAGTGTAGCTGCAATTTTGCTGAGTGGAGCTGGCATTATGGTCAGTGCTTTACAGCTACTATACAAGAAGAGAGAGAGGAAATGAAGAGAGAGAAGAGATGTGCTGATTCACTTGCCTATATTATCTGTGTGTAAGATAGATGCACACAAACGTATCGGTGACTGTGTCCTTTGTTTAATTCATAGTGTGGAGAATTGTAAAAACAATTGAACCAGCATCTCCATATCCATTTTTTCTAAACTACAATATACGGTGATTAGCTGAACCCAGAAGCATTCCACCAGCCCTAGACTATGGAGATGTCCAGTCCCACACTTGAGCTTTTTATCTTGACCCTGTCAGGATTTTTACACAATTAGCTGCAAATTCTAATCCTAATTCGTTGCCGCAGTGGTGCGCTAAATGGGGGAGTGCACCGCAACAGTGACATAGCTGCCAATCACATGTAGACCCACGTTATCACTATGTTGCCATAGTGCCCCATACGGTGATGCAGCACGTTGCTACGGTGATGTAGGACGATGTGTGGACATGGCCATAAACTCTGTAATCCTTCATGGCATCACAACCACCAACACAGTTGCTATTGGGATGAATCCACTGATGAGACTGCCTTGGCCTCAGAGCATCAGACAATTTTTTCTGACTTGCTCCATAATCCTAACAACCCCAGTAGTGACTGGCATCCAGCCCACTGTGAACTCGAGTTCATTTAAAGATCAACTTATTCGTTGACTTCTAAAAACAGATGCCAAGAGAGCGATGCTTCGTCAGTGTGGACAGATGGTGGCCAACCATTTAAATGCTTCTAGCAATGCGGGCAAAGCCAAACTGGGCAGCGCTGCAAGAGATGTTTACCACGCTTTCTCTTTTAAAACCAGATTACAGCAATGCAGCAGTTCAGTCCATTAGGGATTTCTCTACAGCGGCAAAGGAAATTGTGTGCGGCACTGTGTTCGGACAGAACCGTAACAACAGGTGTTCTGGTGTCTGCTGTCAACACTTCCCAAGCCAGACCCGGAAAGCAAAGACTAACTGCAGGCCCCTAATCTCCTGCTACATTTCATAATTGTTTGTTCCAGCATTTGCTCAAGTGGCATAAACCTGGAAAAACAGTGGAAAATATTTGGTTTGACCTTTCAGAATTAACCAACTAACAAAGGAACCCACAATATAGGGCTAACAAAAATGTAAATGGAGAGATGAGCCAAAGTGAAGACTCTTATTAGGAAGTGACCACTACCAGTAATGAGCATTTTCTATGATTTTGGTATTTGATATCCGTCCATATGGTCTGAAGATATTGAATATTTAAACACAGTCATTATGAATACAATTTCTTTTGAAGTAGGACCATGAAGGGGGGAAAGCATTTCAAATTAATAGAAAATAATCCCAGGTTTGTGTTCTGCTCAGTGCTTTGGAGTTAGGGTTGATGAAATACAGGCTCGTTTTCCAGCTCTGCCAAAAACATTTGGTGTTGCCCCCAGCAAGTCACTCTGGTTCTCTTCTTGCAGAATAGGAATAGAAGGAATGAGGCACATTGTGAGTAGAGCTGTGGGACTAGTTGATTTTTTAATGTTTTAATTTTTTTGGATTTTTGGTTGAGTGGAAGAAAAATTGAAAGAGAGCCATTTGTGCCTGACTCAAAGTAAAAGTTATTCAGTTTTTCTGGTGAAACGAAAATCTGGAAAAAATTCATTTTAGCATTTCTGGGTGAACAAAACCCATTTTTCTGAGCCTGAGTGAAATGTGTGGTTTTTTTCCTGCTATTTTTCCATTAAAATGATCTAAATTTTGATTTGAAACATTTTTGCTTTGTAAATATCAATGCAAAATTTTTCAGTTCCTTTAATTTTCCCCCAAAATAATGAAATGGATTTGTGAATTGTTTCCATCATCCTGAGTCTGCATTCTTGAGCGAGTGAAATCCTTGACTGAAAAAATGTCTTCAGCTCTAATTGTGACTCTGAATTCTGTAAGTTGTGTGAGCCATTCAGAAATGTGGGGACATTACACATACCTGTTTAGATGTAGCCCAGGCCAGATCAACTCAGATAAAAATAGGAGGTGATGTCACTATGTAGGCAGCACTATGCTCCTGTACTTGTAACAGCATATTATGGTATTGTGGCATACTTGTATGGGGGATACTAGCTGAGCCTCTGCAGATAAGAGGAGGTGGATCAAGAATGATTTCTCATCCATCTTCAACATAACCCTTTGCTGACTTTGCCACTTTCAGTCCAGGTGGTGAGTGCATGGAAAGCAAATATTGCCTGCTCTAGAGCTGTGTGTCACATGCAGACACCAATTTAAATGCATTTTTAAGAAAGGAAAAAAATACTTCTAGTGATGACTTAACCTAAATTCAGTAGAATCTGTAGGAAATTAGCTGACACTATAGGGGAAGAGGCTGAATATATTTAGAAATAGATACATGCTAGAATATAGCGAGTGGGTTTAGAGTGCAGCTTCGATGCCCCAAACTTAGACTCAGACTTGATCATGGAGGGTCAATAAAGAAGAAGGTCCCTTTGGTTACGTAACAACCATCAGCAAGTATCTCGCTTAAATCTGGATTATGTAATGCGGGTGAAAATACAGTATTGGCCAATAGTGTCACATCTGGAGTCAGGAGTCGGGAGCAGGGGAGCATTCATGAAAAATAGATCTGTCCAAGAGTTAAGATGATTACCGGATGTGGTTCACAAGATTAGAGACGTGGGACATTTTGTCAGGCTGTTTTGTCCCTTGACTGCGCAAAAAGCCATCGCTGCGCTTCTCCAGGGCTCGGGCGGGGACTCGAGGCTCCAGAATTCACTGGAGAAAAGGTATGGAGAGAGAGAAGGAGAGGGGAGAGCCGCAAGTGGGGAAAGGTGTGGGGAGGTGTCTTGCTTGCTCTCATCTGAATTTTGACAGCTTCTTCCCTCTTCTCCTCCTTTGTAAAGCAATGTATAAAGCCAGAGCAGAGCATATAATCAATCTCGCAGAGATTTACATGTCTTGGGCAGTGCAGATGTAAATTATTAACACGACCTTCCTCCCTGTGAGCCTTTTCCGTTCTTATCTTTACCCCATTTGGTGAAATGGCAGAAGCACCAGAATGACTGCGAGTTATCCTTTCCTTCCCCGGGCAGGGAGAGTGATGGGGGTCAGAGCTGTATTTGAGTCAGAGACTTTTGGACAAATGGGTGGACTACTAGCACAGGATACATTTTATAGCTCAGGACTGGAAATCTCAGCCTGACTTCCTGTGATGGAGGAGGCTGGGTGAGCTGGATTCTCACCTGCAGTTCCAGTGGGGAGCACTTTGGGGGGGTCACCATGGGCAGGCTTTACCACAAATAATACTTGCAAATAGTTCCCTAAGTAGGACGTCTAGATGCTCTTTTCATCCCTGCAGGAGATGGCACCCTGGGTCTGGCGGCAGGGCCCATAGACTGCTCCTTGGCTGGTTCTCCATGACAAAGTTTCTCAACCTGTGGTACGTGTAGCCCTGGGGGTATGCAAGACATGGGCAGGGGGTATGTGGGTACCCCAACACTATCTCTTGCCCTCTTTTCCTCTTCCAAAACTATGGTAAAAAATCCCCCAGTAATAATTTGGCATGTCACGCTTTACGTGGCACTGGGTTCAGCCCTCCTAGCTCTGGCCAACATCACTTCTACCCCAGGTACATACTTGAGTTGTGCACCCCTGGTGTAAAAGGTGGCAGCCCTACCCACACCAGATCAGACATCTGTCATATCACGGCCTTGTATACACAGCCCTTCTTCCAACATACAGCATGCATTAGTCTATAAATATAAAATCCCCTGGAAAATTGAGTGTTGGGGTATTTATTAAAATTATCAGAAGTTAGGGGGTACTTGCTACTTAAAAGCTTGAGAAACACTGCTCCATGACATAATATTTCATTGTGTTGGGTGGAGGTTGTCCCTGGGTGAATACTAATGGTTTTGCTGCAAGCGGGGCTGGCTGAGCCTCAGGAGAACGAGTGAGGCTCGGAGAGACCTGGGAACGGAGGAGGTCCCAGGAAGGACAAAGCAAAGTCCAAGTGAGGGAACTGCAATGGCACAATCAAGACTGTTTTCGGACCAGTCTGCCGGGACATCAGCACTCAGACACTTCTCTTTAGGACACTGGCACTCAGCTCCTCTTCTTTAAAGAAGGAAGCACCCCCTCCAGCCCAGAAACCGGCCAAAAAGGAGGAGCTCTCCGAGATGGGGTGCTATCCCCATGGAAGAAATGCTAGGGCTAGCTCCAGGCGGTCCTCAGAAAAGAGGGACTGAATAAAGGTGCTTCTTGGGGATTCCCGAGGAAGCATTTTCCTCTTGAAAGGGGCAGTGTGATCCCACGTGACACATCCCAGTGGAAGAGCTGTCTGAATTACAGGTGGTTGCAGCAGGTTGGGCAGATGAAATCCAGCTCACAGTTAGGTTTGCCTGGATTGATGCTCCTCTCTCTTTAGGAGCACAGGACTGGTAGAGATTTCTTGCACTGAGTCCCATTCCTGGTGAGCGTAGTCCTCCGTGTAATAAATGAGAGGGAGCACAAGAACATTTGCTCTGGTCCTCGGTTTAGCGCTATCCCCAAGCACCCGAGGACAAACAACTCAGCACGGGAAACCAGCAGGAGAAAGCCCTTTGTTCATGATCCCTGAATACTTGCAGGATCATTCTTTCTCTTAATTTTATTGGTATAGCTGCTGCTAATTGTAGGAGTTCCCCTATAGGGGGTGAACATCTATGTTCACTGCCAGTATCTGAAAATCTTATTCATTCGGCCAACTTCCAGCCCTCCAGCCAGGGAAAAGAAAACTCATGTGACTTTTATGTGAATAATCACTCAGATTAAAAATAATCCTGATTAAAAATAATCCCAGATGGTCCATACCCACTAATTTGCTTGGACAAGTAACATGAAAAACAATTAGGAATAGAAAATGCTTTAAGGGGGGAAAAAAATCATGATCGGGCTGCAAAGAGGAAAAAGGGTTACATTCATCAAGGAAAAGCTTACAAAGAGTTTGCTCAGCCCTGTCTAATTCCAAGAGGAGACCGTGTTAAGAAGTTGTCAAGCCATGTTAATGAAGTGCAAAATCAGTGCTCAGTCCCTTGAATACAAAGCGCCTTTTCCATGTTACCGTTACTTGACCGGCACAGTCTGTGATCAATACGGGATCTGACCCGTTATGCTAGAAATGCAGACTCTTGCAGTCACTTTATAGTCGCTTTTCCCACCGGTAGTTTTCTATTGGGTAGCTACAAAGATACTGTCTTAACTGTGCCTGGGTATTACTCTGTTTACATCTATCCAAACTATGTTTGCACATAATATAGCCTAAGGAAACCTGCTTTTCTTACTGCCTTCACAATGCAAGCAAACCTATGGTTTGGAGACATTTGTTCAAGCTCATCTACTACAAGCAGAAGTGCTCCCTCAATAGTTATTGTAGCATGGCACACACAACCAGCCGGTACTTTCAGATTCCTCCCATCAGCAGAAGCAGGGGGATGAGATGGGCTCGATGTCTCAAACAGTCACCTCCAACAAAAGAAAAGCCCACAAACCCAATCATCAAGGCCATTAAAAGACAGCGGTATCTCCTAAGTCGAATAGCTGTCTCCAGCATGTTACTGGGAGCAACCCAGTGCTGCCCTCATAAATACTAAGATACAGGGGATCTGTGGGAATTAAGTCCTTAGAAAGCAGCGATGTTGTGCACAGAGTCAGGTCGCTCTTCATCCAGCCAGCTTGCATTTTGGAAACGTTTTGTCATTATATAATCCACGCTCGGCATCAGCTTTGTGGCGTCAGTCTTTTCCCATTACTCTAATAACTCACATCCCTGGCCACATGCACAGTTTATCTGAAATATGTAAATGGATAACATAAACCTAAATCAAGCCTGTAAAACCTGCATCTCATAAACTGCAATCGTTGCTCGCCAAGATATAATTAATAGAGCCTCGTTTAACCCAGGGAAGCTTACTTTTTATCTGCAGAAATATTAATACCTTCCTCGTGATCGAACTCTGCTTAATGTCAGGGATTTCGTGGAGATTAAGAGAAGGAAAGAGTGGAGATGGTTGGAGGCAAGTTTATATTCATCAGCACCTGATTCTGCCCCCGGAGGACTTGGGGATTTTTTCCGTCGATTAAATTATAGCCGTGTGTTGCTTGTCCTTGAAATTTAGAAAACTGAAAAGGCAATGGGGCAGAGAGTTACGTTCTTGTTGTAGCATTAAAAAGGCTCAGGAGACAGGAGAGCTATATAGTCAAATTTCAGGCTCCTCTTTGTATTTCTGGACAGGGACATCCATTGCTTCCCTTATTGCTCTCAGGTCTCTCTCCTGGGAGATGATTTTCAGTTTTTCCATTCCTGTTCTTAGGACAGAAACAGAAGAAAAGGCATGGGTAGCTTTTGCATTGGCTGATTTCCTGCAGTTGTATTCGCCAGAGGCGTGATAGGAGTCAAGGCTACGGCAAGAAAGGCAAGGAAAGTGCTTTGCCCCGAGGACAGGGCATCACATGGTCGAGGAAAGATGTGTTCAGAGATGCCTCCACTGAGAAGACCTAGAGAAGAATTAGGGGCCAGCGGGCCTCTACAGTGAGGATAAGAGATGCTTGAAGGGACCTTGATTCCCTCCAGGCAAAGGGCTCAGACTGGATTTTAGAAAAGCCTTCAACTGCCAGTCCACTTTTCCCTGAGGAAGAATGTCGTTTTTGGCATAGAAAGTCGGTGATTAGGGGAAGAACTGGAGGGAGTGGGAGCAGGTAGCATGTCTCCATCAGCAGGCTATAAAGGAAGCTTGTCATGAAAGGGCTACTTGAAAGTCAAACTCTTGAGGGTCTGAAACTTTTGTCTGACTTTTTGCTTACCCCAGAAAGGAAGGAGTTCGCCAAAAAGTTGTTATATTCCAGTCCTACAACCGTCCTCATCACTAGTCTCTGAGCAACCGCATTAAATGATGCATGAAATGATTTGTCTAACATCTGCCATATGTGGCTCACTCCTTTTCTCATCCTCTTCCCTGGGGGAGAATTGTTCATGCAGTGCCGTTTGCTGCCGTGGTGTGTTTGGAAAGCTAACCTATCAATCAATAAGTGGGGAAACTCAGACGGCTTCCTGAGTTAAAATGCCATTTCACTGTGACACGATCTTGTTTGAATAAATAAGAATCGTATTTCTTTAATGACGTGAAAAGAATCACCATGCCGCCTATTGGCTTTTTGCACCGTTGCACTCACGGGGCATTCATTGCCCAAGCTGCTGCTCCATTAAGGCATTCCCTTCCTTTTTGGGGCTATTTTATTTCTATCAAATTATTTTCTAAAGCTCCTTATGCCTTACTGCTAGGTTACATTTTTGATCAGAGAAAATCTCTTTCAGAGCCCCCGATCTGTTTGCCAATTACCCAATCAATTTAAATTGAGCCTTTGTTCTCAGCTTATATTGGCACTTAGTGGGGCGTTTTTTCTTGGTCGATTGTTTTACAACCGGTTATGCTCAATGTTTCAGTACAGTTGTACCATTTGCTCCCAATGTGTCCTTCTTCACAAGTTTATTTCAACTGATTTTACTTCTTAGTACTGTCTCAGTGGGATCTGACTCTTAGAGGAAGGAGAATAGTGTGAAAGAACAGAAAGAGTACTGGAAGTACTTAACATCCAATGTTTCAATCAAATAAATGACTCAAGGACTAATTTTTTGCCCTGTGTTTTTGCAGTGCTTAGCACAATGGTATTCCTGTCCATGACCAGATGGATTTTAGATACTATTGCAGCACAAATAATTAGAATAAAAATTGCTTTGTCACAGCAGCCATGGAAAGGGGGCAGGAATCTCCAATGGCAAGGTCTTAGCGAAATTAAATTTAGCTGTGCTACTAGGTAATGCATTCAGCTACTTGGATGGAAGATATCTAAGGAAAAAATAAATGTAGCATAGTAAAGGAGGACTCTTCCTTCATGATGATGTTTACAATAGAGAAATGTGTACTGTCCAAATAACGTTGCTGTAGCTACACTAATCCAAATCCTTGTACTTAATTCGGTACATTACAGCATTACAATGACTTCTCACTCAGTAATATCCCACAGACTAAATATACCCTAAATCAAGTATATTCAAGTGCCCAAGGCTGTGAATATTGAAGTTACTGTATTATTAGGGCATTTATGCTACGTCTTTTATCTCTAGACCTTTTCCTCACTGTCACTGGAAGTCTCTGAGAAATGTGCACAAAGCATGCCCTAATGCCTACTTTCTTCCTAGCAAATTTGTAAATGATGGTCATGTTATCCATTGTCTCCTGATAAGTCTGAAATTGTGATCGCCTGGGATCAGATATAGCACTTGTACAAACACTCTGTAATTCCTGGTTATGATACATCTGACTGAGCCATCAGATCCGATGAGAGCCAAGATAAGCTCTGGACATAGAAGTAATTGTTCATTACAGTTTTAAATGACAGAAACCAAGCTGTGAACTCCACGCTATCTGATCTGTACAGCGTATTGAAATAAATCCCTTGACTCTCTCACACTCAAGAAGGAGAGGGACAGTGGGAAGGACAGTAATGCTCAATAAAATGTTTCAAAAGTGGGGACATCTCAGAGAAAAAGAGGGCCTACCAGTATCTCCTTTCTCCATTTACTTTTGAACCTTCCAAAAGATAAAACTATCAAGAGCTTGGTCTGAAATGTCCACAAGTCAATGGGCATTGTTTTTTCCACTGATGTCAGTAGGCTTTTGGCTCAGGCTCTGTATGATTTGCAAACAGGAAACATTAACATTATCAATCAGTAAGGGTTTCTGGCATGCAACCACATGTGCCAAAGGTCATGGCTGTACAGAAACAGTTCAGCACTAACTATAATCAGATCCTATTCTGCCTTACAGCCACATAGTCATAAAGCTTTGCATTAGAAGCGGACCTCAGATCTTTCTGGAAGTGAACTTTTGTTTTCTATGAGAAAACATTTCAGGACAGTATATTGTAGGTAGAACATCTGCCCTGTTCAGATATCTAAGATCAGATGCCGGCCTTTGTATTTTATGAATATGCGAGTTTGCAGTAATTCTCTGGGCAGCCAAATCCAGACAATGAATTCATAATCCTTGTTACTTTCCTAGCTTCCCTTCCTTATCATGGTGGAATCAGCATGCTTTCTCCTAAATGCTAATGAAAAGCAGGAAGCCTTTATACCCAGGAGCCAATGGAAATGAAAATGCACGTCTGCAGCCGTCAACAACTGGTCCCTTGCTTTGGCTCTTAGGCTACAGCATTATTTACTGTGTGGAGTTGAAATGCCCACAGAAATGCTTGCTTGTGGAAGCACCGGTGGGAATTTGCAACGGTGTGCATCATACGGTTCTGTGTGTTTAGTTTTGCTTTTACCTCCCTTCCTACACGGGATGTGTTGGCCCCAACATGGGTGGGAGCTGGTGGGGGGCAGAATTCAGAAAAGTCCAAACGTTTATTTCACATGTTTCCAAATGAAGCATTTAGATTTCTTTTTGGTTTTTTTGGAAGTGTTTCCAGTCCAAATTTACCTAAAATTACTGGGCAGAAATAATAATAATAAAACGCAATAGCCAAAAGCAAAGTGTACATAACGTTCATTTGCATAAAAAAATGGAAAATTCTGGGTGTTGTGTTTGTTTTGGTGAGAAAAATTGAGACGGGTTTGCTTTGAGTCTTTTGAAAAGGAAAAATCAACTGCGTGCATAGCTAGGCAGGTGCTCTGTGAAACAGGCTTGCACGAGGTCGATGTAAGATGTCTGCCTAGAAGCCACCTCGTGCTCCAGGTGAGCTTTGGCGTTCCTTTAAAAATGTGAACCACCAACCCATACGAGTGGGCCCACTTGGCCGGGGGAGGGTTTCATACCAAGCAGAGACTCTAGGCTGTCTCTTCTGGTTGCCTTCAAACCTAACCCTACTCCAGGCTGAAAGCCATCATCACCTTATTGACTGACCGATGCCCTAAGTGAAATGAGATGCTAACCTCTATTCAATTCCTCACTGATATGAGCTCTTACAAGGAAAATCTGGCAGTCTTGGTAAATAAAATTAGAACTGAAACCCAATGGCTGGTGCTTAGCCAGCCCCGGCCTTGGACGATCACATCAAGGTCAAGGAGTCGTGAAGCTTATGCCGCCCTCTCTTGTGCTGCTTTTGTTGGGTGCATGGAAATCTCAGGTTTCTAGTGCAACCCCATCTGAGATTTTCAAGCACAACTGCATTTTACTCAGTGGAGGGCAGGGCATGGGCAGGGAATACTATCTGTATTCAACCATTATTCTGAGCAAAGGAAAGAGCTGTTAACTCTTTGACTAATTTCCTCCTGATTTATTTCTCATCTGATGGCATCCTCTTGGAAAGCCTGTGGTTAATTTGTAATCTTTCGTAAAGTGCCATATGGGAAGTCATTTCACTTTCAGCTCATCTGAAACGAAAACACTAAATCAGGTCTCTATTTCAACACACGACAGTTTTCATCAGATCCACTGCTTTCTCCCAGCTTTTCCTGCCTGAACTGCATTATCTGCGGTACGCACTGGGCTTAACTCTGTTAGTCCTCAAAAGAAAGAAAGAAAAAAAAAGAATCCAATTTATGCGTTATGGCTGTGAACTTTTAATCTAATTGCATTTCTCTTTCCCCCCAAATTGGATAATTTTAAAAGGGCCTCGTGATCCACCACTAATTATAGCTAATGTGACAGAAATGCTGGACGAAGGCCACTGAAGTCTATGGCAAAACTCCTATTGACGGAGGAGCTGGGATATTGCTTGTTTTGGATGCTCATGAGGGGCATTAACGGTTGCATGATGGCAGCATCTGGGAACCCCCTGCCATGAATTTTGCTTTGTGGCAGTGTCCAGGCAAGGAGATCGTTCTTGTTCCAGCACCTCACAGTCTACATGACAGGCAGGAGCAACCAGGTGGATGAAACAATACACAGGGAATATGGGGCAATAATAAGACTAGCAATATTTTTAGCATAAAAATGAACAGTTTAATTGAAGAATGTAGTCACGGTAGAGTGAAAGGCTCATGTTTTATTTTCCATGGGTCTGTGGTCCAGACCCACGATCTAAACCTTTAGGTTCACAGAAAGTAGGGATGGAAGTGACCTCCGGAGGTCATCGAGTCCAGCCCCCTCCTCAAAGCTTTAAGGTGTTTGCACATGACAAGTCAATGATGTGGCATTCAGGTATTTTGCTGTAGGAAGGCTTTGGTCATGGAAAATTAACTGTTGCAGGTGCATGGGAACTACTTTCAACTTTGACTGTACGTTTGAGAACATCTCTGGGTAGTCTAGTTGCCTTTCCAAGCCGTTTCCTGTTACACAGGGTGTGAAAATGTGCAGCTCCTCAAATGCACGCAATTTCAGGGAAGTATATAAATATGCATATTTATATGCATATTTAAGGTCAATATACAAATATGCATATTGATAAATATGCACGTGTTGCCCCACTGTGCCACCTACAATAGTGTCGGGGTGGGGGTTGGTTGCAATTTTCATCACTCTTTCCTTCCTCAGATGCTGCACAGTAAATAGATGAATTTCTCTCTTCCCTGTGGAGGTCTCTGATCTAATGTAGTTCAGGGAGAAAACAGCATGAGGGCAGCATCTGCAAAACATTATTTATTTCTGCACTTCTCTGTTGAACAGAGGGGGCCTAGAGTCCGACATGAAAGTCACACTTTTCCAGGTTCCTTTAATTCCTCTCGATGTTGAGCTGTTACGATCTTCCTTTACAATCAAAATGTTGCCATCACCCTCCCATCGCCCTTTCCTGATAGTACAAGAAGCAGAATTTTTAGTGGGGATTCAAATGGTCTTGTAGGTTGATATAACAGATATAAGACGTGTTAAGCTGGGACCCTTGGCTCTACATGTACCCTTGAAATACGTCAAAAGAGATGTATCCCGTCTTGTCTCCCAGCCGCACTGATTGGGTAGTTTTTTTATTTCATCTAGAAGGTGAAATTTGGTTCTCATCAGGAAGCCAAAGCGTTCATTAAGTCTCCACTGCAGCAGAAGTATGCAGTGGTTTACCTCCTAGGCCGTAATCGTTAAAGGGAAGGTTGTTGGAAACCCCCTGTAGCCTCCAGACAGCTGTCTGGGGGGTGTTCCCATGATTCTTGGGAGGCTTGTGGTCAGACTTCTGCACTGAAGAGGTTTCCATGAAACCTGATAAATATTTTGTTCGTCGCAAGCCGTGTCTCAAGTGTTTTTCCCTCTACTCAGTATACGACATGCATTTTTCCCCATTATAATTTGAAGGTTGCTCAGCTCCTGTTACATAAGTGGCTCTGGGGGCTGGTACGTACGTAACCTGCAGCGTTTTGCTAGGTTTAAGTACAAACTTGCTCTCTAGTTTCCTCCAATTTTTTGTCCGGTTTTAATCATTATAAAGGACCAAGGGAAGCAGCTCAGCCCGACCACTTCTGAGACGCTTCAGCATGGCACACCGTAGGCCTAGCTGCGCTTCTTTTTCAGCAGTGGTACAGCTGATCTCTAAGGAGTTTTTGGCACTGTCATGAAAACCTGCTCTGAGCAGACTTTCCTGATGGGAGGACAGAAGTGCCTGTGCTTATGCTGTTGCTGATGCTATCCATTGCTGAAGAGTGGGTAAAAAACAAAAGCATATTTTCAGGACAGACAAGGCCGCAAAGTAGCAGAGAGATCATCTTCAATTCTAAGCAGGGCATGCACCGTATCGAGAGCATACGGTAACTTTGTACCATATATAGCATCTTTTTTGTCATCGGGAGGATAGATTATTCTGCTCATTTTTCTTTCTTTCTGATGAAGGAGTTATCTCTTGCAGGTGGGAGACGTTTAGGGCTCCATGGCATAGTTGTTGCTGTTTTGTTCTGTGGGTTTCAATTCTGTGGAATAATAACCAACTTCTTAATGGTCTACTATACCTGGCCCTATGCAGCATACTAAGGACCTATGCAAGTCTGGAAGCTGAAAAGCCATAATGTAGAATGCAACTACATTTTAGTAGTAGTATACTTTATGAAATGTGTCCTCGGTGCCTATGAAGGCTGCCAGATTGAGTATATTTGTCTGTGTGTTCAGAGCAAGTCATCACTTGCTTCTTGTTCCTACTTGCCAAGGAATCAGACGTGGCATGTTGTAGACAATGATTGCTTCTCAGCGTGTTTCCTTTTCGCTGTACTCCTGCATATGGTAAAATAACAGGAACGCTGTTCTCTGCTCATTAATGCAAAGCTTTGGTCTAAACATGAACCAGCGGGGGATTGGATTGACTGATTGATTGATTGATTAGTTTCACTAAATTTTTCACCATTTCTGAACCAAGAGTTCTAGATTTTTGCGTTTTTATATATATAAATATATTTATATATATACATATATATATATATATATATAATTTGTATCCAAGGCCAAATTAGCCAAAACTAATTCCAAATCCAAGAGTCCAGAACCATAAGTGGCCCTACTGGCAAACATCCTCCACTTACACCTGGGGCTTCAGATGTTTCCAAAATTTTTGGCGGGCATCCTACTTGCAGGCCCAAGCCTGGAGGCTTGGAGTTCGGGTGCCCCCAAGTTTTGCTTGTCTTCAGCCATATGGTCCTTGGCGCAAGCAAGGGAGGAGACTCCCATTTCCGTAAACTGGACTTAAAGCCACTGCGCTTGGCTGGTGCTGAACCACACCAGAAGAGCAGTTCTTCTGCAAAGGAAAACTGCCTTCTTGGACACAGATACATGGTATTTCCCCTGCCAGGTTAAGAAGCCATGGTGCTTGATTTGAGCCTTCAAGAAGCCAAGAAGTGCTTTTTGCATGTCACCAGAGCTTTACATTCAGTCGAGGAAAGTATATCTAGGATGTTGCATGGGAAGAATTACTGCTGTCTAGCAACAGGTCTGTTCAATTTGCAGTGAATAAGAGAGTCAATGGAAATGCTGTGCCCCCCATGCTGCCCAGGAATTCAAATGTTCCCTCGCCATGGATGGATATCTCTGCTCATTTGCAACAAGACTGTTCTTGATTGCACAGTGGAACAGATTGGGAAGACTGTGACAAAAACTCTTTAAAGGCCACAGCTCTTCAGACAGGTCTGACTTCCACTCTTTGAACTTCAGGAGCTCTTCTGTGTAGTAGAAACTCTGCTGCAACAGAGGGCAGGACCAAGGGGAGCAGACAAAGAGGGTTGCTGGACACCACTTGGGTTGGAGAAGGGTTTCCCTGCAGAATTGCACCCGACAGCAGTAGCTGATCAGAACGAGGGCAGCTCTCTTTATGGGATGGCAGATCCCCGAAGAGGGTGATTTCTCATTTAGTCACTGATATGGGACAGCAGCACTAAATTAGGAGGCTGCTTGGAACCCTATTGCAAACCATGCTGGAGGTACTTTCATTAGCTAATCTGCCCCCTGAATTAGCTAATCTCCCTGTTATTTCTCCCTATTAGAGCTTTAAGAAGTGAAGGTAAGGGCTGTTATCCGTCCCCCCATCGCCAGTGCAGAAATGGAGGCACAATGCTAATCAAATGCAAGTCTTCAGCTGCTGTAGGTCAGAGTGTTTCCATTAACTCCAGTGGAAGGATGCCAGTTTGCCCCACCTGAGGACAGGCGCCCGCCTGCTCTTCCTCCGACTTGTGCAATACGTCTTGATGCTGCTTTCAGAATAAATCTGCAAGAACTCCACGGAGAATTTTGGTGCAAGGAGTCTGACCTATGCATCCCCTCTGATCTCCGCCGAGTTCTTCGATGGGACGCAAATGCCACTTTTCCTTTACCATAAATGTTTTACACCCCGGTCCATGCATCTTAATTGAAAACGGAATGAAATCATCTTTTTGCCTAACTGAGCCTGACGCTCATTTGTTAGTTGGTCATTGATCCGACACCTATTACGCACATGAAAGGACAGCCAGCATGCCATCAGCTCTTCAGATCTGAGCTATACGCTGCTTAAAATCTGCAGGGAATTCTTCGGCGATTTGGAAGGAAAAAACATTTTCAACCCCTCTAAATCCAATTACTTTTGATAATGTTACTGCATCAAACGAGCCTTTGCTGCTGTGATCTTCCCAGGGATCATTTGAAAAGGCATGGCACGTATAGGTTGTCAAGCGACTTCTCAGGCAGGGTGGGGAAATAAAGACAGGAAGAGGAAAACTGATCAAAACAATTTCTCAGACCTGTGGTCCTAAATTGGTATCTATAGATTGGCAAACACCGGCGTGCAGCTGACAGTCTGAATAAATCAAAGCAAATAAATATGGAAACTAAACTGAATAAAGAGAACTGGGCATCTGGGGACAAGTGGCTTTCCAAAAATAAATAAACAAATGAAAGCAAGCAGTAGATAAATGGCACTTAAATGTAACGCTGCTCCGTACAACAGCTTCAAGTTAAATGAAAAAAATAAAGCAGCACTCTACCATCTTTTCTTTTTCTTTATTTTAGGCCTGCTCAAACGGGCATTTTATTTCCCACAAGTGGGAAGGAAACTTCAAGGATGATATGACCATAAAACAACCAGCCAAATCAGGTTTCAGTAAAGCAAATCTGGTCTGATGTCAATCCCAAGTAAAAAAGACCCCTCTCAAGTCTGACCCTGTGAGAGCATTAACTAAAATGCATGGTAGTGAGCTGGCTTTGTTAAGCTAGATACCCAGCTGGGCTTTAGATGTGTGCATAGGCAATGAGTATGGGTGACAATTTTTATTTAAGGGTGTCTGATAGCAAACGGGGAGCCAAGGAAGCTAGGGAGGAGACGGGGTCTTCATGCTGCCTCAGGGGACCACCTGTATAGTTGTCCTTGCAAGATGTGGCTCTAAACCATCTGCTCAGAGCTGAGAAACACATTGCATTGCATCTCTGCGATGTATTACTTTATAATTTTTTTTCTATGTAGTTAGTTAAAAATAAAGTAGATTCTGATTAAGTCTCGGGGAAAACCTTCTAACTGTGATATCTGTAGGACAATGGAACAAGCTGCCCAGCGAAGTACTGGAATCTCCTCCTCTGGAGGTTTTCAAGAAGATTTTGATACACATCAGGTAGGCATCAACTCCCTATACAGAACAGCACATCCTACATCTGTAAAGGGAGTTGGGCTAGATGACCCTTAAGGTCCCTTCCAACCCTATGGTTCAGTAGTTCTTTCAAACTAGTCTTTTGGCACTAGAGAGGCTATGGCCACAACAATCACACCTGCAGCCTGACTGGTGTTTTCCAAAAAGTTCAAGTATGTTCTGGTGAGAGGTTCTCATTTGACCCAGTATGTAGTTTCTGATGCCTTTGAGACCTGAACTGCCCTAACGTTGTTTGGATCTATTCTTAGTGGGAATTCCTTGGACCGCTTCTACCCAAGCTGAGTTAATTCTTAAGCTCCAGTGTTCAGAGTTTGTACCCTCAGTCAAAATCTATAAGGCTAAGTATAGATAGTCAGAAAAACCTGAGGCTGAATTGATTCAATCTTTGCAGGTTAGTCTAAGATGTGTGGATTGAACTGATAAGCAAATGAACAGACATTCACTTTTGATTCCAGAAATGCAGCCACAGGCCTGCTGTGGCCCAGGCCAGTAGCCGGGGGATGCTAGAGCATGCCTCTCTGCTCAGATAGGGCCAGATAGCTTGGACCAAAGCTGGTCTGCCCACCCACTGGGGCGGGGGAGGGGGGGTGGTTAGGTTGCTGGGGAGATGCAAAGCATCCTGGGATGCTGGGGGACTGTGAGCTAACTTGAATCTGGAGGGGATCCCAAACAGAAATTCAATAAACTGATTTAACCTAAGTTAGTTAAATCTGATACTACATTCATCCAGGTTTATTTTAAACTGGTTTCAGCCATTTTGAAAGTGGTTTATAATGTGTACTGAAGTTCTGTTGTGTTAGAGTTGAACTTCTTTCTGATCACTTATACTGGTTTATGTATAATTTCTGTCCCTAGCCTGAAAGAAATAATGCCATTCTTTCCTTTCAGTGGAAAATCTGACAACTTAAACCTGGTACAGTGACAAGAACAATCTTACAACCAGGCTGAAGGGTAAGATGATTTTGTGATGAGTCACTTCTAGCTTACCAAATACAGCATTGCATTTAATGTTAAATATGACATTACTTAACTCTAAGGCTTTTGTCTCTGATGCCTATACCAGTGTTTAACAGTGAATGTAACATGAATTTAACAGTCAAATGCAGAGGGAATAGTGTTTTACTTTAGCCGATATTGCAAATAAAGAATAATTACTGAGCTTCTGTTGATATTATTCTGTCCTGTTGATATTCTTTCTGGATTCTTTCCTAGAATACAGGAAATCCTAGCATTTAAGGTTCTTATAAAGGGCATTTCTTTTAATGACAGATGCTGTCAGTTGTTTAAATGTAAATGTAGATGTGCTGGAACATTCTGTTCACTGTCACTTACTTGTTCAATGTCTCTTAGCTAAAAGAGAGGCGTACACCCAATGGAAAGGAAGGGACATCACCGGGGAGGACTCTACTGCAGTTGCTAGAAGATGTAGGGGGGCAGTCAGGAAGGCCAAGGCAGAGATGGAGCTGGGACTAGCTTCCCTGATTAAGGACAATAAGAAGTCCTTCTTTAAATACATAGGGGGTAAAAAGAAGGTTCCGGGTAACATGGGGCCCCTGCAGGACGCGCTGGGAAATTTGGTCATCACACCAGATGACAAAGCCAACATGTTTAACGATTTCTTTGCCTAAGCAGGGACCGGAACAGCCACCCCCCCTCAGGGCCCCCTTCATGTCCCAGGGGAGGCACACCTAGGCCAAGGGTTAGTGAGGAACTAGTTACAGAGCTTCTGGAGGGACTGGACGTATTCAAGTCAGCCGGTCCAGACAATCTCCACCCTAGAGTACTAAAGGAATTGGCTGAGGTCATTGCAGGACCCCTGGCACAGCTTTATGAGCACTTGTGGTACTCTGGTGTGGTGCCGGAGGACTGGAAGAGGGCCAACGTGGCCATCTTCAAAAAGGGGAAGAAGGAGGACCCAGGAAACTATAGGCCAGTTAGTCTTACCTCAATCCTAGGCAAGCTGTTCAAGAAAATTATTCTGGCACACATCCACAAGGGGCCAGCAGGGGATTTCATGCTTAGGGGCAACCAACACAGGTTCATCAGTGGCAGATCCTGTCAGACCAACCTGGTGGCCTTCTATGATCAGATCACCAAATCATTAGATGCAGGGGTAGCAGTGGACATAGTCTTCCTGGACTTTCGGAAGGCCTTCGACACTATCTCTCACCCTGTTCTCATTAAGAAACTGGGGGACTGTGGTGTCAACACCTACACAGTCAATTGCGTCGCCAACTGGCTGGAGGGCCGCACCCAGAGAGCAGTGGTGGATGGGTCATTTTCAACGTGAAGGGACGTGGGCAGTGGGGGTCCGTAGGGCTCGGTCCTTGAGCCCGCACTGTTCAACATCTCATCAGCGACTTGGACAAGGGGGTAAAAAGCACCCTGTTCAAATTTGCTGATGACACTAAGATGTGGGGGGGATGTGGGCATGTTAGAAGGGAGCAATAAGTTACAATCAGACCTGGACAGGTTATAGGGGTGGATGAGAATAGGATGGGATTCAACACAGACGAGTGCAAAGTGATGCATCTGGGTAGGAACAACCAGCACCATACCTACAGGCTGGGGTACTCCCTTCTCATCCGTACAGAGGCAGAAAAGGATCTTGGAGTCATCATTGAGGCCAAGATGAACATGGGCCGGCAGTGTGGGGATGTGGTCAGGAAGGCCAACCGTACTTTGTCATGCATCCACAGATGCATCTCGAGCAGATACAAGGAGGTTTTTCCTTTGTTACTCCCAAATATTAATACTGGGTGTTCGCCCCCTAATACAACCTTAGATGCCATAGAGAAGGGATATCTAGATCTAGTTTTGCAATGGGCCCAAGTCCTGAAACTTGCTTGAGAATATGATTCAGTACCAGGCTGTGAAAAACATGAGGATGCTCAAGTTCTGCTACAATCCCTTGTATAGTCAGATGAATGTATGCCATGTCAAAGGGATGTTCCTGTTTAATGGGATGTTTTTGGTGATGTTAAAGTAATTACAATTGAATAGGTAAAATATATTGTTCTTTTCAAGTTAAAGCTACAAGGGAAGCAAAACAAAATTTCAATGAGATTTGCAACTGAGCTTAAAAGAGCAGTGGATGCCATGACCTTTGAGGATGACACTAATAGCAGCATTAAAAATAAATGAAATGCAAGCCATTTTTCTGAATGCCTTTTATGTTAAAGTCATTAGAATGCTTTTTGGGTTATTACCAGCAACAAGATTAACATGGAGAGGACAAAAGAGTATATCTATTTTTTGTAATTCATCTTTCACCTTACTTGATGTGAACAAAGTGATAGTGGAGTCTCAACCACAGCTTAAAATGGGGAACTGGTATGTTATAAAAATGCAATTATATCCAATAAGAAATCCAATAAGTTCCCACCAATTAGAAATCTTGGCATTCCAAGCTTCCACTGTCTTGCTCAGACAAACAGATGATGATGGTCAGTTGTACTTACAGCAGAGCTAATTGTCCTTGCAGTTTTGTTGCATGAGAATTTTTGCACATATATTTGTTTCTGCCAAACCACAGTCAAAAAGAACCAATCCCACTCAGTTTCATCTGAACATGGAAAATTCCTGAGGACAGCCTAATCAACCCCAGATTGCTCCAAAGTATATCTAACAACTACAAGCCTAGAGTGACTGTCTTACAAATTCAGCCTAGGTTTGAGTTTATAACCAGAACCACTACTTCTGCTTTCATCATTAATGCTTCAGTGCTGTAACAGCTGTCTGATTGCAACACCTCAGCACTGAATACTCAGCCAAACTGGTAGGGTGGACTGGGAAGTGGGTGGTTGGTCCAAGGGATGTGCTAGAACAGGATTTACTGTGGAAAGCACTAAACTCAAGCTAGTTATCAGTCTAAGTCTGAGGTATTAGGGCAATACATGGTCAAAGCAGGCTGTTGGTCCCACTGGGAAGTCTAAGCCAGGGCCAGGAACCCTATGGCACCGACAGGGCAGAATCGGAGCAATCCAGGCTAGGAACAGGCAGGCATTGTAGCAAGAGCAGGAAGGTACCAGGCAAGGACCCAGGTAGGAGTGAGGTACAGGTTAGGCAAGATGCTGGCAGGATCTAGGCAGGAGCAATAGGGTTCCAAGGAGCCAGGAGGTACACCCAGGCAGTCTGGTGTTCAGCCAGCAAGCTAATACCTGCTTGGGTGTATAAGGCCTGAACAGTTGGGCCTCTTTCCAAAGGCCCTGGGGATAATTCAGCCAGGGCCCTGATTACCTCCAGCTGGGGCCTAGAGGTAGATCAGCCCTGGCAGGGCCTAGACTCATTTCACAAACCATCCGACCTTCAGGAACATAAGAAACATGGATTGACTTAAACTGCTGGAAGGGCAGAAATGTATGAAAGCTCAAGTTTATTGGCATATGGTTTTACTGTTTAGCTTCAAGGGTGTGGAGCTGGCATGTGATATATTGCTTTAGCTTGTGCTGAAAAACAAAACTGAGTTTGACTTGGGCAGTGAGTGTATTTGCTCTCTAAGGCACCACTTGAGGATAGATAGGGGCTACTGTTAAGCTTAGAGTGTGGAGTTCAGACTTAGGCCCGATACAGACATTCAGTTTCTCCTGGGAGAGTCACTGTTCTCCCAGGAGAAATCCCGAGTGTACAGATGTTGAAGGAGTTTGCTCCAAAAGCAAAACTGGCCACTTCACATTAAAAAATAACTTGGGAACAATCAAGGTTAAATCACTCCTGGCACAGTTTCTCCTGGGAAAGCAAAAGTCTGTACATATTCTCTTCTAAGAGACCACAGCACAGTCCTGCAGCATTCCAGGTGCTGCAAGGTTTGTTCTTCAGGGGCTCAGCATTCAACTGTCTGTTCAGGCATCTCTGGGTAATTTTTTCTACCAGAAAAATAAACCTAGGAGTTTCTCCCAGATTATTTGAACGTGTGTACAAAGCCCTACATACACACTTCTCTCAATTTGCAGATGTTTGGCATAGGAATCTGATTCAGCCAGTTACAGCATTGTAAGGCCAGTCATTGCACAGGTTGAATGAAGATATTGACTGTTCCAAGGTCAGAGTTTATTCATACTTGAATTGCAAGGCCAGCTGTGTACGAACATCAAGAGGCTGTGACTTGACTTTCGCTGCTGAGGTATAATCTTCTCTAAACATACAACATGGAGAGGGTCCAGCGGAGGCCACTCACATGGTCAGGGGGCAGCAGGGCAGGCCCTACAAGGAGAGGTGGCGGGACCTGAACCTGTTCAGCCTCCACAAAAGAAGGCTGAGGGGGATCTAGTGGGCTGTTATAAACTAGTCAGAGGGGACCAGCAGGCACTGGAGGAGTCCCTGTTCCCCCGAGCACCGCCAGGAGTGACCAGGAATAACGGTCACAAGCTGGCGGAGGGGAGATTCAGACATCAGGAGGCGCGACTTCACAGTCAGGGCGACTAGGATCTGGAACCAGCTTCCAAGAGAAGTGGTGCTGGCTCCTACCCTGGGGGTCTTTAAGACAAGGCTTGACAATCACCTTGCTGGGGTTGTCTGACCCCAGTACTCTTTCCTGCCATGGCAGGGGGTCGGACTCCATGATCTGCCCACGTCCCTTCCGACCCGACCAACTATGAAGCTATGAAAAGGAATGCGGTTGTAAATGAGATCTGAATCAGCTCCATAGGGTGCTATGGAAATGCAAATACAGTTCATGATCCATGCTCATTAGGCAGAAGTGTAACAGGGCAGGTCTGTGCCTTGGGCAGAGATGGCACTCAGGGAGTGATGCTCCTCAGTTACCGGTGAGAGCTGTATTTTTGTTCCCCCTCTCCCTGAGACAGCAAGCTGGGCTATTGGCCAGGTCATGCTTCTCTCTTCCCCACTAGCTATGCTACTGTCATAAGGAGATGGTTATACAGCTCGTAAAGAGTCCAACGTGTTTTCTGTATTTCAAAATTGATTTCAAGATTTACTCAGGTGAAGACAGAACAGAGGAAATTTTACCTGGGTCCCTAATGTTTTCATGATACTAATTTAATTCATTGTTCAAGGGTCTGGTCCTGATTTCCCCTGGCAAGTCTCCCACTGAGTGACTTCTGTAGGACCCAGAAGGGAGCTGGAAACAGTACCCAGCAAACACAAGCCACTGCATTTAAAAGAAAAGGTTTTGCAATCCATCCCCCAGGTTCGTCCCTCTCTGCAAGGACAGAAGTACTCATACTTTTGTCTTCTCCTTTGGCCAGTGCCTGATGCACTCATTGTTTTCTCTGTGCCTATTTGACAATTTGGATAGGTCTTGTTTGTTCACTGAAAACCTGACAAGACATCTCCACAAACAGGGTTAACATCCAGATGAAGATCCTTTCCCAGCCAGTTAACCCAAGCTCGCTTGATCGGTCTCGCGCCATGTGTTTAGGCAATGGAGTATTTCTAAACTTTCCACCTTTTTACAAAGTTTTGCAAGTCTTTGCTTCGTGTGTGGTGAGGACCCAGCAGAGGGAGCTATAATCAAACCCAAAGGCTGTGTCCGGGAGCATGGACAAAGCAGGCGGGTGAGATCCTGACATTTTTCAAAGCTACCGTTTCAGGCATTCAGATAAGACTGAACTTGCAATATCAGTTAAAGCAACTGCCCCATTCAGAGAAATCCTCTGGGGGTATTTTTTACATGTGCTCTCGGAGGCAAGGGTGGGCACTTTAATTAGCGAGCTGTGATAATTAAAAGTGCTAGAGCATCATGTGTATCGGCATCCCCATGCTAAAAAACGGGGGCAGGGCAATTTGAACAAAAGCTCGTTGAACAAGCTTTAGTTCAAAGCGCCCCACCACCATTTTTCAGAGCAGGGACACTGATACATGTGATGCTGGAGCCGGCTGGAGCGCATGCATTTCATAGATTTCATAGATTTCATAGACATTAGGGCTGGAAGGGACCTCGGGAGATCATCGAGTCCAGCCCCCCGCCCGACGGGTAGAAAGTCAGCTGGGGTCACAGGATCCCAGCAAGATAAGCATCCAGTTTGCTCTTGAAGGTGTTCAATGTAGGTGCTTGAACCACCTCCGCTGGCAGACTGTTCCAGACCTTGGGGGCTCGGACAGTAAAGAAATTCTTCCTTATGTCCAGCCTGAAACGGTCTCGCAGGAGTTTGTGACCGTTCGACCTCGTCATCCCTTGGGGTGCTCTGGTGAATTTCTGTGCTCTGGTAGACTCGATTAATCCAGTCTGTGCCGACGTGCTGGACTTCCCATGTGTTAGAGCAGGCTCCCTGCAAGTGCATAGGAGCCTTATGTGCACAGACAAAAGTGACCATTTATTTGCCTGATCTACAGGTATCCTGGTCTTCTCTGATTAAAAAATATCCCCAATTTTGGTTAAAAAAAAGTAACCCCAAATTCACATTTTTCCATGATTAAAATGAACCATCACTATATACATATATATATGTGTGTGTGTGTGTATATATATATATATATATATGTATGTGTGTGTGTGTGTATATATATATGTATATATATATAGCAAAGAAAATGCAGTCTTCTTGATTGCATCTTTTGGATGGCAACAGCCATCAACTATATGTAACAGCTAATATATATATTATATATATATAAGTGGTGTTTCATTTAAATCACAGAGAAATGTGGATTTGGGGTTATTTTTTTAAAGCCGAAAATTGGGGATTTTTTTAAATCAGAGAAAACCAGGATTCCTGCTGCTCTGGCTACAGAAAATTGTCTATAGTCATGATCAAACGCAAGTGCACGGCTGCAGACAGTTTTAAAAATGGCCGATCGGGTGAAAATCTGACCCCTTGTTGCATGAGGGTCAGAAGAAAATGTTTCAGAAGAGAGAATCTTCTGTAACTTCTGTCTGCGCTGTATGCGTCTCTTCTTTCTCTTAAATATAGTCACTGCCTAAATTGCTTTTGGAACTTATCTCCCAATTAAAATAAAGGATGCATTATCCCTGTGACCTGCTGGAATGCATCATTTTAACTAATGTGCATTTAAAATACACTTCTTTGCTTCTCTTTCCTCTACCATATTTGACTCCATGTCTGCTGTTGCCATCAAAAAAGATACAATCAAGAAGACTGCATTTTCTTCTGACACTGAGATCTATGGTTGTCCTAATGCCTTCTGGAAATGAGTTCCACGGTGGATGGTGCCATCAGCTGTTGTGAACATTTCGCCTCCTGCTCTCATGAACGTCATCCCCGGGGCCAACAGATCAGCAGTGGAACGATGTAGCTCCTGAGCATGATTGGTGCTAGAGAGGGGGGGAGAGAAACTTCTGGCGTGGCTCTATGGACAGCTTTGCAAATCCGGTCTTAGTTAGAATTGGTCTGGTGTTTTGTGGACAGGCATTGTAAGGGGCCAGCCCCCAAAACCATGTTGCTGTGTGTGCAGACAGATGGTTGAACAATTCTGGCTGCCCGTAGGCAGTCATTTCCATTCCTAGTGCAGTAATTTCCAGTAATCTGGCCAGTAGGCAAGAGATGAACGGGCTGACACAGCCGAGGGGGGGGCAGTCTCCTACCCACCAAGAACCAGCCATGGATTTGTTTAATTACACTGCTTCTGCTGCTGGAAGGAGCGAATATTTGTGCTTTGAACTCCACCACAGAAAAGGGTCATGTCAGGAAACAGAGGAAACCATCTCTCAAGAAGCTGCTTGAGGGACAACATAACATGAAGTGGATGATGCCTTCCGCTTTGGCCCTTTTAACTCTTGCACCAGACACCAGGTCCCTGCATTTCTGGGGTTTGAATGCACGTAATGTCCAACTCTTCTTAAGTCATCTTTGAAGGACCTCCCTCTTGCCCTCCTTTCTGTCTCTGCGAATTGTCCTGCGCCGACTCAAAGGGGTGAACCCTCCACCTCACGTTTCTCATCAGTCACAAGCTGGCAGAGTCTCGTTTAAGGTTAGCCGTGGGCCAGTGAACCTCTGCCCTTTTAATTGGTCACTTCATTTCCAAGTGCTCTCGAGTGCATATCCTGAAACCATTAGGGTGAAAAGACAGATGAAGAAAATTAAAATCATGTGCTTAGGAACAGCAATCGAGGGAACATTTAATGCAATAGTTTTAATGTGTTCCTGTTTCCTCCTAAGGAAATGTGCAGCTAATTAAATATATGACATTTGTTTGACAATAAAAAGTGCCTCATGTGCCTCAGAATTATTTGCTAAGTAAGAGCTTTTCCTAATAGAGTAAAACGTCCAAATGAAACGATAAAATATGTTTGCTCGTGGCCTTTCTATGTTCGTTTGCTTGTAGCCTTTCTGTGTTCCTGGTAAAGAGGTTTCTGATGCTGATTAAGACCAAGATGTTGCCAGCAAGATGCTTCCTGTACAGCAGGGATAGTTTTCAACCTTTCTAGACTCAAGGCACCCCTTGTTAGACTTGCCTCCCCCCACCCCCCTTGGAAAACTCTTAATTTTCACTCGTTTTTGACTACAGAAAAATAACAGAGCAATTATTCCATTGCAAACAACATAGGAAGACCACAAAAGGTCACAGTGCTTTAATACTGTGGATTCATACTTGAAATTTCTAGAAATCTCGGGAAAACTGGAATATTGCGTGGCACCCCCATGGCACCCTTGAAAGGATCTCAAGGCACTCCAGGGTCTACAATCACTGCCCTATGGACTAGAGTGAGGAATTTGCCACATAAACTGGACCAGGTGTTTGAAGCCATGATACGAAGAGAAAAGGAAAAATAAGTGTTTTATTCATAGCAATCATGCAGTAAATGCCCCTTGTTATTCTATATCCAAGATCCTAGTCTTGTGAGTGAGCACTAGCTCAGAAATTACAATGAAAATCCCGGCAAAGGATCATTTATACTGCCAGCCTTGTGGACCAAGGAAGAGTTGAAAAAGATGAGCCTGGAGGCTGGACCTTGCATTTCCTAGAGCTCTTTATTATGTGACAGATGGGTATGTGCCTTGGTTTCCTCTCAATTGGCTAGTCCACAAAAAGGATGAAAACCTACTTTTGCTCTCAGCCCACAAAAGGAGCCTCAAGAGAAAAAGACTTGAGTTGAAGGCCCCAGGTTCAAGCCTTCCTAAAATCTCATCATGCCACTCCTCTCTCTAGCAGAGTCTCTCTGATATTTGGGACTATCCGCACAACTGAGGCAGAGTGCATGCTTCCATGGTGTTGCTAGACTGAGATCAGGCTGCTCATTATCTGGCGTGGCTACACTGAAAAGCACCATCCCGGAGCAAGAATAGATGGGATGATTATAACACAAAAATCATAGACAGACTTCATTGGTGACTGAGAGATCTTAAGGTGTCAAAATAAGCTACCAGCAAAATCAGCCTATTAGTTAAAGCAACTCACTGTAGTTTAGTCCACAAGAAATTGCAGGCATGAGCAATCTCCAACTGGTAATCTGGCAATTGCCTCCATTCTCAGGATTAAGCATAGATTGTCTCATAAAAGCACAGAATGGAGAAGACTCAGTTATGTAAAAGGAGCTTTATTGTTCATCGCCTTCTCTTAAAGCAAAACTGCTTTGAAGTTCTTCAAAGCGGTATTAATTCATCGTTTTGTTTCTACACAGGGAAGCAACTTGTTTTCATGTCCCATTCTGCTTCATACGGACAAGTTGCTTTCTAGTTTCTACACTACTTGTTTTCATCAAATGACACCGAGAATCGCCATGTTGCATAAGGGCCAAGCGGGGAAATGGTTGTGACTTGAAAACAGAAGGCTGCCTATGTTTCCCGCTGAGCCGGCCAGTCTCTGAGCACGGCCCCAGTTTGCCCTAAGGAAGGATCCTGTACGTGTACGAGGAGAAAGAATCTGCCTCGTGTCTGTGTGCATTTCAACGCAAGCCTGCCGAGGGTTCGACACCTCCCCTGCGCGCCTGGCCTGCATCGCCTTCCTTCTGGCAAGTCTAATCCCGTCTAGTCAAACAGAGTCGTGGGGGGTGGATCTTCACACACGTTTTTTTAAGCCTGTTCACTTTGCTTTGGTGCTCAGCACTGTATGAGTTGCGTCTGCTTCTGGGGGTTGACTCTGTTGTAGCTAATTGAGGATTATTACAAGGGCAATAATTAATATTACAAGGGAACAAACCAGGCAGCTCAGCTCAGCACTGAGGTACTGAGTTGCATCTGACAGTCAGTCCTAAAATCTCCTTCTACTTTTCCTGGGTACAGTAACACTGGGACAAGACCTTTTGCAGAGGCAATGAAGGGAGGAAAGGGCTGAATAGTAATTCACAACAGGAAAGGGGTGGCGAGTGGTGGTGTTAGGCAGTGTCAGGCTTCACCAAGTTACAGTAAAGACCACTGAAGTTGCATTTTTTACCCAGAAGCTGAATGTCATGGCTGCAGGATTGTAGGATATGCAGAAACCACCTCTAGCCACGCAAAAAAGATCAAGTCAGGTTATCTAGGTGGCAAAGAGACCTGAGTGGGAAAGGAAGGCTGGCCCACTGGATCAGGACTCAGGAAACTGAGAAACATTACCCTGCTCAGGCATACCTATCCTAGGCGACATCTTGGCTAAGTCTTCAAAACAGTCATGACAATAATCCCGTTCTCCATCACCTCTATATAGATTGCAAACTCCCTGGGGCAGGGACTCTCGCTTAGCACTAACATGTACGGTGCTTCGGGTGCCCTCACTTCAGGGCTTTTGGTGATATAAATTGCACATTGATGCAGGACTATTCAACCTTATGCAGCCCAGTTGGACCACACTCTTCCATCCAACTGTCTATCCAACAGTGTAAAGCCACAGTGATGAAGGATGCTAAGGGGGATGTGGCATTGCTCCTGCTGACGGGTGAGACAAAGAAGACGGCTTCTGTTCAACTTATCCCACATCGAGTGAAATCAGTGGGACATTAGTTGTTCTCTGCAAAAAGGACTGTAACCAAACCCAAAGGGCTGTCTGTGTAACTGGTGTAGTTCTCAGAAAGGGAGTTGATTGTTCTTCAGTTATAACCTGGCCCCTCCGAGCACCCAAACTTTCTTAACTTCTGGCTGGACGGCTTCCACCCTATTTTTCCCCACCTTTTCAGATATCAATTTGCATTGGCAAAGGCAGTGGAGTCACACAGTTGGCGCTGTGGATGGGTTGAGCGTTTGGAGTGGGAGGAAGCCCACAGCTACCTCCCAAACCAGAGGAAGCAGTAGAGCCACATTCACACAGTACCATGCAACATCATCCTGTATCACCACTGGGCTGAGCAGAAGGAGATGTTGGGGCACTGGAGGTCAGAAGAGAGATCAGCGATGCAGAATCTGGATATATTCTTGCTTCATAGTCACCTATACCAGTCCTGGAACAGAGACGGTCGCCAACAGCATACCAGAGAGACCCACTTGCTGAGGTCTCTGCTCAAACACCCATGCCTAGTTCCTGGGATTCAAATGCACCACAAGAACTGACTCCTGTTTGAGAGCCAGACAGAGAACAAATGCCACGGCTGGCTGCCACCGATCCCACAAAGATTGCACCAGAAACGCATCATGTTCTTCGAAGCCTAAAAAAATCCTGCTCCCATGCCAGGAAAAAGAAATGGCGAGACTATGTATAACAGCACCACCTGGTGACCACTGCAATCACTATGTAAGCAGCTACTGAAGCAGCGAGTCCATGAAGTGCTTTCCATATGCTTTCTTGTTCGGAAAAGAAAGTTCAACAGATGCTGTGACAAATGAGTTTAAGAAATGGACTTTGATATCTTGAGAGACAGCCTGTGTCAACTCTGCACCTTGATAGAGCAAACCGTCTCCTGTGCTATATTTGGACCCTGTTATCAATTTAAAATGCCAACAGGAGATTAAAGTGCTAACATGGAACAGAACGGCCTGAAAGGTATTCCCACTGGATTGTGAATACCCAACCCATTGAATGGAAACAAGCCAGTCTTGGTGTGAAATTATTCATCTGTTAAATGCAAAATCTTAAGCTAAAATATTTGGAAGGAGAAAAATCGTCAAAGAAGAGAGACTGAAGGTTTCTTTCCTTCCTCCTCAATGTTTATCATTCTTTAGAAACTGGAAACTATTTCCTACTCAGGATTTATTTCCTCTAAATAAACAGAGGTTTGTTATTTACTGTTTCTCTTGAGGAAACCGAGCTGCTGATGCCTCAAGGTTATATATATTTATTTAAGGAAAGAGAACACCAGGCCAATGTAGCTGGTAATGTAAGTCTTTAATCCAGAGTGCCCAAATTCTTGGCTATGGGCATTACATTGTAATATTTAGTCTAAGGGGTGAGACGGTATTTTGAGTCTTTTCAGCCTGCCAGGAGAGTTGCATTTGAACAAAACAGAGGGCATCTAAAGTGAGTCTTGGTAGAAATTTGTCTGGCTTTATCTGTGGACGGTATAATGAAAATCAGGAGAGAGCAGGACTGGATTTGGCGTTTCCTGCTTGGTCCTTCGGGAAATATCGCAGTTGGGACTCATGCTCTCTCCTTGGCACTGGAGTTGCTGTCAGCCTTTGAAAGCAATTCAGACAACATACTGGGTAGAAATGAAGCTCCTTAATTCACATGTGGATGCTATTTGTTTAAAATAGAAATAATTTAGGCGTTCGGGCTGTGAAGTAGTCAAGACTACTTTTTCAATAGCTGAGAAAGGTTTAAACTGAATCAAAAGGATAAGGGCATCCATAAAACAAGGGAGGAACTGTTGGGTGTCTTTCTTTTTCTTTCTTTCTTTCTTATCATCCTTCATAAACACCTGCCAAGGTATTTATTTATGCCGGATACTGGAAAGCCTTCAAAATAATGGGAAATCTTACGCTCATGTATCCTTATATTTTGTTACACTGCCCCCTGTGACCTCGGTGTCTGGGCCAGCACGGGTACCAAATACCGTTCTTCTTCAATAATTGCTTGCCAAAGGTTGGGGTCAGTGGTAGGGCGATGTGGAAGAGACTGAAACTGCATTTGCTTCTTCTGAGCTCGAAGGCTTTTTGCTGCCTGTTTTTCCTAGCACGTGTGATCCCTTTCATTCAGCCCTGAACAAAAGACATTTAGCAAAATTCAAAAACAAACTTTTTTTCCCTGGTAACTTAAAATCAAAGAGTCCATTTACTCCTAAGCACTAGATTTAGGTTTTTTCTTTTATTAGCAGCACAGAAGTTTACCTCTGCTGCAGCTTAAATGACAGGAAAGGGAAATCTCCCGTGAAATTGCAATTGTATTTTCAGAAGTTGGCATCTAAATGGTTGTGAACTTGCATTATTTCTCAGAAGAGGCTGCCTTTGTAAGCTGCCAGCTAACTAGGGATTCAAACTACTGAAACACATTCCTCGCATCCTCTCTGATGCTATTTACGGGATGGCTGCCTCAAATGATAAGCACATCCCATGTCTTTCATGAAGTCGGTGTTCATGCAGCAAAGCAAAAATCTCCCGCTTGAAAGATGACACTATGGGGGGACAGGGTGAAAAATATATAGACTAAGCAACCAAACCCCCTGCTATTGGCAACAAGCAACGTTGTACACACGCATATAGGGGATCTCAGTAAGCACAGCACGTATATAGGGGATCCCATGCTGGCCCAGACACTGAGGTCACAGGCTGCAGCGTAACAGAATATCAGGGATACATGAGCATAAGATTTCCCATTTTTTAAAAGGCTTTCCAATACCCGACATAAATCAAAACCTTGGCAGGTGTTTATGAAAGCTATTTAAAAAGAAAGAAAGAAAGGAAAACAACCAATAGTTCCTCATTTGTTTTATGGATGTCCTTATACTTGTGATTCAGTTCAACCATCTCTCAGTTATTGGGAAAGTAGACTTCACTATTTTACAGCCCAACTGCCTAAACTATTTCTGTTTTAAACAAACAGCATCCACATGTGAATTAATGCTGCTTTATTTCTACCCAATATTTTGTCTGACTTGCTGAAACAAAGCCTTGAAACACAGGGAGTCAGCCGAAAAGACCAGATCCATACCAGACTGCTTTATGACGAATAAAACTACGGGCGTTTTGAATAGATGTTGAGTTTCACTAGTCAAGGGGAAGCTACTGCATAACTGTCTGGCAAATCCAGCTAAAAGAAAAATGTGACGATTATTTTAAGGCAGTAGTTATTTCATTACCACACTAAAGATATTGCTGTCATTTAAAGGACAGTAATAGCAGTCTGTAATATAATTAGAGATGTTAGATGAGATGATCCAGAAAAAGCGATACTGTATTCAATGACTGTGTTATCTACACTTCTTTCCTGAAAGCAATCAATCCAAAGGGTTGTGTCAATGGAGCCTATTGTTCTCCTTTCCCCAGAGTCCTATCCTTGTACAATCAATGTAAGGTTTTTCAGGGATAGCAACTATATTTTTCCAGCTGGGCTAAATAGATGAAAACTATGGGTGAAGGATTCATTGTTTTGCCCTCATTTCAGTTTTTCTCTTTCTAGGCATTATTATAGTCCATATGTCTAAGGTCATTCATTTATGGCAAGCGTGCACATTTGCACCCTAGCACTAATCTAGAGCAGTGTTTGGGTCAGGACCTGTGGCTCGCGACTCAAAAGTGGGTCACAAGAATATATGAAAGGGTCGTGAACAAACTTTAGAAATGGATTGATGATCTTTAAAAAATAAATTCTCCTTTAATGGAGAAAAATGTGAGAAATTGTGGCTTTTCCCCTGCAGGCTGGCAATGTTTCAGCTTGCAAGGGGCAGCTCACACCCACCCTCTGCCCTGCACACTGCGGGGCTGGGGCCTGGGGGAAGCAGGCTGGGAGTGAGATTGGCCATTGATGTTAACAAAAGTGTCCCGGTACAAAAAAGGTTGAGAACGGCTGATCTAGAGCATCTTCAGGCATCATTGGAGTCCTCTGCATTAGTACTGTGGGTCACAGGCTCTTGGACTTCAAGATGAACTCTTGCATCATTCAAAGCTTTAAAAAAAAAAATCAAGTCTCTACCTTTTGGGGCCATAGTTTCCACTTAATCTCTCGAACAAAGTTTTCATTGTCTTCACTCAAGAATGCACACGACAGCTCTGCAATATGTGATGTGGCGCTATCTGCAAATATTGGTTCAGGGGGTGTTGTTCAATGCATTCACTATGCTGTGAACATGCCATTAAGTGGCTCAGAAATTGAACGATTTAATTTTCCCAGCATAGGATAATATCTAACCTGTCTGGGTTACACTATATTTATTTTTTCTTTCCATTGCATGAATCAAATTCCACTCTGATTCATATCTGTCCAAGCTCATTGACGTTAACGGGGATTACACAAGTGTAACCAAAGGCAGAATTGAGCCCCATATTCATATTCTGCAGCTCTGAAGCCCTTGAGGGGTCCAACAAGCTGGGAGGACTAAGGTGAAATGTCTGATTCAATGAGGCTACCACTGACTAATGATTTTGAATCACAATTGGTGCCACTTTTTTAAAGAGGAAACCTTTCCTAAGAATCACCCCCCCAACCCAAGCCATCAAAACCCCAGCAGGCAATCTCCATAATCATGCACTGCTGCAGCAGTCAGAAGAGATTAACAACATTTCCCCAAGGCTTTCCAGTGGAATCAATGCTTGATAATCTTTAGAAAATTACACTAACAAGCTCCAGGCCTGAACTGCAGGAGTTCAGCACACCAGTCTCTGAAATCACGCACAGGCTGGTAGTATATCAGGGCTTTAATGAACCAGAAAATCTGTACTAAGCAGAGGCAAGAAAGATGCCTTGAGGTTCATGCCTTTCAAAGCCTGATATTAAGATAGTCAAAAAGGAATGGAAATATGCTACTTTTGAGGCTGAGCCAGTCAGGGGCTGCCCCCCAGATCCTGAAGGTGTTCTGGGGTCTAAAACCCCTTGATTTCAAAACGGCTGGGGACTTTGGTATGAGTTGCCTCTTGGTGAATGCTAAGCAGTCTCCATTCATTAAAGTCAGAGCTTCTTGAGAGTGAGGCCATCCTATTTATGGGCCAGGAAGTTTGGTATTATCTTGGGAAGGAAATTCTCATTTCATCAGTGTCACATGTTCCCTACTGCCTCAGCCGGCAGGAACTACCAGAGAGACAATGGGAACATGGGACTGATCAAAATATAATTGCAAGAGCAATTAATATAAATTGCAATTTAATATAAAACTGAAACATTGGCAGAATTTGAATGATCAAATCATAATTTACTCTGGCCCTTCTCTCTTTTTTTTTTTTTTGCAGCTAGTCAAAAAAGTTACTTCTTGTGCACCATTCTGCTTTGGTTTCAAAGGCAAAATATTTCCTATCTGCAGCACTCATTGGAGCCTGGAAAAAAAAATCAGCATTTATTTCATTCACAGTTTGGGTCTGATTTGGTTTCATTAGGTACCCATACAACTTATCCTGGAGAAAATAAGAAAATCGACAGGTTTTCCTCAGGAGGAATTGTAATTTGTGATCCCAGAGAAGCTTGTTTTCAGTATTTGCTTTAAAAGAGACAGCCTGAAACTTTTTCTTATTGATCCCACAGAGTTCAGTACCATGCACGTGAGGCTTTGCAGAATCATCTCCTGACTTAAAGGTTTCTTCGGTTTGACGTTCATCTGACTACAACCTATGCCATCCTTCCTATTATCTGCCGTGTGGGTGCGGTTCATTCACTGTTTTCAGAAATGGGGCGAAAGTTTTGAAAAGTGAAGGAAACAAAAGTATGAAGCTGAGAAAAGGACAAAAAAACCCCGCAGAGCTCAAGAGAAAGGAGCCTGGAGCCAATCACAAACTCTCGGAGGGGTAGGAAGGACATTTTTACTCTCCCCTGCAAATGATTGAACACAACCCACTGCATATGTTGGCACGAGCACCAAGAAAACCGCCCTTTAATGGTTTTGAACAGCACATCAGTGGACTGTATGCTGTCTGGCATCCCCCTAGTTTCCACATGGTGTTTTTCCACAGACAAGGTCATGGGAGCCTGCATCTTCTTGTGTGGTCTTTCTATTTGCAGTAATTGAAAAAAATTACGCTGTGTCTTTGTTTGTTTTTTCGGTCAGATATTCAGCCTTTGAATCCACAAGGATAATTTCTCTGAAACCAAAGGCCCTCAAACACAGAACTGAAACTCCTTTTGGTCCCTGGCCATGGAGACTGTTTTCAGATCTGGGACCTCTCCTCGTCTCAGCTGTAGCTCTTTTCCTTTTGCCACGTCTGCCGCAGACAGAGGTCTAATGAAACAACGCTAAGGTTCATAAATGTATCGCATGGATACATGAAAATCCGCATTCTCCTGTATCGTATTTCTGATTTCCTTAACCCTTGTGAGCTCCTTTTTGCAGATCTTAATAAATCAAACTGTTGTTCTTTGTAATATCACCGGTCTGGCATGATGAACAAGAAAATGTTCACTTACATTAGGCCCTGAGTTAAAATGCTGTTGAAACAAAACTGTGTGCAGGCCACAGAAAATAATCCCCTGCATGAAACTCTGTGTCAAGCCCTAGGAATGGGTAAAACCCAAACTTTTCAGCGCTCGTGCAGGCATCCCCGCCCCACTGAAGCCAATGGGAGTTTCTGACAGTGTTTCAGGCCCAACCGGATAGCCCTCACTATTTTTATTTTGTGTTTGCCCTCTGGACTTATGTATGAGCCCTTCCTGGAGCAGGATGGCACAAAGCTTGCAGGCATTGCTTCTGTCCTTATCTTTGGTTTTTGCCTTCATCTGCAAAGGGGGTGGGACCGTGCAGCTCTAAGGGGCAGCCAGTGGATGCTCATGAGGCTAACCCAGCTGCCCTTGAGTTGGATGGAAAGGTTTCAGCTGGCTTCCACAGGAGTTGGATCAGACCCATGGCTCGGGGAGGAGGAAGCTTGTCAGGGTCTGAACAGCAGCAGAGGCGTGGACGTGACACAGGGCCCAGAAATGCAGCGCGGAAGCCAAGATTCCCCGTGGATTTGCAGGCTCCCTTTAGCTCAAAGCAGCCCTTTCCAGGTCCCAGGGATCTCCCGGTAAACCGTCTGCTTGAAGAACAGCATGTCATGACACTCCCACAATGCACAACGAGCACTCTCCTCCCCTGGATGAGTTTTGTCCCGGGCCCAAAATCCTCAGAGCTGACTTACAACACCCAGATGCAAAAACACACTGCCAGCGTTTCAGCGAAGCCAGGAACAGATCGGTTCTCCTGTGAACATACGGAGGAGCAAGAGAAGGTCAAACTGATTAGAACAAATGTGCGAAAGTCAAACTGCCCGGCTCTATTTCCAGCATCCCCGATGAATGAAATGCACAGGACAAACAAATAGGGAAGGATGGATCGATGTGTTTTTGGAGGGGATCGTGGCATCTGGGGAGCCTCTGTTTTTGCCAGGAAGGAGAATAATATATTATATTCTATTGTATTGTATTATATTATATTGTATTATATAGTATAGTATTATAATATGGGATATAATATAATATAGTATTATCATCTGAGCTGGACATTTTAAAGTAGCCTCTTATTGAAGCCTTGGCACCACATCATTAGGAGGAGGAGATTTAATAATAAACTACCCTACTTCAGGGTGACCACCAGAATAGACATATTTCAGTGGCGCCACCTCCTTCGTTGTCTGCCTACCTCGAGACGAGGCAGCACTGAGTCACTCCTTTCAGTGGGAGGACTGAGTCTAATGCTTTAGGGGATGCATTCCTGAGTCTTTGCATTTTGGGTCATCAGTGCACTGGAAGTGCATCATTTGCTAGTAGCCTTTCCAAATTAAGACTCTAGCTCTGCAAAAGTATGTTTTCCAGTACTAGCAGGGTCAAGGCCTGAGGGGAATACTAAATCATGAAATGTTTGCGATGAAATAATGTCGCCTGTGATTATAAACTTAACTGAGCTCTGAGACGAGGTGCAGACTGATGGCGCAATGCTGTTTAGGATCACAAGCTCAACTGCTGCTGCATATATAGTAATGTCCACTTCTAAGTTTTCTCAGAGTGTTTTCCATGGTACAAGGGTCCATCTCAACAGAGCAGTCTGTAGGGGCAAGCCAGCTGGTTTCACATTAGTGCCGTGCTATGGATTTGGAAGATGGTTTCCAAGCTGTTTTTCTTTGCTATACCCATGGGCAAATCCACAATAATGTGCTGTTCTAAGTTGTTCGGCCAGTGTGGGTTAGTAACAGGCAATTTGGAAAACAAGCAGGATTTGATAATGACTCTAGGTACCTATGCATCAACACTTCTGGGGAGCTAAAAGACAATGCCTGAGCTATCAAGTGGGAAGATCCTACTTCTTTGGCCCCAACACAATGTACAAATTGTTTTGCCGTTGCATCCTATCAAGGGAAAAGCCATATGGATCCTTGAATCTATCCAGAAAGCCCAGAGAAGATGGAAAATCCCACCTGTTCACTCTCTGCGTGCTTGGCCAGTGTCTGAAGTGGCTGGCTGGATCTTTTTGGACAGCACACACAGGACAAAATGCCTTTGAGGGAAACCTGCAAAATTTGGAAAGGAAGTTTTTGCGCTCATGCAGGCATCCCTGCCCCACTGGTAGCTTGACTGGAAAAAATCTGCACCAAAAAAAACAACAAAGATCTCACCTTTAGCATCTCCTCTGGGACAAGCACTACCCCTGCCCACAAGGGCACAGAAAAGGCTGTGGCCCCTGTCCCCAAATCTGAACAGAGATCTGCACAAGGTGCAGTGCTTCAGTACAAGCATCGCTGCAGCCTGGCTCTCCTGCTGTGGCTGCTCCTAAGAAAGGCTTGCACAGAGGGGAAAAAAAGCCAGCCCCAAGCTATGTTATGTACAGCTTCTCCTGCAGCCTCCCAAGTCTTCACCTGTTCCCTGCCAGAGGCATCAGGCCAATTCAGTGTCTTTCACAGGGCAAGCAGGAAGAACATGTGCTGTGGAAGGGGACGTGTCTCCTGTTTACTACATCCCGCTGGGGAAAGGAAGCCCAGGGCATCCCCTCTAGATGTGGGATCCTAAGGGAGTGATGCAGAAGTTGGATTTAACCGCATAAGAAGCTGTCACTTGAGGACGCCACCAGCTCTTCGGGGGATTTAGAGCCAGTAAGATGCACAGGAATACCATCGCTTTGCCAGGCATGCAATATAGAATCCAGCCTCATTGGAGCCGTCTCTTGGCAAAGATCTCCAGCCTGCCAGATTTAAGTTGGAAGCAACTCAGACTGAATAGAGACACTTCAGAGAAGATGAGAGGCTTCAGAGAAATGCCTTCGGATGTTCAATTACCTCCTGCTGCACAGAAGGGGTCGGAGTGAAGAAATGCTGCAGAAAATCTGGGAGGGTGAGGCAGAAAAGAATGGCCTTTTACAACAGGAGATGCACGCGAGGATTAACTTCTGGCAGATGCTTTAAGGAGGTTGCCTTGGAATAAGACCAGGATCTTGTGCAAAGCCAGCTGCCTATATGTTATGTGATCATCTCAGTCATCTAAGGCGGGAGAAACACGCTCAAGAAATCAGCCAGAATATCATTTCCATTGCAGGTTAACTGCAGAAACGTAGGGCCAGGTGATTGCTGGCTCACTCTCCCTTCTGGAGAGGAGACAGGGTGCTCCATCTCCACGTACTGCTCCCCTCCTGTGGTTGGCGCAGAGTAGGGATATGTATGGGGTAGGGCCAAAGGGGTGTGTAGGGCTGTGAGCAGCCCCGTAGCAGTTGGTGAGACTGGTGGAGCACGCCCGAATGACCATGGAGATTAGCCAGGACAGGTAGTCCACAACCTACATGAAAAATGAAGTGCTACTAAGTGCACTCCTAATATGGAGATGTTAGGATATTTCTCCATGACCTTTCTTTAGGGGCAAGAAAAGAATCAGGAATGTGCTGGAGATGAATACCCTGGACTGAAACTAAACTAAATCCTTAGCGTGTGCCAAGAGCAGCTGCTCTGCACGGAGGTGGGAGTGTGCTCTCATCAGAGTCCAGGGTTTGGATGGGCTGGAAATCCTCAGATGTGTAGTGAGCTCATTTCCAGCACCGCTCGTCTGTGTGCACACAGCAGTTCCCTAGGCAAGGGCATAACCCGGGTCAGCAATAGCCCGTCTGTTTAGCATTGCTTCTCATCCACGTTCCAATAGGGCGCTTGGGGCTTTTTTTGATTCATTAATGTCCAGTTTGCGCTTCTGCAAAAAAAGGCTCATGGCTGATCTCTGTACATAATACGCATTGTGCTCATGTTCAGACAGATACCAGTGTTTCTCAAGTTATTTTCCACAATGTGAGGGCTCCCCAGACTTTTCCAAGCCTGCATCTTCTTTTCTGAGTAAACAGGTATCCCAGAATCGAAGCGAGCGTACAACACCTACCCTAGTGTAGTTTTACCCCATTTTTTCTCAGGGTAAACCTACCTACAAGTAGCTCTGGGGTAAGATTACACCTTGTGTATCTGCTCCTTGTTAATACCTGTGGAAGGAAGGGTTACAATGTGCCACGAACAGGCCCAATGCTATATGTATTTTTAGTGCCATCTCCTGGCACCTAATCTACTAACAGATGATTACTATGCACACAGCCCGATAGCAGTCATGCACAGGGGATCATTTGTCTCCCAAATGATACTCAATCACTACTCAAGTCTCCTCCAGGTCTGGTGAGTGGGGAGAGACTGACTAACCCTTAGATGCGGGAGGTGAGAAACCACCTGTTCTGGAGGGGAGAAAGGTCCTACCCCTGGGAATGACTTTAGTCTTCTCCTAGGACACATTGAAATAACGACAGCCACACACTGGATCAGAAAAACTGAATTGCTCCAGACTAAATAGATGTCCCCGTTGTAATTATTGCAATGTTTTGATCATGTATGTCAATGCTTAATGCCAATTTGGTAAGCAGGGCTCAGTGTCAGGAGGAGCATTTCCCTAATAAACCTTCATCTGTTTAGCTTCTGGCTTGTGCCCCATAAAACTCCTTAAAAGTCCAACTGCTGTGAGTCTCTTTGCAATGCTTTCCAACCACATGGGCCTGCTTCTAGTTGAACTTTTCCGGGGTTGGGGATGGCAGAAGGCAGACGCTTAAACAGAATTGCCTGCCTTCATTTTGCATGGCCTTTGATCTTTTATTTGGTGGTATAAATTCTCCGAAGCCATTGGTTGCAAACATCAGGTACAGCACCCTACAGCCAGACTTCCCTGCTCGTAGACAGAAGCAAAGATGCCCCATCCATTCTCTTGGGCGGCTACTTTAGCCTCAGCCTTATGCGAAGAAGTGTCAGATGCATTTGAAATGACCCATGGTATTAGTGCAGTTCTTTCCTGGCAGGCATCTATTAGTGGCTGGCTTAATTATCATTCCTTATAGCGTGACCTCATTCCCTCACTTCCACACTCATTCACCTCTCACTGCACATTTGCCCAGCAAGCAAGGAACGGGTCCCTTCTCTTACCCTCTGCCATGTAAAAGCCCTAACTGCTGAAGGTTGTTGCTTGACATTGCCATAATAGAAAAAAAAATTATGATGATATTTCATTTGAATGAGGCATATGATATGCTGAGGTTTTTTTATGCCAGAAAACACAAGTCCCCTATCTTGTATCCCAGGACAGGGTTGATGTCTCTGGCAGTTTTACTGAAAAAAGGAAAGCAAGATGAGGTGGAGGGTTCTGCAGCAAAGTTTCATTATCAAAAAAGAGGAATGGTAGATTATAGCTTAATTCCCATCAGCTAAAGCCAGTTACAGGGTACTCAAGCATCTACCCAGTTATCTGTAATGCAGCACAGCGTTCATCCTGATGCCCAGAGGATTGCAATCCCCTGACTCCCTGTCCCAGCAGGGAAAGCAATATGAACACCTGGCATGAAGAAACTATGACTGCAGCCAGCCAGAACAAGCCCCCATCTGCCCCTGGCTCCTCCCTGGGTGACATAAGCTGTATGTGCTCAAAGGAAACGCTCCATTTCACCTAACCACTACAATGGGAGCTGAGATGGGATTAAAACATGAGGTCTGTTTCAGTGTCAGATGCAATTTGAAGGGTAAACTTTCAATTCATTGTTACATCCCAGAGTCCCAATTTTTTCCCCAAACTCCCATTCTCCAGGAGGAGAAAGTTCAATACAATATTTTATCCTGGGAAGGATCTTTTACAAGGGAGCCCATGACATCTCTAACTTTTATATACATTTAAGGCCTGCTTTTTGTATTAGGAGATGCTTTTTATCATAACACTGTTTATCGCAGCACAGTTATACAGGACAAAGATGCCTTATATGAAGTTAATTCGTCTACAAGGAAGGGTATAGTAATCTAAACACCTTTTATACTGATATATCTACATCCACCATGGATGGGCAGGGTCGTCCCATTTTAACTATGTCAGGATTGTAGAAACGGCACAACTCGTGTGTAGGTAATACATGATTCAGCAGCCAGTTTTCTCTCTGTGCTTAATGCCTAGTGTGTTTTGTTAAACACCTAACACTTAAGCAACACACTTTCTTCACTGTAAAGTCATTAGGCTAAAGACTTTCAACAAATTATGACAGAGGTTAAAGGATATTCCTCTGAAACTTCTAATTATTGCAGTGACTGTTTGCTGAAGATTTGCACCTGGTTCCTATAATTACTTTCCAGTTTGCCAGGAATCCTTTATACTAATTGTAGAAGCCAGAAATCTGCAGTGACAAGCTTTGTAAAACAGAAGTTTCTTCCGAAAGTCAGAGCTCCTTTTTCTGAATGGAGAAATATTTCCCAGCGTAAAAATGCACTTGACAAACCATGAACAAAGCTGCACCTGTGGAGGTCAGACATCATGCCCTTGTGGGCTCAGTTCACCCTGGTTTAATTTGGCAGTGGATCTACATGGCTCCACTGGGAGTTAAAATGATGAAAAATGAGCCAATCTCCCCTCGATCAGTTGTCTTGCAAAGACTTGGAATATCCCTAAACTGGGACAACCAGGAGCATGGTTGTCTACCATGGCTGACAGATGCAATTTCCCCCCCTATTTTCTATTGCTTGTGTCGCTATTGAGCCTACAGACAAATGCAAGTGGCCTTCTCTGATCTAGTTTCTAGACTTACGGTGAAAACATGCCTTGGTCCTCTCCCCTGCACACACCTCCTTATTGTGCGCAATATACAGGATGAGGCTGTCCCAGTCATGGTGAGTCTATCCAAGTAGATCTCTTCCATCTCGGACTTTCTGAATTCTCAAATATGAGGAAGCACCTGGAAGCTTTGAGTAAAGCTCTCCAGGCTGTGATCAACCATGTTTCAAAACACAAGAGCACTTCCATTCAAGGACCTAGGGGTCTGGGACAGACCTTGCAGACACTGGTTTGACCCAAATCAGTTAAGTCTGATGCTACGTTCAACCAGGTTTATCTCAAACCGGTTTCAGCCATTTTTAAACTGGTTGATGTGCACTGAACTTCTGTTACAGATTTAAATCGGTTTCTGATCATTTAAACCGGTTTGTGTGTAATGTCTGTCCCTAGCCAGGGAGTGGAATAGGGTGGAGTGGATCTAGTCAAGTGGACAGGGATCAGGGGGAAACATGTAGAGAACTAATAGCTTGTACTATGACTTTGGAAAGTTACTTAGTCTCTTAGACTGCACTTTTCCCAGTTGTAAAGTGGAGATAATAAAGCTCCCACAATTTGGGCTGGTGTTTTGAGAATCTAAGGTGCAAACTACTGAGTCGAGAAGTGCTAAGTATTATAACACTGATATTTGGTAGCAACTTGTCCTGCTGCTCACTGTGATCACAAACACCTCTTGCTATTTAGCATGGCAAGAGGATTCCTGCTTCCCCAGGGTACGATTGATCAATTGTGACACACCTCCCTTTCTTTCCAGTGGGTAAATGTCAGAGATGCATTTCTTCCAAGAAAAAGGCCAGTGAATGCTTTCTACATTGGCCATTAATCTTCTGAATGAATAGGTCCCTGTGCAGGATTAGTAGGTCCCCAGTGTATGAAATCAGAAAGAGTTTTTAGCAAGCAACTGTCATTTCATGCCACTTGGCTTCAGAGTTGTAGTGAAGAAGTGAAATATCTGCACAAAGGCATAGATTAAGTGGACGTAGCACAATAAAAAACACTTGTTTATTCTGGGCATTCAGTCTTGCCATTTATTACCCAAAACGCAAGAGTCAGAATACCCAGAGGCAGCTACAATTTGTGTATGAAAGAAGCTTTATCAAGCTGCTGTTATTAATAACAATGACAGAGAGAGGAAATTTGTTCTCAAAATAAAGAAAATAGTTTGATGCAAGCTATGGAACATGATAACATTTTTTGAGCCAAAGAAGAGACAGCTATATCTCCGGGGTGAATTTATCTCTGGATGTACTAACATTTCTGGGGGTGTGGACACAGCATATTTATGCTGGTTTAATCTGCCTGTATCTCCTTGTAAACGTGGAGCAGACACACAATGGGGCCGCCCTACACCTGTAGAAGCCATTTCCTTTGGGGTAAAATGATCTCCCAGAAAGTCAGACATAATTGCTCTTGAATGCAAGGGTTGGGTGTCCACAGCTGTAGTTAATTTCATCCCCGGGATTTATGAAGAAAACGACCTGTTTAAAGGAGAACCAGTTGGGGATCTTGTTGGGAAAGGAGGCCTACCCCAAGGTGCTCAACCCAGCCTCTTAAACTGTAGGTAGACCTCTGCAGAAGGAAGTAATACATATTCGTTACTGAATGAAAAAGCAGGTGCTGCATGTGGTGCACATGTGTCTTCATAGCCTTCAAAGCTCAATGAGGTGGTAAAACCAACCATCCATGAACCATGAGAGAGAAGAGTTCAGCTCCCAAACTGTGGCTGGAAATCAAACACCACATGGCATGGGAAGTTGACCAAGCTATGATCAAGGCACCTTGGTGCCCTCACACTCTTGAGCCAACTATGTATTCAGGGGAAGTAAAGGCAGTCCTGGGAGTGACACAGTACAAGCAGGCCCATTTCTGGTGATGGCACCATGCTTTTTGAGGCTTGGGGAGAGAAAGGGAACATCTCTCTCCAACTGCTGGGGAGAGAGCGCTCCATGGGGATTCCTCAGGGGGGATCTGTTTTAAGGGGGAAAGGGTCTTCTAGACCTAAAGGCAGTGTATCTTAGGGAGGGGAGGGAGGCTGAGTTAGAAAGCAAAGAGTTAAACGGGGAAAGGAGGAAAAGGAGCAGGGAAGAGAAATGTAGGAGGGGAAAATGTAGAGTGAAGATAAAGTGAAAATTTTGGTGTAACATGAATGCAATATGTGTAACAGCAGGAGGAACTGGGGGCAGTCTGAAGAGCTGTGCTGAGTGTTAATTTGGACTGCAACTCCCAGAAACCCCCAGGGCCTGGGGGCTAAGGGAAAAAAAGGAGACAAAGCTTGAGGCTGGAGTAAGGGGCAGAGAGCAGCGTGCAGGTGGAATCTGGTCAGGCCTACCCAGAGGAGCGCAAAGTGGAGCTGGAGATCTCGCTGGCTCGGACAGCCAGGACTGTGGACTGAAGGAGCTGAACTCAGACTTGGGGACAGTGGCAGCCTGATGTTTTAGTGCTCTAGGGACTAGAAGCTTGTTTGGGGACACTCCAGAGGTGTGGGGTGGAATTACGTTTAGTGAATGTTACCACACTGTTGATGGTGCTTAAACATTTTTATCTGGTCCCTCCCTTTGGTCTGTTGGCTTGTGACAGTAACTCTTATGATTTTCTCCATAAACATGGGAACTCCCCCTTGCTTCTTGTGCCACTTTCTGTGGCTGCAGGGTTTGCACAAATTGGTGCCAGAAGTGGGATTCGGAAGGCTCTCCCACAAGTGCGGCCAATGGGGATTGGTGGTCACAGGCCATAAGGAACAAGGCAAAGTGCAACAGCATATAGGTTTTTGTTTGTGTGGGCATTTGATCAGGGAGGAAGGGTGGCCTCAGTGGGAGGGAAAAACAAATGCACCCCATCTAGTGTCTCAAAGCCTATATTCAATCCAGCATCCTAAAGAGAGGAGCAACAAGACTAAGGTGACTGGTATGAGCAACTTGAAATGGCAGCTGAATTAAATGCGTGGAATGAGAATACCAAGCTAAAATCCCTAAGCCTGTTCCTCACAGCGAAGGCAAGGGGGAGGGGTCCTACCGTGGGCTCAGCAGTGAAGCCAAACAGAATTACAAGCACCTGACAGGCGTTCTCAGGAATACCCTGGACCCAGGTGCAGGTCCAGACTGGGATTGTGCAGCTTGCTTTAAACTAAGAAGCCTTCAGCAGAATTGGTGCAAGAGTTTGGCATTGCCCTAAGACGATTTTCTGTAAAGGCCTTCCCACAAGTCAGCACAGCTCTGCAAACTGCCCCCTGGTTCCTCCTGCTCTTACACACCTGACATCCACATTACACTGTCAGAGAAAGGAAGAAAGGGGCACAAGCACGCAGCCAGGCTGCACAGGGCAAGGGGCACCCAGTCAAAACTGTCAGAAGATCTCAATCGTCATGTGTACAAGCGCCCACAATGCCCACAGGTCACAGCCTTGGCTATTTCTGCAGCTGTAGTGGCTGGCTGGCCCCTCCCTTGGTCTACACTAAATTTGGGGGGTGCCTAGGGTGGTGGGGTGGGATGGCTCCAACTGGGCCTCGATTTCTCCCCTTCCTTGGCTGCGTCTGCAGCTGCTCTGACCAGCAGGAGCCTCTGGCTAGGCTGGAGTTGCGCTTGTGTGGTTGGTAAGGGGCCCCTTCACTGAGGGGAGTGGGAATAGGGTTGGCTGCTATATGCTTTTCTCGTTCCAGATGCCCATCATCACTGCACATCCAGAATCACTGTGTTTTACCTAAGCTACAAGCCTTATCTTCAAACTCTGCTGCTTCAAGATTAGTGGCAGTGATTTGTTGCTGTAAGTTCTTAGGTGCAGTTTGATGGGCATAAAGCCAGTATTTATCTGCCTAAATATTTAATTAGATGCCTAATCCTAAGCAATTGAGTTTGCAAACAGGACGGTGTAGGTTCACCCAGGGTAATGGTCCCAAGTCCAGTTGCTCGGTGTTGCCCCTTGTCAGGCACATGGACTCATTCATCCCATGGTCTATAAATGCACGTCATGTCTATCGGAGCATGTCATTTCTAAATCAACCCCAGTACTTACTGGGCTCATGTTTCCCTAGAGGCCATGTCTTCCCCTATTGTAAAGGAGCCTGGGAAAGCTAAAGTTTTAACTGTTTCAATTAAAGCACCCGTTTGTTTGACAGGTTTTGAACAATAATTCCCCAGTGGAAACAGCTCTGTGTACAGAGTTACCAGCCCAGAGAGCCCAAATTGGAGAGCAGTGCATCTACCTGTGTAGGGGAAGCACGCCACGGGAGTGCTTATTACCTCGGGAAGTTTGGGGCAGCTGGTGGCTGCAAGCTGTCCAGCCTGCTTTTCCAAGACCTTATCCCCCCTGCCACCCTCCTCCCGCAGCTGTCATTTGATCCCCTGCCTCGGCTTTGAAAGGAGCTCTCCGAGGAAGCCAGATGTTGTGAACAAAAGTCTAAAAATAATCTTCCCATCTCTCAGCCCAGCAGCATGTGTGCTCTGTGCGAACATGAGATTGGAGAGCCGCGTCTAACTTGGAGCGATTAAGTTCAACCACCGCTCCTGGCTCTGGCTTGGGAGCTCCTAACCCTTTCGATATTTCCCTCCCCGCCCAGAAGCCTCGCAGCAAAGAGCAGCTCGCTCCAGCCGTCTGCCCTCTCCCTCCCTCCCAGGACTCGGACTCGCCTGGATCCTTGAAAACTCAGCTCCCTGTTTTATCTCTCCTTAGGAAGATGGATGCCAGCAGCCAGAAGCTGGTGCTTGAGCCGCACGTCTGTAGCAAGATCTTTGCCACAGCCTTGTGCATCGTAATCTTGCTCCCAGCTTCAGGCTTTACAAAGAATCTCTGGAAACGCTCTCTCCATCTCAAACTGACAGAGAAGTATGATGTGAGTAGCCGGCTGCGGTGGGGAGGGGAGCGCTGCGTGTGAACTCACGGGAGGCACTGGGAATAGCACGTTTTCGTGCAAAACCTCGGCCTTTCTCTCTTGGGCGGGCTTCCTCCAGCTCGTGCTAAACGCTTACCCCCTCCTGGTCGCAGGGTCGGGGTCTTGGGGAACGTCGCGAAACTCCTTTTGGAAAGGAAAGGAAGCTGAATAAACTTGTTTCTGCTGAAAGCTTTGTAAAAATATCACTTGCCATTAGGGATATAGAAGAACTGCTGTTATGGACCTACCCAACGAGCTCCCACAGCTCGGGGGCTTGGTTATTGTTCTTATATAATGAGCAGAATTTGAACGCTTCAAACGGCTCCATTTGTGCTTTAGAAAAACTTTTCAGAAACAGGGTCTGAAGGTACTGTAAACTTATTCACAGTATTCCTGCAGGCAGCCGGTTCTGAAGGCATCTGCCGTTTAATTATATATGAAATGTATATTTATGTATATGTTAAAATGTATATTTAATTATACATGTTAATAATTTAACTCCAAACAATACCTGTAGCATTAACAATCCTAGGAATCCCATGCTTGCAGAAAAACAGATTTTTAGTCGTTACACTGTCTGTAAATTATAGTCTATCCGGCTGGTTATTTAAAGGAAATGGTGATAAATCACGTTGAACTCCATTTTTATCTGTTGATAAGGAATAAATTCAACTTCACATAACTAGGATTGTTTTCCCTCTACAACTTTGTGTTACAACAGCAGCAGCCTAAGCAGCCCCCCTGCACGTCCAGAGGCTGCAGACGGGGGAGAAGGGAAACCTCGAACGGACAGAATAGGAAAGCGATTGCAGGTGGCAATACTCATGCAATGAGATAAGAGGTGCCAGCACATGCTCGCAAAAGTCAAGGGATGCGGTTCAGTGCTCAGAGCAGGGGGGCTGACATGCTGTGACCTTGGTTAAGCTGTTTCATTTCCTGGTGACTCACTTTACCCAAGATGCGAAATGGGGATTATCTATACCGCATTTCACTAAATTCACAACAGGCATTTCACTGTGGAGTGCTGGGCTCCACGTGTAACAGGCACTAGAGGGTGGGAAAGCGGCCGCTATGACTTAAGTGGCTCACAAAAGAATCCGTCCTCCGCTCTGTCTTCTCTTTCCTGTTCCTTGGCAGTAGCCATGCCAGGCAGCCATCCCGGGCTCCTGGCAGGCGTTCATTAATGCTGCTTACTGGCGCCTGCTCCTGGCCCACGGGCCGGCAGCTGGCACCAGCCTCACTGTTCTCATCAAGCCATCAGAGCTGAGCACTAACCAGAAAAGTGCAGGAGACTTCCTGCAAAACCCTGCTAAGTTGAGCTCAAATTTCTCTTGCCCAGCAGTGGAGTTGCAGTGGAGGTGAAAGACGATTCTGTGCTTAACGAGTGGGTTGCACAGTGGTATCCACCCCCAGGACCTTAATTTTGCAGATCTGGTTAGCAGGAAAGCAGAAATGGGAACTGAAGAGGCAGAGAGCTGATGTTTGCACAGAAGAGGTGGGGAAGGGTGGGGCTAAGAAAATGTCTAATGTTTCAGGTGTTCTTGTTCTCAGGCCAAAAGACTCTTCTAAGCACGTCTGTGGAAGCACAAAAAAAAAGCAATAAAATTTTTATGCAGAAGAATTTACAGGATAAAAATGCTGTGATGTGGCTTTGGGGTAGGAGAGACAATAAAATAGCCCCTTTAAAAAGTTCAGCTCAGCCTTGTCTCTTTAATAGCTTGTAATTGCCACTTGCTCTTGCCTCTCAAATAGTTTCCTGCCAAACTCACGTGGCATCCACTTTTTTTATGCAGAAGTCTGCCTGTGCCCACGAGCATAAGACTCATTTTACCTGTGCACCCAGGCCTTGCCTCTAACATACAAGGAGGTGTTTGAGCCCAGAGGCCGGTTTCAGATTCCTTGCTGCAGTCAGAACAAGGGCCACGAAGACAACAGGCAGGATATTAGACCTGGGGAAGCAACTCTGACATGCTCAGGAGTAGACTGACTTTCTCCCAGTGCTGGGTGATTTGTGAAGTGCAGTGCACCCACCTGACAATCAGAGAGAGGAGAGGGAGGAGGGATAGGGAAAGACATTACATGTAAACTGGTTCAAGTGATCAGAAACTGGTTAAAACCTGTAACAGAACAGACATTCAGTGCACATAAACCAGTCTGAAAATGGCCGAAACCGGTTTGAGATAAACCTGGCTGAATGTAGTATCAGACTTAGCTGGTTTGGGCCAAACCGGTTTATGCAAAGTCTGTCCCAGACCCCTTCCTGGTTGAAGTTAAATCAGAGTCCCCCAGCATGCTCTCTGGGCTGGGCAAAGAGCTGTGCTGGCTCCTCCCCTCTGCTCCCTGGATGCAGCTCCAGCAGAGACTTGCAGGTACAGTGGGGTCTGTCTGCCTTCCCCCTACCTCCCCTCACCACTCGCTGCTCAATCAGGGATGCCTCCCGCCCTCCCACAGCACAGACTGTAGCCAGCATGTGGTGTGCTAGCTAATGCTGAGATGTCTGTGTAAGACAGACAGGACAAAGGCAGACAGGACAGTGTCCACTTAGGGCTTTTTGGAGCTAATCAACAGGTAGATGGTAATGTCCCTCCTTGGAATGTTCCCTTCCTTGGGAAAAGTTATTTAAGAAGAGCTTGAACTAAGGAGAGAGGCTTTGTTTTCTGATGGGGTGTGAAAAACTGATAACAGAGCTGCTAAATGCTCTGTTATCAAGAAGGGGTAGGGAACCCCTCCCTAATTAAAGCATCCTGCCAGGGCCTGGTCACCCCCTGCTCAGCCCCGTGAAAGGGAAGGGAGGGCTGCTCTAACACCCCTGGTTTCTAGCCTGAGCCACTGCAGGCATGTGCCTATATTTCCTCCGTCCAGAGAGAATGTGTTTACAGTTACAAACAGGTTCAGCCTAACCAGGTTAGACTAACCTGCAAAGATTGAATCAATTCAGGCTCAGCTTTTTTGAATGTCTGTCCCTAGCCGAGAAGCCTGCAAAATTCCCGGCTTTCATTTCAAGAACAGCAAAAGCACCCTGACGTCTCAAAGATGCCTAGTTATTTGTCAGTGTGAAATTAGCTTCCTCTTAGCTGTCTCACAATCCCTCCATGGATTCCAGTGTCCTTTTGTCAACATTTTGCAATATGGACAAGGAAAAGTGTTTGGCTTACTAAATGTCTCATTGCACTTCTGGAAAAATTAATGATTACTATTATGTCTAAGAAGTTTCAGAGCTTTAACTCCCATTAGCTGTTCCTTCCCCTCTCTCAAAATAGCAGCTCAACTTAAACTATAAAGCAATTGGTACCAGAGATAGAAAAGCAGTAAAACGGGGAATTAGAACTTGCTGTTCAGCTCTCTTGTTCTGTAATGGCACAAAGCCTGTTCCCTCAGGGATACATCATCTTCCTTCAACCTGCGGTTCTTCAAAGGGCTGTTTTTCCTGCCTGCAGTTAATCCAGGAGCTACTGATCTGGCAAACTCATCTGGACTTACTTAGACTGAGAAAAAATTATCTACAGCAGATGAATGTGGCGTAGAAGATGCGACCTAAGATATTTCCATAAATTCCTAAATCATAAAGCCGGAAGAGACCATTCGGATCACTCTGTCTCTTCTGTGTCTATAAAAGGCCTTATGTCTTCCTGAATTAATTCCTCTGTGAACTTCAGAGAATCTTTTAGAAAAGCATCCTGTCTTGATTTAAAGATTTTCAGCAACGGAGAACTTGGCACTGTCTTAGCCAAGTTGACTTAAATTCCCTCTTTATTAAAAATATTTATCTTCTTTCTGGGCTCAGTTTTATCCAGCATCATCTTCTGGCCCCTGGATCTTGTTATGCCTTTTCCTGCTAGACAGAAGAGCCCTCTCTTGTCCAATTTCTGTTCGTCATGCAGGTGCTTATAGAGCATGATTGAATCACCCTGACCTCGTCTTTGACAGCCGTATGTATTTTGCCCATGGAGGCTTCCACCGTAAGTCCTCGTTTTCAATCTTTTAATTATTCTCTTGACTCTTCTAGGAATGCTCTCCAGTGTGTCAACATTCTTCTTGAATATGGACATCATAACCAAATACAGTTTTCCAAGAGCAAGCTCATCCATGACCACCATAACCTTTGTATTCCCACTCAATACTGCCCTGCATGTTAAAGGATGCCATTAATCCTTCTGGCCACTGTGTCACACTGGGAGCTTGAGTTTCTCTGAGCATCCCTCAGATCCAGATTGTCCCGGCTCAGTCTGGCTGGGATGGTTAAATCAGGGATGACCCTGCCTTGAGCAGGAGGCTGGACCAAATGCCCTTGTGAGGTCCCTTCCAGCCCTGCTTTTCTATGATCCTATGATCTTTAATGATATATTTTCTTCTAAATATGAGATGGGATAGGGCCAATAACCCTATCCTCCAGTTTCCCATGTGTAGACATATTGTCTTCCTAGAATCCTAGGGTTGGAAAGGGCCTGAAGCATCACCTGGTCCAACCCCCACAGTCCTTATTGTTTCTCTGAACAAAGGTTTTTGTTGTTGTTTCAGAGGAAAAGATGGCTTGGGGCCAATGGCTGAACAAATCATACCATTCTCCCTGCTTCCATTGAAGTCAATGGCAAAACTCCAGCTGACTTGAGGACCAGACTTGGTTGAGCCCTGCACACTGCCTCACTAAGGCCAACATCTAGAGTTATGGGAGGAAGCACTAACCATTAAAGAGCATACAGGCAGACAGGGTGTCAACCAGTGCAGCCCCATTGACTTCAGTGGTACACAGATTTGTACCAGATGAGAATGTAGCCCAAAATCTCTGTCAGTGAGAACCTTATTAGAAATCTCTCTCATTGGGAGTAATATTATGCTGTAATATCCTTGTTTGGAGTGGAAACCTACTTAGAATTCAAGTTACAGAAATTGTGCTTAGAGACAAACCAGATGAGAAAAATATAAGGGCTTTATGGAATTTTTATTAGGCAGGTCACGTTATTGGAAGGACATGGGATTTAGTGAACACTTTAAAATAAAGAGACTTCATTCAGACAGCTCTTCGTCAGGCTGCTCTTGGCTTTCTGTGTTCCTCAGATGAACTCCTCATTCGTTCTGTCTCAACTAGTGCCTGGCTGTCTTTAATGCAGAAATTTCTATTAAAATGTGTTCATAAGTCTTCTGGGAAACAGAAATTTGCCTCCTGGATTGAAAAAAATATCCTCAAATGCAGAAATTTTAAGACTTGCCAGGTTCTGTAAAACTTAAAAATCCAAGTCATGCTGCAAGTCAAAATATAAATCCTAGGAGAGCTTTTAAGTAGGCCATCGTGAAATCCATAATCTGAAATGGCAACCACTGCAGAGTTAGTTAAAAAATTGAGACATTTTTTATTTGCTATTTTTCTTCAGAATTCTCTGAAGCACTGGCAGCATATATATTGCATAAAAGTTTTATAAAACATAGTCTACTGAAGTAAATGTTTCAAGAGATCGATTATTCAGAGCAATAGGAGAACTAAAAAATAAAAACAGGGGAAAGGTCAAGTAGAAAGAAAGTCACTTTGGGAATTGTTGGCCTCAGAGCTCACACTGTTCCAAAAAGAAAACTGCATTCATTAAATAGCTTATGAATGGGGAAAAAAACCTCATTTTAAAATGAAAAAATATATATACATTTGATTTTTTTTGGATTTTGAAATTCATAACTTCCTGATTGGGGAATTCAGAACAACTCTCATCTCTGGTTACAAAATGGATTGGGGGGGGAGGCGGGGGTAAATAAAGTCAACCACAAATTGAAATCAGCTTTACTAATTATTAATAATATGACCTATTATATGACTTAAAGGGGAATTGAGTAGTGCACTGTTCCATGGGTAAGTGCTAGTCCAAAATAGGGCACTGTTACTAGTCAGCACGTGAGAACCTGTCTGAGTGTGAATGGAGCTTGATGCTTCATCCATGGAAATATTTCAAACTGAATCTTTTCCCTTCACCATTCATCCAGTTAAAAAAAAGCAAACCATATTCTGGATTTCTCCTCCCACACTCCCTGATTTACATGTTCAAATTGTCTATCTATTTATATTTAATGTTGCTGAGTTTGCCTTGAAATTCTGGGGTAATTAAATTAAATGCAATTCAATCAGTGGGCAATTAGACACATGAGAGAGTATGGGTTTTTTTTCTTGCTGTAATACAAATGAATAAGATTGGCTTTAATAAAGGAACAAAGACTATATCGTTGTAACTATACATTATGGGTGGCCCATTGCAAAGACGATGGAAACACATCTATCGCATCAGCATTATAAATAAATATCGTTATGGCTTATGTCGAAGTGCTCATTTTGTACAATTAACCATTCTAACTGCTGAGGGAACCATGGATTTTGTCCAGAATACATTTTAAAATAACTTCACTCATTTGTAACAATAAGGACACATAGGAGAAGAAGCTAATTCCAAAATTAATTGACCTAGTTAGCTGCATCTTGCAAATAACTCAATTGTTGCAAACTGAGGCCATCTACTGGAATCTAAAAGAACTGCAGCAAAGCTCCCCAAATTGACTTTTCCTTACATACTGAGTGATAAGAATATTTGAATGAAAGGCTCCAAAAAAAAAAAATTCCCACTTCACCTTTACCCCCTGTCTATATGCTTTGGGAAAGGAGAGGAGAAAGTGAACTGCAAATCTATTTCTACTCCCAGTTGGAAAAAAGAGGCAGTTTCCCATACACCCCCAGACCAAAGAAAGGAGGTTAAACTCTTGATAAAGTTCTGTTAGCTGCAGATCACAGGGGATTGTTTATATGCATTAAACCTATGGGTGCATTGAATAATAAAAGCATAGCACTCAACCTTATACATTTGAGGCAGAAGTTGTAGGTCTTATAGGGGGGTCTTTTGGTATCTCCCCTGAGGACGTGTATCTTGCAAATGTGTCTGGTGCAGTGAACTGTATCTCAAAGGCAAATATTTGCTCTGCAGAAGCATTATTGAGTCTCAGGTTAGTGCTGATTTGGAAACATGCAGAGAAGGAGACATCAATGTCACTCTAAGTGTCTCTGTCACCTGGGGGTAGAATTTTCCCCAAAGCCGCCCAGAAAATATCCTGGCCATGGTGGCATTGTGCAGTACAGAACTTGGCTTTTTGTCACTGATGCACAGATATTATAGGGATGGACACCCTTCTGAGAGTGCACACTGGGTAAAACTCTATCCCTTCAGGACTCTTCCTAGGACCGCAATGAAGCCCAGCGTGTGCCCACTTGGCATGCACTGCCTCTGGAAACCAACGTAATGTTACCCCAGCTTTCCCGAGAGAGTTCATTGGCACATGCAACGAGACTGAGGTGCAGTATACAGACAATGGGCCCAATTCTCCCCGGCACTTCGGTTGCTTTGTACTGTATTGCTGGCATAAAACGGCTTGAAGGCTGGCATAGCTAGCCACAGAACAACTGCTTCAGTAGCAGAGCCACCCCTTATGACTCAAAGCCATAGAGTAGCTAACCTTATTGGCATAACCTCTCTAGAGCTACCCAATAGCAAATTTTATCCATGAGGAAAATGTATGTGATTGGGGAAAGGACACGGCTGGAATTTCCTTCATTGTCCACTTCCCCAGTTGATGCCTTACAGTAGATAGCAGCAATTACATGAAAGAGCTACACTCAGGTTGCTCTAACAGCCCATGGATCTGGACCAGGACACCAACAGCAGAAGGTTGAAAGTTTTCAAGAAAGGTTTCATTCCAGTTTGGTGCCTACGTATGAGCATACCCATCATACTGGGGTTGTACTGCTTGCTCCTCCGCTAGAGCCTGAACTAGGATTTGAGCCAACATATTTGGACTCAGCGAAAACCCTTTTTCCTTTCTGGTGGGAACCACAGCTCTTCAGCGGCTTTGGGGATCCAAGGGGACAGCTGGTGCCAAATAAAATGGCACCCCACAAAAGCTGAGGGCTGCAAGTTTGTCTGTATAGCTGTGTAGCGATAGGTGTGATCATTGGACCCAAAGCCATGATTATTGTCACTATCCTGAGCCACTCACAGGGGGAGTGACAAAGCTGAGGCTGCAGGAGCATCAGCAAAATAAAAAATGGGGAGATTCCTCCCATCCTTTACAAATTCTGTTCCTCCTGCTCTTGGCTTCCTGTAGGAGGTGGAGGGGAGGAGGAAGAAGGTGTTTCCCAGGCTGAATGTACCATGGGATTTGTAACAGGTTGCCTCCCCAGCACCACCTTCCCTGTTAATCCGCGCCTTACATGGGGCGCCCTTGGAGTCCCCTTTAAGGTTCCTATGTCCCGCTTTCTACTCTCCTGCCACGTCTTGATGGAAATTATTATGCTGATGTTCTTGTAAGTGGGAGACTGCTTATTGTATTTCATATGTTGGGGTCTTTCACCTCCACCGAGCTTGACCCCAGTCTTTCTCTAGTTAGGCCTCTCCATCTACACCCTCCAAATAGGGTTTGACTATGAGGCTCTAGCCTTTCATTGTCTTGAGGCTCGTGGCCCTTTCTTCTGCTCCAATCTGGAGCCCAGCCTCCCTGGCCTAGAGGCATGGCCACTGGCCCCACAGCCAAGTCATAGCGTCTCAGTCCAAACAAACAAACAAAAAAATTGCGCCTCAAGTACACCAGACCACCCTGATGTTTTAAGATCGTGCCCTCTGGTGCTGGGGTCAGTGCACCCCAAAATCCCTTGCCCACTCTGGTGCTGGGGCCTATGCACCCATAACACTGTGCCTTCTCTGGTGCTGGGGTCAATGCACTCCAAATCCTGTGCCCACACTGGTGCCAGGTCCCCACGCTGTTGTGGGGTTCCAGTGAGGACTTCTCCTTCCCCAAATAGCCTCACCCAAACCACCGGTGTTACTCAATAACAAAAAGAAATAAGACCAGTCCTGTCCATCACCCCATCTGTTCCAAGTTACAATGTGTTTGGTGTTGACCACACACTCTCCTTATGCCAAATCTTTGTTCTCCCTTTTTCTCTTCTGCAAGGATTATGAGTACCCTCTTCATTCTCACAGTGCCCACTACCAGAAGAATGACCGCTGCCCCCCACCCCCCCAGACTTTGCCGGACCAAGCGTGTGAAGTGCCCAGCTGCCGCTCAGATTCAGAGTGTGAAAGACACAAGCGCTGCTGTTACAACGGATGCATCTACGCATGCCTAGAATCGGTGCAACCCCCTCCAGGTACGGCAGCCTGCATGATCCAACTTCATCAGATAGAAATGTTTGGGTTTTTGCCAAGTGGCAAATAAAATAGGTCCAGCATAATTGCAGACAGTAGAAAGTAGATAAGCCTACCTTAAGTTTAGAGGGAGGAGTGGGGGTTTGAGACTATGCCTCCAAAGGAAACAAAAGTTACGACCTTTGTGATGCCACGAGTCAGGTCTTCTTGATGGGAGCTGCTGCTCCTAGGAGCAATCTGAACAAGGGCAGATCTTATTGAAAGAAACCCAGTTAAATCCTTCCAAGAGGTGCTGCCTGATCAGGAGCAGGGCCAGACACGGTTGTGGGGCAGAGTGGGCAGCCACCCGGGGCCCAGACAGAAAGTGGGCCTGAAAATGGTATTTTTTATTATTATTATTATTATCATTCTCTCCGGCAAAAAGGGGCCTAATATTAGAAGTTTGCTTGGGGCTGCCAGGGGTCTAGGTACAGTGCTGATCGGGGTGGGGGAAATCAGTTTTGTAAAACTAACTGTGTGTCCAATGATTGCTCATCCTTGATACTGTGCTTTTTTTAAAATAGTTTTAGACTGGTTGGTGCAGCCCAAGCCACGCTGGCTGGGAGGAAACGGTTGGTTGTTAGATGGACCAGAGGAAGTGTTACAAGGTACGGCTTGTGTCACTCTTGGCATTTTAATCACCTGTGCAATATTGGTTATTGGATACTGTTGTACAAAGGACTGTGGGTTGGAAAACATGCAAGTTAGCTATAGAGCAGATCAGGGAAAGGTCCAACAAAACAGATCTTCAAAAAATGCCAATTTGGCAAAATGGAAATATTCTGTGGAAATATGTTCTTGGTAGACGTCCAGCAAGTCTCCGCCAAGACCATTTTAGGCCGGGCATAAGGAAAAACTTCTTTACTGTCCAAGCCCCCACGGCCTGGAATAGACTCCCCCCAGAGGTGTTGCAAGCACCTACTCCGGACTCTTTTAAGAAGCATTTGGATGCATATCGTGCTGGGATCCTTTGACCCCAGCTGACTTCTTGCCCCTGGGGCAGGGGGCTGGACCCAATGATCTTCTGAGGTCCCTTCCAGTCCTAATGTCTATGAAATCCATGACATAGGCAGGTTTCCTACTCGTTCATCTGACAGGCTGCTGGAGAGGCTGGCATCCATGGCTCATGGGATTGGGAGGAACCTGGAGTCCCAGAGACTCTGGTAGTCAGCAAGTCAGTCTCATATGAATTTGGGGGCTTAGCTACAGATAAGCCAAAGCATGGGCTCCATCAGTCAAATTTTGTTTAGAAATTTTTAAAACAAAACCTTTCAAAAGGAGGGAGGAAAAAAATCAGGCTTTCCCCTGGGAACCGATAATCCAGCTTTCAACCAGCCCTAGTGAGATGCAGCTCAGTGTTGATCAATCATCCGTTCCCAAAGCAGTTTTGGAGAGGCTGTGGTCTCAGTTCAGCCCCTGAAGTTTCTCTGTAACACCACTTCATCTGCACTGAGTAACAAAAGCAATCAATCAGTGTTAGCCCGGAAAGAGACTTCCTGTAAATTAATTGTCCATTAAATGACCTTCAGCCAGTCTTTTAGACTTTGGGGTTTCAGACATTCAGATTCTGGCCTCAATGTTAGCTGCCCATGTGATTTTGTGTTTCCCAGGCATGCGTGATTGACTGTGGAAAGCAGGTTTGTATGGAGAAATGCAGGCCTGAAGTCTTCCAGGAAGGCTCCTAACCCTGCTGTACTTTTCAAGTGAGCCTACAATGACCTGCTTTTTGGGTTGAATGAGCTAGTCAACAGTTCTTGAAGGACTTGGAAAACCTGACTTGGGGTTCAAGCTAATTTCTCTCTGCTAGAGGCAAAGGTGAGGCATAGTTTTGGAGGAATTTTCTCTCTCCTTTGCCTTTTGTGGGGTTCTTGCACCTTGCCCTGAAGCAGCTGGTGCTGGCCACTGTCAGGGGCAAGAGGCTCTAGGGATGTGTCAAAGCCATTCTCTGCCAACCTCTCTGTAGGTGTTTGGGGCCTGGGGAGCACCTTGGGATTACTGAGGGGCTGGAGAAGGACACCACCGTGTTACTGTCTGATTCTCCAAGTTAGTACAGTCTAAGTTTATGACTTGGTGGCTTATTTTCCAGCTGAGGCCTGCAGCACTACTGAGGATGGAGATGAGCCTCTGCATTGTCCAACAGGATACGAATGCCACATCATTAATCCTGGCAACACAGCCGAAGGGATTCCCAACAGGGGACAATGTATCAAGCAACGTGGAAATCCTGGTCAGTTCATTAGAAAACATCTTTCTGCTCATATTGTAAGGGACTACATTGAGGGACACCTCTGTCCTGAGGTAGAGACTTTTAAAATATCAGGTTAGGTAACACAGGGTTCCTAGGTTTGCATTTCCTCTATCTTTAATGCCAGTTTTCTCTAGCCACAAATCTGACCTTTCTACCCTCCTCAAGGCTGCTTCTGGAGGCATTACAATTCCAACTCCAAAAAGGAAAGGCCTTTGCTATGGAGAAGGCTGTACATTATCACCTCTGCCATCCCTCCATTTCTCATGTCTCAACTGAGTGGGTGCTTCAAGAAACAAGAGTCCCGTGGTCATGATGCTGTTGATCAAGCCATTGATCTGGGCTTAAGATCAGTGGATGGCCAATATGAAAGCAAGGACAGAATTTGAAGCACATGTTTTTATGGCTAGTTTTTGCCGTAGGTTTGCTTCATTATCCAAGTACAATACTTGAGACCAAGAGGATGCAAGGAGCAAAATCACTTAATTTGGAAGAAAACTTTATATGAGAGATTAGGTGCTTTAAATTAGAGAGAACTAAACTGAAGCCTTGGAAAAATTTAAAGGACACAGTCAGTACATCACCTCTTCTACATGATTTTTAAGGACCTCTTGGGAGGTGATAGTACTTGTATCCCCATGGAGCTCAAAAGGAAGCAATTGCTTGGCAGTTTTCAGTAACAGTCCCACAACTAACTCCTTATAGCAGCTCTGTTTGTTATTCTGTGCACAGCACATGGCATTTTGGACCGTGAGCCATAGCCTTAGCTGATGTAAATGAGTGTAGCCTAATTAAAGTCTTGACTTTAATCTATATTAATTTACAGCAGCTGTGGAGTCATCCCCGAATGTTTGTTCTACATGGGCACGTCCGTGTCCACCCATTTAATTTTTGGCAGGAACACATTTATTCCTTTCTGCATGGGATGGTCAACTTTAACATTAAAGTGATAAAACTACAGCAGAGAATCATGACTGACATCGTTTTCTGCCCTCTGACTATGGGTCCTTGCTTTTGGAGTCAAATACACTAGTGTTTGCCAACAAGGGAGCTCAGAAAGGCTGATTTATTTTCCAAGACATTTTACAACCTGTAAAAGTGTGTGCCGCTTCCGTGAAAGATATGTGCGTATACTAGGATACAAATCATCACAGGCTCAAAACATTAGCAGTCTCTATTCTTACTGCATCACAATAACAGCTACAGAGACGTCAAACTGGACCCTGTCTGTGAAAGAACCTACAGATTTTCTGCTGACTTTCCTTTTTAATGTCCTCCTTAATATTTGTTTTATTTATGTCCCATGATCCCTAATTATATGTATAATTATATGATCCTGTAATTATGGTGTCCTAATAATTTCTCTGGAGTTTTTCATGTATAATGTGATCCTGGTAAACAAAGGAGATCACTGGTATGAACGCACATACTTTTGGAGCTTCATCCAAGGTTAAAGTTGGAGCAGTTTTGTGTCTTTTCTTAATTATCTACATGTAACAGCTAGGGCATAACAGCTGCTGCCCTTTTGAAATGGCTCCAGATATATGTGTGTTCAGATCCCAAGCTCGAATCTGAGTTGCAGAGAAACCTGTTGGCTCAGAAGACCGCTCGAGCCTAGATACCCATTGGACTCATGCGAATAAAGCACATCAGATTCGATAGATAGCAACAAAGAAGGAAGGGATGTTGTTAGCATCGTGTTGGGCTGCCTTTGGCCCCCGTCTCCTCCCTCAGCCCAAATGACCAGGTACCAATTTACACCTGAGGCAGCCTTCAGTGATCCATAGCAAGATGCCATAACTAGTCTGCCCCCGTGCCTCCAAACCTAGTGATATTGTCTTGAGATTGTAGCGATGTCTTCTTTAATCAACGCCTCCTATTTAAGAAAGTGTGATTCCTTACGACTAATAGAGCTCAGTGTAGATGTCATAAAGCTCAGACTATCTGGGATAACGGTGGTTGCGTGGATCCACTGGGGGAGCTCCACAGCGGCCTGTGGACACCAATACTCGGCAGCAGCTACAGATGTGTTGGGGATGAGGGGATAATCCTAGCCCCAGGGTCATTCACCCATGGCGCTCTCAGGCAATGCACCAGGTCAAAGATTTAAGCCATGGGAAATAGTTCAGGAGATATGTTCTCATAATCTATCTTCTTGCCTTCCAGATAGCCGCAACCTAAGGCATAAATACTACAAGGAATATTTTGGTAAGACATCAGCACTGAATCTTTTGTATTGCTGAGCTTTGCATGGGTCAGTTTGTTTAGGAGGCTGTTTATGAAAGGAAGGGGCCAGGCATAATAGGGAGAGATGCTTTAGAGGCTTCTCTGTGGCTGCGTCTACACGAGACATTTACTGCGCAGTAGCGTTGCAGGGCACGAACCGTGATGTGACACTACGGTGCAGTAGGAATGCGCTACTGTGCAAGCAGCATCACCAGGAAGCCGCGTGGGGAACTACTGTGCAGTCATGCCAGTTACTGCGCCGTCATTTAGTCCTTGGGTGTGCAAGTACTAAATGACTGCGCAGTAGCAACTGCGCCATCAGCGTCTCGTGTAGACACAGCCTGTGTGCCTCAGTCTGTGCCTCTGAGTTCAGGCGTGCAACACACCTCAGATCTAAAACATAACAGTCATTTCAGGTCTTGTAACAACCTGCCTTGTTACACTGATGCTTCCTAACTGATTTGACATGAATAACCCAGGGCTAAATATGCTCCCCAACCTTAACTGCGTCACTGGTACAACACTTCCACCAAAGAGCTGCAAACTAACACAGCGCTCATTCAAAATAGAGCTAGAGGTCTTTCTTTTTTTTTTTTTAAAGGATTCTTCATTAAAAAAAGGCATAATTAATTGTGCTGAGGTTTGTTCTACAGGGAGTAATTCCAATAATGTGGTCGGCTATGTTAAACAGCAGCAGAAGCACTTAGGTTAACCGCAGAGATGTCCAAGTAAGTACCATCTAAGCATACGGACAGCTATGTGATACTGAGAGCAATGGGATACTATGTGACTAGTACAGGGGTTTTTTTATGGATGCTCTTCAACTGGCTTTTTAAAGACCGGTAAAGTATGTGCACCTTAGGACTTAAAGTGGCTCTCCTACACAGAGGTGAAATAGATGCACTGGAAGGCTTCGGCTGACAAATGGGAGGTGTCTTTAACCCTCCCAAGGTCAGACTGCATTGCAGAGAGATCTCTGCAAACTACTCCTAGTGCAATTCACCCAGCTTTCTCCTTTTGGTTCACGTGCACAAAATTAAAGAACCTCTGACATTTGTGGGCTTTCTTTTTCCATTGAGAATACATTCTGAGGATGAAAAATGGCTGCAGAATTGGGGGGGGGCAGCTATGAATTTCAAAACATCTTTTAGGCAAAGCTTAAACATTTGCATCCAAATAGTGTCGGTTGTTTTTAATTCTACTACATGCTCTCGTGTTTTATACAGCACATACTAGGGTCTGGTTTTAACTCACATGTATCTTTCTCAAACCCTGACCCTCTCTACTCTTTATCTTTCAAAATGAGAAGTGACAGCAATAAGGCACCAGTTACAAATACATCAGTTAATGAGTTAAATCTCTTGTCACTAAACTTTGGTGAGAGTCATGGCTGAGATCGTATGGGCATGCAGGGGCATGTTCTGTGCAAACATCACATCAATGGTCAAGGTTTTAATTGCCTTTTTTGTTTGATTTTTCACACAGTGGGACCTAGGTGATAAGAAGCTTTAAATGAAAGATATATCCAATAGTTGTCGACTACAGGAGAACTCTTGCCCCACATCACCAGCGGTGTCCATTCAGCAGCTCCCTGATCTCTACCACTTGCTAACAGAAGAACTGTGCTATGCAAGAAAGACAGTTTCAGTCCCTCAGAAGAAACCACAGCCCTTAGAAGCAGCTCCTCTACAAACGGACCATGCTGTGTTGCACAGATAATCACTCTGAAGCACAGATAATCACTTTGAAATTCATTTTTAAATCAGAAGAGTACGTGCTGGGTGTGTCTACATGAGACACTTACTGCACATTAGCCTAACGTCACTGCGTAGTTGTGCGTCATGGCAAAAAATGTGCTAATAGCCTACTGCGCAGTATTATTAAGCTAATGCACAGTAAACGTCACTAAATAACCGTGCACCAGTGCAACTACAGAATAACTTTCAGTACTGAGCGGTTAGTTAGTACTTTATTAAGGAAGTACTAAACTAAATGTGCAGTATCTAAGGTTCATCAATGCATGTGTAGACACGCACACTGTAATGCATATTAAAGGACTGCTTCTGATTTCATTTCCATGGATATCAATCAGCAGTAGCATCGGCCTAAAAATGATGTAGATGAGTTCAGAGCAAGGCTCTAGGTATCTACAGCTTGATTGATTTTTGTGAAGTACGTTCAATGAATACAGGGAATGACCTACATACTGCACATAGGTTGTTTTAACACAGGTCAAAAGTTCTCTTACTTGTAAGGGAAGACTTTGGCCGCTGATTTATCAACAGCATGCATAACTTGAAGATGTTCCCTAATGAAAGTGAACTCTGAAGAATGGATTTCCTCCAGTGTATCACACTACCATTTTATAATTTAGCATAATAGGTACATATGTGTTTTTTAACATGAAGTGAGGGGTGTCTGTTATGGTGCTCTGTTGGATACTCTGTTGAGAAGTACAGTCTGTGCCAGCCTTTATTCCCCTGGGTCTCAAATCCCTACATGGCAAAGGTGGAAGTAGAAGTACTGAACATTTCATTGTATGGTTTATCACTTCAGAACAGGAGACTGGAAGGGGTTCGTGGGTCATTACGTCCAGCCCCCTGCTGTCACTGGGTACCACATTATTTCATTCCTTTTCTAAACCAACAAGCAAAAAATCCTGAAAGCTTTCTTTGTCTATTTATAACCAGAACAAGCTAAGAAATGAGCCCAAGCCAGAACCTTGGATCTGAAATCCTCTTGACTTAAGGAAGTCTGAGCCTGGATATAAACTTCAAAGCAGAGGCTATTTCTATGATGGGTTTAAGCAGTAAGCACCAAGGACCTGTGGGAAATGCAGATATTGATCCAAAAAACCATTGCCTTTCCTACACCCCTGTGCACAGAATGGTTCACCCAAACATTTTATCACAAAAAGTATTGGAGTGTTTGGGAAACGTGAACGTCTTCCCTTTATTTTTAGGACGTGCCAATTTGTGTTGGCAAAATAAGATCTGCAGAACGCAAACTGTGCTGGAGCTTATGTATTGACAGTTATAACAGCCCAATTTGTGGCCACGCCAATTGGAGATGCAAACAAATGGGCAAATTAATTGCTGCAGTATGAGTCCCCATCAAATAGGAAGCTACTTAGAAGAAATCAGGTCCTTTGTACTTCCTTCCACAAATCCTTATGTCTGTCTGGGCCCCAGACTTCCCTTCTAGTGATCAATGTTACTAAAACAGAGGGGGCTCTGCAACGGCTTGGTTTCTTTTGGAATAATGCACTCAAACCAACTTCTGACTCTTCATTTTGACTCGTATTCAAAATGAGTGGCTGTGATATTTTCACAAACATTTTGCCCATGTCCCATGTACATAGATAAATATGGCATGTTATCAGATGAGTGGTTGTTGCATATTGTAATAATCATGCAAATGCATGTTGGTGCTTTCCAAAGTATATAGGTACCAAGCTCAGGGGCCTGTATAAACATATGAGACTCTGCATAGAATAATATATGTGACTGAAGCCAACTCAGAGATGAAAGATGCTGATTATTTTTATTTGTAGAGGCACATACCTCAGAGCTATTGCCATACAGAGGAATGAGTTTACAGTTCCTTCTTTTCCTAAACCTCTACATCCATTAGATTGTATTTGCTTGGCTGAGACTCTGCATTTACCTAAAGTTATTAAAGGCATATTTATGTGCCTATTTTAGGCACATAAGGATAGTTCCTCCACTTGTTTTTTCGGACAAAATTCCTTTTCCCAACTTAGCTGGCATTAGATAGATTTGGTATTATAATATCCTGTAGATCCAGTCTAAAAATACTCTATCAAAGTGCTACTACCTTTTACTACCTCTACTTCTAAAACATGCCTCTGCATTAAAGACAGGTTCCATCGATACCACAAAACACCTCAACCCATATATCACAGAAATCTAACCGGAGATCCTGATCCTGAATGGTGCTCAGAGAATTGCTTAACATTTTGTAAAAAAAATGAATTTTCCATCGAGCTTTCAAATTGCAACCAAAAATAATTGAGCAATTCTTTTCATGTAATATTTTTCAGTCAGCTAAAGAATTGTTCAACAGTTGATTTTTTTTTTTAATTCTTTTTAAAAAAATCAACTGTTGAAAAATGCTGAAAATCCAGTAATAATATTCATGAAATGTTTCACTAGTCTTTTGATTGGCTCTTTAACGCTCACAGTGACCACTGAACAAGGAGATGGAAGGTTCTTTGGACCTAGACATTTGCTGTCTTGCTTGTTGAAGGCGTCTACATCAAGGTCAAGGTCAAGGTCAAGATCAAGCGTCTAGGCCGCCATCTAATCCCAAACAGCATTTAAGCATGTACTTAATTTGAGCAATCTGTTTGCTTGAACTTCAAGTATAAATAAGCATAGATAAGAATAGATTTGAATTTGCTAGATAGGAGCTGTGGAGCAGAAATTTGATAAATTGACTGTAAAGAAAGAAATCTGATAAAATAACAAACTGTTGAATATTCACTGTGTGCCAAGAGAGAAGTCAGCCTTTCGGTTGGTGCTGTGCTGCTCTTGTAAGGGTCTTGTGAATTGCCAGCCTCGGTGGAAAGCTGTAGAGATCTGTACAAACGCTGGATTTTCAATCATCAAGTTCCTAATGCTTGTACAAATATTGTCGACTGTCCCATACATGTTCCTGATATATTATTTCTGCCCAGGAAAATGTGTTTTTAAGAGCAGCACGACAAAGCTTGATAGGAAATCGGCACTGTTTGATTGTCTCTTTTTCCCATGCTGTGTTTAGTGCCATTTTAAAGCGTGTCTTGGTGCTACGATACACTTCTCATATAACAGTACGCGCTCGTTAGTGAGGAGTGCTTCCAGCTCTCACAGGCTGGGGGTTTGCTGCAAAGATTGATCCAGTGCTAGAAGTCGCGGTGCCTGATCTTTGTGTTTAGAAGTGCGCAGATTTACTATGGTGCTCAATAAAAATACCCACTATATTTTTCAACTCTGTCTCGTTTCAAGTGTGTATTTTTCTAGACGGACTTGGCATTCCTTGACATTAAAATAAAAAGGGCATTTCACATGACTGCCAAACGTTAAGGAAGCTGCAAGATGGAAACTCTAGGAGACTCCAAACTTTTGTTTTGCCAAAGCTCATATAGAAAAAGCACAAGTTTCCTTATCCATGTCCTCCTCGTGTCCATCCCTACGCACCAAGTGACCCTTCCTGGACCTGTAGCAGTCAGCTGGAAGCTGGATTACCATGGCTTGTTCAGTTCTTGGCTTGTCTGTTGTAGCTGTGGACAGAGGGATGGATTCAACAGTACATTGTTATGATGTAAGTAGCTCTTCTTCAGGAACTGAGACCAATCAACTCACTTTCCTTAAGCCCCCAACCATCCACTCAGCACGTTTTGGTCACTGCTGAAGGCCTTGAGCTCATAGCTCAAAGCATGAAAGGACACTTAATGGCCCTCTGATTGAAAGGATGTAGGAAAAGAAGGGCTGATTTATATCTTCCCCCATATAAGCGAAGTGAAGAAATGCTAGTCTGGTTTTCAGTGCTGGTCACCTCAGTGGGGATTGGTGTTAGCAACATGACTGCCTTTACATACTGCTAAGCAAGTGGTTTCTAGATACTGGTGCCTGAGCCAGCTCCAGCTCTGGGCCCATCTCCCACCCCCAGCAATGTCTGTGCAATACTTGCTGTAGCTTCTCCAGAGGAAAAGCCATGCGTGCTGTTGCCCTCACCTTTCTGCAATTGTAGGAGGGATACAGGAGAGGGAAGATGCCATTGCTTCAGCCAGTGAGGAGAAAACACTTGTTTCTAATGGTGCTGTCTATAGTTTTGAGGGGGAATATGGGGTCACATGGAATTAATGCCATGGACAGTTTTGGTCTAGCTGTAGAGATTTATGTAGACTACCTTCACTCTGCAAAAGCATGGTTCAGCACAAAACCCAGTGCAAGAGAAAGGCTGTGTGCAATGCATGACCAGTCTGAGTACAAATTATAATTATCTCAGCAGAGTTAAAGTGTGCAGAACTTCCCAAACTCCTCCGTGTACTCCAAGAAATGTCCCACTTCTGAATGGTGCCAGGCAACAATTACCACTCCTCTGGCTCTGTTCCTCCATCCTGCCTTTCCTTTTAGCCCCAGCTCAGATCTCTTCTGGAACGAGTCTTCACCTGTGAATGAATATCATGCCATATGCCATGATGGCATAGCCTGCCATAATCAGCACAGGATGGGCAGAGGAAGATTTAAAAGATATATTTCATCCTTAGCTCTATCCCTGGAAGGGGCCATGTGGATTCTTTCCTGAGATGAGAAAAGGGGCTTGTTTAGCTGGCTCAACTTTGGATGGGGACCAGGAAAAGGACATTTTATTTTAATAAGGATTGTAGCTTGTACTGTGCTGGAGGAAATCTGATTTGGAAGCCAAGCTAACAGGCTGGTTCCCACTGGGACAGAGAAGCTGCAAACATCCATCCTTACCCTCCCATCTCTTTCAGCTGTGTTTCTGCAAAGTAAATGGCACTGAAAAACTCCAGAGTTAGCAGTTTCCTCTAGGCCAGGAGGGTTAGAAATTGGCAGGAAAAGGTCTAACAACTGAATCCAACATTTAAAAATGGGCAGTTAAATTACAGCAAAGCAAGAGAGAGGCAGATTCCCAGCTGTTGTAAACCCATGTAGCTCAACTAAAGCAAATAGAGCTAAGCCGATTGGCAGCAATTGGGGATCTGACTCTTAGAGTTAGCTCCGAGCACTAAATGAATCATCTCCCTTACTGGCACCAATTGAGTAGGGCATCGCTCTTTGACCAAACTCTCCCCTGTTGGCACCTCTGTATTGGGAGCAAAGGCAGATTTTGTGGGCTAACTAAGCCTACTGTGAGCTAACCACTTTCTAGCAGTTGGCAGCTCCTTAGCGAGTGATAATTTTCTAAAAGTTCAGTACAAATAAAACTGTCTATGTGCAAAGAATCTGCTTTTGACAAACCAAGCAAAAGCCAAGACGGAGCTAGAGAGCACCAGCTGGTATCGGCCAAACGGGGAAGAAGAACCACTAGGGAAATGAGACGGTAATTCAGACATCAAAGGTAGGATAAAAGAAATATGTCAATGGTCAAGGAGATGGAAGGTTCTTTGGACCTCGATATTTGCTTTTCCAGTGGGTGTCTCTAGTTCGCAGGGGGCTGTGGACACGTGCCAGCGCGCTCCCCTGGCTTGCAAGTAACTTGCCGTTATTTATAATTGCTCTTTAATAAAGACTGGTTGACCTCAGCGGCTGAGTCCCTTTTCAGTGCTCCTGGATGATAAAAGGGGAATGTAAGCGTGTACAACAGCACGGCTGCCAAAGAGGCGTTGTCCATTTTGGTAAATTTGAGTGCTATGACCGTAAAAGTCATTATCAGGAGAGTAGTGCTAAAGCAAATATTCAGCTCTAAAGTAGAGAGGCCTCATTCTGAGCACTCCTCTGATTGCAACTAGATTTCTTTTTCCTGCTTCAAGCATCCAAACAGCACATGCAAGGAGAGATCAATGTCATGATGTCAAGACAATCTGCTGGAAGAGAGGCTTCAGAGACTAAGCGTAAGTCTTTGCAGCTATGGTTTGGATATGTTCGTGGATATATTCATGCATGCCGGTCACTGACGTGACACCTTGGGCTGCTTTCTTCTAAGGCAGCGGTGGCCTGATTGCTATCTGTGTTACGACTTTACCACCTGCAAAAACAAAAGAGGCACAATGAGGTCAAAATGCTCCATGCCCACATCTCCCACTGATCAGAGAGAGGACTTGTGTAGGGGAATTGGTTTTGGAGGGTTGCACAGGAAAATCAATTTTCCGTTTAAGAATGGCTGCACTTTCTCTACTAATGGAAGAGAACTAATGGTGGGGCCCGAAGGATGGAGTCAGAGATGATGTTGAATTGTTAACATGGGGAAATTTTATGAGTGTCATTTTAAGAGAAAAATAGGAAGAAAAGAACAAGCCCTGTTGATTTGAATAGTTTACCTCAGAGGAGAGGGAAGTCAGGTCAATCATCTTGTTTTTATTAATAGTTTCCTGTTTGTTGCTGCCAACCTGGGATGCCAAAGTAACAGGTGGAATAGGAAAAGCCATCGCAGGCATGCCTGGGGTGGTTTAGGAATAGTGCATCCTGTATCTGTACAGGGGATTGGACAGTTGTGACTATGGGCAGATCCAGTGGGGACCTCCAGGAGATGCAACTGGACCCTGCTTTGGCTGCGAGGTGCAGTCAATTGAGATCACTGGCTCATCACTACAGCCCTATCAGGGCCTACAATGGCATGGCTCCAGAACCCAGGGGGTGAATGCCACCACCAATTACTTTTCTTCTGCCCCAAATGCAGTGCATCCCCTTGTATAACAGCCCTATAGAGCTGGGCAGCAAGGTGACAGAATGAAGTCATGAACCCAACCTTGATCCTCGTCTTTGCAAGCTAATCGTGGGACAATACACAGTACCAGACTCCGTGAAGCCTTGGCCATTAGTAGAAGAGAACTTCATTTGCAATTTAAACTCCTGTGTAGAAGCCTTCTCACATTTAGATCTCTATTCATAACCAGCACAATCTCTATTCTGCATTTGGAACAAGGGGAGAATATCAGCTGCGTATGAGTAGTGAGTTATAGTCCTGACTGGCAGTAAGTTCATCCGCCTCCAATACACCCTCATTTTCTTCATCAGCTAGGTAGAAAGGGATCTTCAGTTTAATGAACTTGAGACCCAATGAGTGTGAGGAACTGTATCTTGAAAAGACCCCAGCATGAGCCAGTTTGATCTGGAGGCGATGCTATGTTACCTAAGGGTTATATAAGCAATGACTTCTCTCCGAGTGGTGTGTCTAAGTGCTCCTGATGCCACTGACAAACCTTATTCACTTGAAAGACCTTCCTCAGGATTTGCGCTTGACTTGTTCTCTAGTTCTAGCAGCGTAGCTGGTTCCCCTACAGCCACCAGGATAAATAGCATCGTGGTTTTTACTACAGGGTTATGTAAGTTCAGCTGTGGATGGGATCTGATGGCCAAGATGCATTGACTAAGCAAAGATGTGAGCCTCACGGTGATGGCAGCACACATTTCCATGCGTACCTTGATGTCTCTCAATATTAAAATTGTCTCGCTCTGTGTGCTTCCCAGACTTTTCCTTCCTAAATACAGCACACTAACTAAAATGTGGTGGAACCTGACCTCAGCCTTCGCTACTTGATTAATGGCCATCTCCTTGAAAGTGGGTGTTATCCTGAAGGGCATGATTCATAGCGACTTGACAAGCTAAATAACTGCAGCAAAGACCTTAATAACTACAGCAGAAAGCGGTTGTCTTAATGCTAGTGGCTCTGCTTTAGATCACCGACAATGGGTGTGCATCTTATTTTCCTGCTGTGCGTTTATAGTCGCTGGGAGGTAATGACATTTATAACCACTCTGCGTGTGTTGGAGAAAAAAAGATTATGATTATGTGTTTAAAATACAGATATTTCTAAAATTACTTTAAAAGACCCTGAAAAGATATAGGATGATAACTGTGTGATAGGGATCTCCAACGTCCTAGTAGCCAAGGGCTGTTCTCACCACATAGATTCATAGATTCATAGATACTAGGGTCGGAAGGGACCTCAATAGATCATCGAGTCCGACCCCCTGCATAAGCAGGAAAGAGTGCTGGGCCTACATTACCCCAGCTAGATACACATCCAACCTTCTCTTGAATACCCCCAGGGTAGGGGAGAGCACCACCTCCCTTGGGAGCCCGTTCCAGAGCTTGGCCACTCGAACTGTGAAGAAGTTCCTCCTAATATCTAATCTAAATCTGCTCTCCTCCAGCTTGTGGCCATTATTTCTTGTAACCCCCGGGGGCGCCTTGGTGAATAAATACTCACCAATTCCCTTCTGTGCCCCCCTGACGAACTTATAGGCAGCCACCAGGTCGCCTCTCAACCTTCTCTTGCGGAGGCTGAAAAGGTCCAGTTTCTCTAATCTCTCCTCATAGGGCTTGGCCTGCAGGCCCTTAACCATACGAGTGGCCCTTCTCTGGACCCTCTCCAGGTTATCCGCATCTTTCTTGAAGTGCGGCGCCCAGAATTGCACGCAGTACTCCAGCTGCGGTCTGACCAGCGCCCGATAGAGAGGAAGTATCACCTCCTTGGACTTATTTGTCATGCATCTGCTGATGCACGATAAAGTGCCATTGGCTTTTCTGATGGTTTCATCACACTGCCGACTCATGTTCATCTTGGAGTCTACTAGGACTCCAAGATCCCTTTCCACTTCCGTGCCACCCAGCAGGTCATTTCCTAGGCTGTAGGTATGCTGGACATTTTTCCTCCCTAGATGCAGCACTTTGCATTTCTCCTTGTTGAACTGCATTCTGTTGTTTTCTGCCCACTTGTCTAACCTGTCCAGGTCTGCTTGCAGCTGTTCCCTGCCCTCCGGCGTGTCCACTTTGCCCCATAGCTTAGTGTCATCTGCAAACTTGGACAGAGTACATTTCACCCCCTCGTCCAAGTCGCTGATGAAGACATTAAAGAGTATCGGTCCAAGCACCGAGCCCTGCGGGACCCCACTGCCCACACTCTTCCAGGTCGAAACTGACCCATCCACCACAACTCTCTGGGTGCGACCCTCCAGCCAATTCTCCACCCACCGGACTGTGCAGTCATCCAAGTCACAGCCCCTTAACTTGTTCACCAGTATGGGGTGGGATACCGTGTCAAAGGCCTTCCTGAAGTCCAAGTATACGACATCCACCCCTCCTCCTGCGTCGAGGCGTTTTGTGACCTGGTCGTAAAAAGAGACTAGATTGGTCAGGCACGATCTACCTGCCACGAACCCGTGCTGGTTTCCCCTCAGCATAATTTGTCCTGCCAGGCTCTCACAAATGTGAGCCTTGATGATTTTCTCAAAGATTTTGCCAAGGATGGAGGTGAGACTGACTGGCCTATAGTTACCCGGGTCCTCCTTCCTCCCCTTCTTGAAAATGGGAACCACATTGGCCCTTTTCCAGTCCTCCGGGACTTGACCCGTGCGCCACGAGCGTTCAAATATTCCCGCCAGTGGCTCTGCAATGATGTCGGCCAGTGCCTTCAGTACCCTCGGATGGAGCTCATCCGGGCCTGCCGACTTAAAGGCATCCAGTTCCTCCAAGTGACCCTGCACCACCTCAGGGTCCACGCATGGAAGTCTGGTGCCTTGCTGCTGCCTCCCTACCCTCCCAGTGAGAGACTTGTCGTGCCTCTCACTTAGGAACACTGAGGCGAAGAACTCGTTGAGGAGTTCAGCCTTGTCCCCTCTGTCCGTCACCAATTGTTTCTGCCCATTTAGCAGGGGTCCTATTCCTCCCTGGGCCTTCCTTTTACTCCCTATATATCTAAAAAACAATTTCTTATTGTCTTTTACTTGGGTTGCCATCCTCAGCTCCATGGTAGCTTTGGCCTGTCTAACTGCCTCCCTACAAGCACGAGCAGAAGAGGTATATTCCTCTATGGTGATCTCTCCCTGTTTCCACTTTTTATGTGCTCCCCTTTTGGCCCTTAGTCTCCCCAGGATTTCTCTGGTCAGCCAGGGAAGCCTCCTGGCCCCTTTCCCTCTTTTACCTCGCACGGGGATCGTCTCGCTTTGTGCTCGAAGGATAGCTTCCTTAAGGCACAGCCACCCTTCTTGGGCTCCCATCGTTTCAAAACTACTACTCTGCAGTGCATCCTTCACTAATCGCCTGAGTTTGCTGAAATCAGCTTTCCTAAAGTCCAGCACGTTCACCCTACTGGTTACCTTACCCACTCGACGCCTTATGTTGAATTGTACTTTTAGGTGATCACTGTCCCCCAGATGGCTACCGATCTGTAGGTCCCCTACTATGTCATCCCCCGTTGCCAATACCAGATCCAGTAAGGCATTCCCCCTAGTGGGACCATGTACCTCCTGCATCAGGTGGAGGTCCTGTACACAGGTTAGAAACCTGCGTGAGCGGTGGGACTTTGCTGTCTGTGTCTCCCAGCAGATGTCTGGGTAGTTTAGGTCCCCCATGACCACCGCCTCTTTAGCTTTTATGGTCTCTGAGAGTTGCCTCAGGAGCCCCAAATCTATTTCTTCCCCTTGATGTGGGGGTCTGTAGCAGACCCCTACCACCAAATCCTTTTCTCCTTGCCCCCCATGTAGCCTAACCCACAGTCCTTCTACTTCCTCATCCTTTGATTCTGTCTTGATAGAATCAAAGACAGAGCATAGGCTCCCCTTGGTTAAATCTCTAATGAATATTCTCAGTTAACAGCATTTTTGTTCTGTCTTTATTCAAATGAATCACTATTAAAATATAATTCAGTCATACAGGACGTAATTCATAAAAAGGCCCATAGTGCTGATCTTTACTTAGAGACTTTTATTCCATCTAAGAGTCCATTGAACAATGGGATGTAATTCATGAATGAGGCAGCGGATGTTACTATGTTTATCAAATCAAATTTCTTCATGTCTGTGTTCTGGCTGTGTTGGTATTTTCTCAGGCTGTACTTCTTCTGTGCTAGCTACTCTCCTCCCATAGATGATTAAAGAAATGAAAATATCAGGCCACATTTTATATTGGTGTAAATTGGTTACGCTCTTTGGATATCAATAGGGTTGCACCTGTTTTACGTGGGCATAACATTTGGCTTCTATCTGTTTTTGCCAAGAAAAGCAAGTGCAATAAGGAAGTCTGAAAACTGTTCTTGCTTAATCAAACTCACCACCACCCTCATCTAAATAAGGAAATGATACTCAGTCAAACTGAGCAAAAACTAGGAAATTGAATTCAGGGCAAAAAAATGTGCATAACCTAATTATTGCTTCCACAACTTGGACCCCATGGAGATTTGGAAGCCATATTGCAGTAGCTCGTCATGCTAGACAACACACCAAGTCAACCTGTGAGAAGAAATAGCCTCTTCTCCAGGTGAAGCTCAAGAAAATCTTCTGACCACTCTTGCTGCCTGAGAACGTTACAGCAGTTCAGGATGATCCCGGGGCAAAGAACTGCTACAGCCAAGCTCAGTTCAGTAGCAGAGTTCATTTCCTTGCCAAACAGGACCAGCTATGCCCTATCTACACTGAGCCAGCTGGCACTTGTCCAGATCCTTATCTATTCTGCAAAAAGACAGAAACATGCAAAGCGGATGTGAGCTTAAGTCAGGGTCTCCAAGATAGCGAGGCGCCTAATTCCAATGAATTTCAATGACAGAAAACCACCTAAACACATCTGAGGCTCTGAGCTTTGGTTGTATTGGTGTAACAATGGCTCCAAGCACATCACAGCCTCTCATCTGACATAAGCTTCTGAGACGTTTGTCACGTCTGTGCTTGAGCATGGCGCTACGTCCACGATAACACACGTAACGAAAGCGTCACGATAAAATTCAACCTGGTGGAACATCTGGCCACGGTAAAAATAAAACATGTCGGAGGTGGTTGATTTTGCCATGATAAATCAAAGCCTACCATGATAAAGAGTCAACATGAATTTTCACATGTGACTAACCTACCAAAATGGTGATTTTGGGTGCCATTTCATAATGTCTATCTAAAAAATGCACGTCATGTACAAAGACCCTAAACCCCCCCCCCCAAAATATGCAATGATAACTGTATGGCTCCTGGAAACATGCCTGCTAGAGGCCCAGTGGTTTTGTATCCTCACAGCAGGAAGTCAGAAATCCTCTGTGGGATCATCTGGCTGCTGGAAGTGCTCGTTAGCCATGACCATGGGAAAGTGCCCGTTTTGATGAAGCTTCTGATTGAAACCGGGCAGGGCATGAGGCTGAGCTCTCAGGCTCCTGGCCCTCAAGTTGCTCATCACCTTCACTGGATATCCACTGCACTGCCCCAGAACAGGGAGCAGAGACGGCACCAGCCATTTTGGGGCAATCCTGCTGCAGAAAATGCTGCATATCACACTCTTTGCTCTGATTTGAAATAATTCCCCTTCCTCTCCCCAGCCGCACACAAAAAATGCAGGCTTTCCTGCGGGAGGGTAACGCTGGCTCCTTCACGTCTTCAGAGCCCCCAAAACTTGAAGCTGTACTGTAATGCCACCGTTTAGATGTAAGAGGCAAGTTGCCAAATGCGGGTATGAATCTCTCTATTTTAACCCCATGACCTAAAAATCGACAGGCCTGGGAGTGCTGTAACTCATTAACCGTGGTTCCAGTGTTTGGGACTTGACCACAAAGGTGTTCTTTGTAGCAAGGGAAGGATTTCAAAAGGTAAAGTAAAAATAATCTTCCGTGGTATTTATTAGGAGAATAAATATCTTGAGTCCGCGCCACTTTGAGCGGCAGGAACTTTGTGTTCTCTTAATCAGCAGGGTGGGAGTTTGTGCTCTCCCCATCTCTCCTGACACGCACATATTTATTTGAGTGTTTCCAAAGGAAACTTCCTCTCATGTGATTCCCCCACAACTTGAGAGCTCATTGCACAGGGTGGAGCAGCCTCTGCAAAGCAATCCTCCCTTCCTACGTGCCACACTGCTGCCGCTGTAGCATTTGAAGGGGGGTGGGAATAAAAGAGCCCTGAGCACACTATCTGTCCTTCAGCGGCTACTGGATCTGGTGTCGAGGTAAAGGTCCCTCTGCTTGTTCACAGCCGCTGTTCTTGCTTCAGCACATGCAGAATTCCCTTGGCACTCGGGTGAGACGCAGTGTTTAATAAGTGAAGCGAACCAGGCAGTGCCTGATGCTTTGAGCAGCCAAGGTGAGAGTGCGCAGCCTCTCTGGCACCTGTTGTTGGCCAAAGGCGTGGCTTCCCTGCAAGCATCAGGTAACACCTGCCTCTCCCTTTCTGGAGCTACAAGCCCAGGGCTTGCAAGGGAATTCGAGCCACAGCAGGAACAGGTGACATTGAAGCAGCAGCAGCAGCAGCAGCACCTCTCTCTGCTGCTGCTGCTGCGGATGAGACCCAGCGAAGATGGTAGAAGGACGCTTCTCCAAACTTCTCCAGCAAGGGTCCCTTTTCCGCTTATCCCAGAAATATCAGCCACTTGGGAGTGGGGAGCCAGAAGGAGAGGTAAGGCTTTCCTGTGCCTCTTGCCTGCACGGTAGGAAATGTCTGCTGTAATCGGGGGCTGAGAGAGACTGTGCCCTACTGGCAGCCCTGCATCTCTCCGGCGATGCCAGCATTGCCGTGCTACTCGGTTTTATCCTCGTATGCAAAATGGAGGATGAGATTAATGACATTTCCCTGCCTATAGATGTCTTGCAGAGGGGGGTAGTTCACGTGCGCAGAATATTTCCAGAGTACAGAGCACGGGCCTATGTATTAGTGGTCATCTTCGTAGGAGAGAGGTTAAAATGGGCTTCGCTCACTAATGTAGAATTTGCAGCCTGGGCCATGATAAAGGTCCTCGGGCCATACGGATTTAAACAAGGTGTCGACATGAGTCTCGGCAGACAGTTTCCCGGGCTGTGAGTAAGCACTAAAGCTATCTTTTTTCTAAATGAGCGGTCCCTCCTGGTCAGAGTCCAAGCTGACCAGTGGATGGGATGAGCGATCCAATCCTGCTGCATGGGGGATACTGGAGTATTGTTATTTTTTAACTAACAAAATAAAACCAGAAAAGAATTTCACAAGCCATTTCTTGGTCCTTTTCAAGGATGAGTTTTGGTTTTCTTGAACGATTCCCTAAATTTTTACTTAGGAATATCATTTTTATCCCCTTTTATCTATTTTTTGCTACTGCATGTGATAAGCCGAAAAACTGGTTGGTGTGTTTCATATTTTCAATATTCTCTTTCGGCTTTAGGCACTCTAAGTTCCTTGGGGCTGGGAAAGTATTATTTCTATGGGAGCTACTTGTTAAACATTTATCTGGCACAAAAAGACTCCGATCTCCTTTGGTGCATCTGTAATAGTGTTATTGTAATAGGAATTATAATAATGTGGGATTGGGCATTTTTGAATAACAGTATGCATGTAGGATCCTGATCCTTTTCTTCCTCAAATGAGGTTTGATAACATTCAAAGGAGTAAGATAAGCCTGATTTCTTCAGCATCTTTACCTTCAAGTAGGTAGTAACATCACCATTAAGTACCATGTGTTCAAGCATAGTAGTAGTAGGCAACTGTTGATCCTTTCGGTTCATGGTATATGCATGAAAGGTCACCAGGACCGTTGACATGTACACCTAGGCAGGAATGGGGATGAATGAAGGCTGCCCAGACCCTCTATCCCCCCCTTAGACAGTATCCAGGTCTAGACATTCGGTGCCTCAATAGCTGTAGCTATATACACATCCAGGAATTGAACCCAGGTTTCCGACATGGTAGACAAGGAGTCTGCCACTGAACCACAACGGCAGGTCGAATGATGTAGATTGCAGCTAATTCTTTCAATCTGCCCTCATAAATCATTTCCTCCACCCTTCTCTGATGTTCTTCCAATCTGTTGTTGCCTTTCTAATATTGAGTAGGTCAGAACTGCTGGTGATGCTATGATATACAGTCTGATGGTGAGGAAGAGAGGAGTAAAACTGTTCTTACTTTGATCCACTAAGCAACACTACCGTAGATTACTCAAAATCCCAGTCTAAAAAGGAGAAACCACTCAGGTGCTAAAAATTATGCTCTATCTTGCTCTGATGTGTCCCTAGTTAGAAAACTGTAGCAGTGCATCCTTATGGCTTTCCCATTCGTACTACATCATAAGAAATATTTGCTACCTGGACATGGGGCCTTAAATTGCAGGTTAAAGCCTATGCAGAACACAAGGCCATTATTATAATATGACAGTACAATGACCATGTTTTTTGATGTAAGCCTGGGAAAAAAACTGAGAAAATGTGAAATTACAATGGGAAAGCAATTTCCATGCACCTTCACAGAGACCCCATTATGATGCAAATACAGCGTCAGAATGATTTCACTGCAAGTCTGCAGAGACCCGGAGACAACTGAAGAATAATTTCAGTGAGGGCCTACACAATCATTTAACTGTACACCTGAAGGTCTCTCCACAATGCCATTATGATGTGACATTAACATGTCAAAACCATTTCAAAGATAATCCACAGAGAATCTATTGGGATGCCCTTATATTGTGAAAGCACAAATCTTGACATGATTGTTACATGCCCGCAGAAAAAAAAGGCTATCATTAATTCTACACAGAAGCACAATGAAAATATATTGTATTATTGCCACCAATTATTATTATTATTATTATTATTACTATTAACTGTCATAAAGCAAAAAAAATCAATAACTGAAGAATAAATTCCTGGTTTCTTACAGTCTGGTAATTGACTCACTATAGATATGCATTTTGCTTTTTATTTGGAAATATTTTGCTGAAATCAATAGGGAAATGGAAAAAAAAACCCCACTTCAGATTACATTTTTGTCCTCTAGCCATGATAGCTTTTAAGTTCAGACTTTGGATCTCTATTCATTTCCTAGTTTTATTACAGATTTCTTATGTCACCTTAAGAAGTCATGTCATTTCTGGGTGCCTCAGTTTTTCCTCACTTTTCAAATGGGTAATAAGCATTCTTTATTTGGCTGTTTTATTGAAACTGTAAACTCCTTGGGTAGGGACATTCATTCAAAAAACCTGTGCAAAAATTGATTCAATCTTTGCAAGTTAGCCTAACCTGGCTAGGCTAAACCAGTTCGTAACTGTAAAGACATCCCCTCTGGTCTGAAAAAATGCAGGCATATGCCTGCAGTGGCTCAGACTAGAAACCAGGGGGTACTAGAGCAGCCCTCCCTTCCCTTCCACAATGCTGAGCTGGGGGGGGCATAGGTAGGCCCCAGCAGGATGCTCTGATTAGGGAGGAGTTCCCCCCACTCCTGACCAGCCCAGCAAGGAGTTGATAACACAGTGTTCATCACCCCATTAAGAAAACAACAGAGGCACATTACCAGCTCTTGTTTCTGCCTTTGTCCTGTCTCCCACAGCACAGACCATAGCCAGCATGTGGTCTGCTAGCTAATGCTGTGTGTCTGTGTAAGGTAGAGGGGGTGGGGAAATCCCTGCTTAGAGGGGAGGTGGGGAGCAGAAGCCAGGCAGATGCCTGCAGTCTCTGCCGGAGCTGCAGCCAGGGAGCAGAAGGGAGGGGCCAGCCCTGCTGTGGAGCAGAGATCCCTGCTTAGCCCAGAGAGCATGCCAGGATGCTGGGGGAGTCTAACTTAACCCCACAAGGGCTCTGGGACAGGCATTGCATAAGCTGGTTTGACCCAAATCAGTTAAACCTGATACTGCATTCAGCCAGGTTTATCTCAAACGGGCTTCAGCCATTTTCAAACTGGTTTATGTGCACTGAATGTCTGTTCTGTTACAGGTTGAAACCAGTTTGTGATCACTTAAACTGGTTTATGTATAATGTCTTTCCCTAGCCCTTGAGTCAGAGTTTGTTTCTGATTATGTGTATATGAATGAAAGAATAGGTCATCTGTTGAGATGGAAACCAAGGCCTCTGCTTCCAGAAGCATGAACTGTCACAGCTTGAGCTAATGGACTGACTGTTTTTGACTAGGTTAGTTGTATAAAGCTGATAAACCTGGTCTGCTTCACACAGTCTATAATTGAAAAAGACACACGAGTGCGGTATAACGCACAGATCAGTGTCTCAGCACTATAATGACAAGTCCCAGAACAGCACTGCCTTGCCTTGTACAGACATACCTTTGTTTCTTGTGCTGTCCCATGTGGAAACAGAGGACAACTGATCACTATCTTCTATCACAACGTCCTCTGCATTTGAAAACTGTTATCAAATCCCCTCTCGGGTTTCCTTTACCTAGGCTAAATAATTCCAGTTCTTCCCACTTTTTCTCATGTCATGTTTTCTAGATTTCTAATAATCTTCTTTGCTCTTCTCTGTTTTCTTTCCAATTTGTCCACATCATTCTTGAAGCGTAATCACAAATGGGACACAATATTCAAAGCGAAACTTCTTCAGTGCTGATTTGATGGCAACAATAGCTTCCTCTGACTTGCGTGTGCCATAATTGTTACGCATTCAGTTATCCATTCCAGTATGCTACAGGGGGGTTTTGCTGCAATAATTTTACACTTGCCTTGTATGCAGCTTGCTCTTCATTATAACTGCCAGGTCCTTTTCTTCAGTATTGCAGCCCGTTATTCCTGATTTGACATTTGTGCATTTCATTATTCCTTCCAAGGTACCTATCCTTACTGAATTTCATCCTGTTTATTTCAGTTCATTTTTTCCAATCAAAATCATTTTAAACCCTAATCCTAACCTCTGAAGTGTCTACTACCCATCTCCACTTGCTGTCACCTGCAAACTTATTCTCAGTTTCATCTTCCAAGTTATTAATGTTGGTATTTTAAACAGTGCCAAACCCAGGACAGGCCACAGATCAATTCTCACATTGTATCTGCTTCTAGTGAGGCACTGAGCTCTTGATGACTGCCATTAGAGCATGATTATCTAACCAGTTATGTGCCCTGCTGATTTCAATTCGACTACATTTCTTTAGGTTATTTATGAAAATGTCATAGGAGGCGGTGTTAAAAGCTTCACTAAAGCCAAGGTATATCACATCTACTGCTCCTTCCTGTACCCACAAAGCCCATTACTTTGTCACAGAAGAAAATAAGGTTGGGTAGCTGTGACTTCTTCTTGATAAGTCACATTAGCTTTTACTTATTACCCTTGTTATTCTCTAACTGTTTACAAATCTATCGTTTGATGGTTGGCTCCAGTATCTTTCCAGTGTCCTTTCACCTTTGAAAGATCTCCTTCTGGACCCTGGGAACAGTAACTGCATGTACTGATGTGGAAGCAGCTTCTTCAAAGCCAAGTATGGTTGTATTTGCCCAGTGATGCAACTGCACTCAGAGAAGCAGAAAGAAATCTCATAAAGAGATCTCTATCAGATCGTCTTACTCATGTTTGACATTCTCTTCACATCTCGAAGTAGGCATGACTCCGCTTTGGTGAGCCCATTCTCTTGACAACCAACTTTCAGCCTGTTGGCTTCTCACTGATGAGCAGTCCTTCCTTTGTTGGGAATAGCCTGACAAAATGTGGGGTTTTGCTGGAAAATGCTAATTCATCAAAACTTTCCTCGGGAATGTCTGTATCTGTTTGCACAAGGATGGGATTTCTTATTGAAACAAGGGAGAGACTGGCCTAGGTTTTCCACATCCCAAGTCAGCCAGCAGACTGTAGTCTTTTTCTTTTTGTCAGCCTCTTCCTTTAGACATGTACCATTTTCTACTAATATCATCAGCCCAGGGAACACAAATTTATACTAGAATTGTGACTATACCCCAACTTGGGGTTTAGTCACAATTCTATTATAGGCCTGACTTCTTAATTTTTACTATCTGCCAAACTGGTGGTATGCACATCTAAAAAGGCCTTTCCCATATTATGTTTTTATTTCTTAATGGAGGTCCATATAACTATTTATTGCTGCTGTTCTTTACTTTATATTTTTATTATTGAACCATATGTTTATATACCAACAGCAAAGCCTATAATATGTGTCCTTTGAGAAAAAATAAAAGTACCTGGAAGGAAAAGAATGCCATATAGAAGCAGACAGAAAGAGGGGTTGGCACAGCACACCACACATCAATAGAAAAGCAGAGCTTATTTACATAGTCTGTAAAAGTTTGATTCAAAGACTTTATAAATGAACAATTTAGTTGGCTGACATAGCTGCTCAGGGGTCATCTCGTCCTCGATCCTTCTGAATTGGTCACCGTGAATAGGAAAGGTGAGACAGGCAGTCACACAAGCCATACTGCTGTAATAATGAACACATTTTGCTTCCCACTCAGGTGCCCATGCCCTTGGCAAATTATACTTTGCTACAAAGGTTTTAACCAAAATACACACAGTTTATTGCCGGTGTGGGAGGGAACGGCCAAGAAGGCTTATATGGTTTCCAGCAAGCACGGGGTTAACTTCATTCCTGGAGGCCCCACAGGTTTATAGGATAGACTAATGAAGCAGGATGGACCCAATTAGGGTATCAGAGAAAACTATATAAGCCGCTGTCTTGGGAAGTTACGGTCTTCCTCTCTTGCTGGTGGGTAGCTCTTGTCTCTGTTTGGGGAGAGGTGTCTTTATGGAAAAAGCCTTATTTTTTGATTGTAGCCTGTTTGAACCAGAGCATCAGTAGAGATGGAGGATGCTGAGGTTTGACTGCACAAAGAGAAAGACGTTTTTCTAGTCTGCAGGGCTTGACTTTAGATTAAGAGAAAAGAAGAAAGAGCATTGGTAGCAAAAGGGAGAGAGCTCTGTAATAGTAACAGTCCAGATGTGTTAGAAGGGCCTGTTCCCACAAACAGGTATGGTGATCATTTTGCACCATTTTGCAAGTTTGCAATGGTGATCATTTTGCATCATTTTGTAATAAATTAACTTCAAACCATGAGATTTTAAAAATAATATATACTTGGGGATCATTTCCTTTCAGATTTGGAACAATCTGAGCCGGGCTGATCTAGTTTCTACTATGCTGGGGGGAGCTCCTTTTTTTTGAAAATTGAAAGATGAGATTCTGGAGGATTTGCATGACTTTGCGAATTAAGAGCTTTGGGACGTCAAATATCGTAAGGCTCTTAATGAAATTGCAAGACTTGGCAACACTCCTTGAAGGAATAGCACAGAAACAGGATTACTAACAAGGCACGGCAGAGAACAAAACAAAGCAGACCAAGAACCTTGCTGTGGGGAGTCCTATACAGGTTTTTATAGTATTTGCATTTCTGTATACATGGATTTTTTTAAGTATTACCCAGTTGTAATGGTACTGTCTTCCTTAAATACATTCATGAAGGAAATGTGAGAGTTTGAGGGTTGGTTTTGGTTTGCTTCCAAACATGCACACTTAAAGTTTCACATTTGTAATAGCTCTTTGTTGGACTAAGTAACCTATATTTCTTTCACATGTGAATAAACTGTATGGTGTCAACAAGCCCAGTTCAGTCAAGGAAGGCAGAGGAACCCAATAACTTCTCAGAATAAACCAATTTAGCTGAATGGAAAATAAAAGGCCTGTGATACCCGCTTCTGAAAGCTGAGGGTTTGAGGTTCATGGGTCTTATGTAAAGAGAGACCGGCTTCCTCAACCCATCCTGTCCAGGTTGACTAGCCCTTGTTGCAAGTGAGGAATTAGTGTGCCGCATGAGGAGTGCTACATCAAAGACTTAAGTAATTCTAGAGTTAAAAGAGGATATAGAGTTGACTAAGCTGTGGTATTTGGCCCTTAGCATTAGACTCATACCTTGCAATGCCTTCTGACCTTGTTGAACTATTTTCACTTCCTCCTACCACCCTTCCCCTAAATGACACACTCCTTATGTTTAATTTTGTTGCATCAAGTGTAAAGTTGGTTTTGTGAAGCCACTTGTTCAGCAGTTAACCAGCTGCATAAATAGTAATATGCATTATTGGATTATGGCTGGGATGAGCAATGTTTCCAGTGCAGAAGTCCAAGTGGCAGGGAAGAAACCTGTGATGTACTTGGATTCTGAAGAGGTGAAGCTCTTAACCATGGGGAGGCACTCAAACAGAACAGGTCCTCACACCCTTCTAGCCATTTGCAACTCATGTCAAACACTATGACCACTAAGGCTAGGGACAGACATTCAAAAAGCCTGAATTGATTCAATCTTTGCAGGTTAGTCTAATCTGGCTAGGCTAAATCACTTTGTAACTGTACAGACATCCCCTCTGGACTGAAAACATGCAGGCACATGCCTGCAGTGGCTCAGGCTAGAAGCCAGGTGGGCTAGAGCAGCGCCCTCCCCTCCCCTCCCCCCCCCAGCTTCCACAGTGCTGAGCTGAGCAGGGCATGGCGAGGACCTTGGCAGGATGATCTGTTTATCCCCACCTCTTCCTCAGCTGCCCAGCAGGGCATATTTATCACCCCTAACTCAGTGTTTATCAATCCACTAAGAAAACAAAGCCTCATTAGTTCAAGCTCTTCTTAAACAGCTCTTCCAAGGAAGAACATTAAGCTACCTGTTGATTAGCTCCAAAAAGCCTGTCTGTCTTTGCCCATAGTACAGACCATAGCTAGCATATGATTTACTAGCTGATGCTGAGGTGTTTGCATAAGGCAGAGGGGTGGGGGAACAATCCCTGCTTAGCAGGGAGAAGCCAGGCAGATGCTGTGTGCCTACAAATCTCTGCTGGAGCTTCAGCCAGGGAGCAGAGGTGAGGGACCAGCCCTGCTGTGGAGCAGAGAGCCCTGCTCAGTCCAGAGAGCATGCTGGGATGTTGGGGGAGTTTGGTTTATCTTAAATCAGCAAGGGGTCTGGGACAGGTATTGCATAAACTGGTTTGACCCAAATCAGTTATGTCTGATATTACTTTCAACCAGGTTTATCTCAAACCAGTTTCAGTCATTTTCAGACTGGTTTATGTGTACGGAACATCTGTTCTGTTACAGGTTTAAACCAGTTTCTGATCACTTAAACTGGTTTATGTGTAATGCCTGTCCCTAGCCTAATAGAAAAATGGTTAATGTTCACTTCCAGAAAAGTCCTAATAAAAGCAATGGAATTCAGCAGTAAATTTCCCTTTATAAAAGTACAGATTTTTTTAAACACATAGCCACTAATTTATATATCAAGAATAATAATTAAAAAATGACTGGATTCTCACATACAACCCAGTTCCCACTTGATTAAAAAGACAGAGCATGTGATTATTTAAAAGAGATCCATCAAATGGGTAGATGCTAGTGCACTCAACTCAAGACACCTGGAGTTTATATACAACTATATTAATCATTGGCTCCGTAACATTGGGCATGTCTTCTGTGCCTCTGCTTCTCCTCCCAGCTTTGATGAGATTTTGTATTATGCAAATTCTTTGAGGCACAAGGGCTGTGTCTGACCATGGGCATATGCAGTGTCTGGTACAATGGTGCCTATAGAAGTTAATGCGATGCTAGCAATAATTGCTTATGTACCTTAGCTACACCTTGATGGATTCTTAATCAGCTTCAAACTCAGGAAAAAGGTCTGGGATTTGCAGCTCAATAAAAGCACCATCTGCAAAAATATTCGCATGAGAGTGATGTTGTAGCAGGACAGACAAGGCTCTGAGGAAAGGACAAGAATGGCAGGTTCTATGGGGAAAACTGTAGTCCCAAGGTGGAGGAAGATAATGAGGGAAAGAAAGATGTGTCAGGTCAAAGTTATGCCTAACAGCCCATTAGGACAGAGTGGTTAGGGCACACCAATTACCCTAGTTCATAACCCATGAGGGAGTGACATAGCTAGCCTCACATCCAACAGCTTTGGATTCCCCTGAAGATGACCAGGTGAGTTGACTATGGGCAGTCTTATATGTAAGTCTAGAATGGGGCTTCATCTCATCATGCCCCTAGAGTCCTGAACTGCTTTCCTCCCCCTGCACTGAACTGCTTTCCTCCCCCTGCACCCTGGCATTTGTTCAGGTATAGGGCTAAAAACCTACACACACATATTACTGTTCTTGAACAAAGCGATGTCAGCTATCGGTATAATATTGGGTCAGGCGTAGGACTAGAATAGGTGGCAAGTGCATAGTCTCCTGCTACATAGGCACGAAGAGGGGTTCTAAAAGTGGTTCGGCCGTCCTGAGAAAACGACAGCTGGGTGGATGAGTGTAGTCCAACATGGGGAAACTATAACATTAACTAGGACAAGGGCAGGGCTAGGTCATGCTCGTGTCTCATTTTTACGAGTCCTCTATTAGCACCCAAACAGAAGCCAGCAGGGTGCAAGAATAATAGGAGGAAAGGGACCATGTGGCTTCCTCACAGGCTTTATTCTGCAAGACATTGTCTCTCTACATCTCCTACAGATTTTGCCTTCCTGGGGGGCTCTCTGACTAGAGCAGGGCTAGGGTTTCTAGCTAAAGGCCCACCACAGTCCAACCTGTAGGCAAAACCAAGACCCTCAACACCCTTCTCAGCTACTGCCTAACCCATAGGCAGCTACATTTCTGACCGTACTGTCCAGGAACCAAACTGAGTGAGGCCCAATGACGACAAGCTACTCAGAGCTTTTTCTCCCACTCCCGTCTTGCCAGGGCTCTCCAAGTAGGCCTGCCCCCACCTACCTTCCCTGCCAGGCCCAGCCCAGTGCTTTCAACATGGCCCTACCACTGCAACGCTCAAATCTTTGTATGGCCCCATAGCTCCAAATAGCCCCGTGCTCAGCCCAAGGGTTCAGACGACGACTGCAACAGCAAGTATGATTTCCCGCAATTGAGCTGGTACTCGCAAGCCAAAAATGCAACCGTTCAGCGGCTGTTTCTGTTGAATGCTGTAAAGCCCAGTCGTTGGCCCATGTGCATTTAGCTCATCAGCCGCTGTCCAGCTTTAAGGCGGCATTGGGTTAATTCGTTGCTCAACCTGCATCAAGGCAGTGTTGCTTTTCCAAGAGCTGGGTTGATTCACGCAGATCCAGGCAGAAACCATAGGTAAGGAAACCCAGTTAATTAATCAACGGACAGAGACAGCTCTGTCTCCGTGACAGCATGAGATTTTTTTTTCTAGGCTTCCTTGTAACCCCAGAGGCACTCTTCATTGCACGAAGCACTTCATAATCACTCTTTCATATCATTCTCTGCCTTTGTAGTAAGGAGGGCCAAGATTTCATGGCACATCATCCCTTCTGGAAAGGCGGCATGGAAAAGTGAAACTGAAGAGGGGAAGAGGGTCAAAAAAGTGTTTTTAAGCCACCTTTGCTCTGGGGGAGCTGAGGCTCCTAAGTGCCAATGGCAGAAAACCCCTACAAGTGCCAAGTGCCCCAGTGCGACCAGTTCTGTCTCCTGCCCGCTTGCGAAGCAGCCGGAGCAAATCAGGTCTTGGCCGTTTCTGCCAGAGAAGGGGCTGTAACCCCTTTTGATTATCATTAGCTGGCCCTGGGATTCTGCCCTATGGTCTTTTCCTTTTGAAGCGAAGAGTTTTTTCCTTTGTTTCACAGCAAGCTGTCAGCGAGAAACCTGATGCGTTCCCATTATGGTTCTCGGGAAGGGGATGGGGAGGTTTTCCCCTCTCCCTTTTACATTGCAGAACATAACCTTTTATAAATAAGGAAAAACTGGTTTTCTGCATGTTTGTCGAGTAAGGCAGTGTTTGCCGAGGAGCTGTGCAGCAGACTGTAAGATGCCGGCATGGGAAGGAGTCTCGTAGCTCACTAGGAGAGGTGCAAGCACGGCAACCCGGGCCTTGTCGGCTACGAGAGAGCTGCGGGGTTTTCTTAGTAACCTGAACTCTGTTACATTACTTGCTGATCAATGCTAATAATGACTTCAGCACATCCTTTTCCAAAATCCTCAAGGGCTTGTTGGAAAAATATTCCAAAGCCATAAAACCAAGGCCAACTTCAACCAAGTAAGGTATTCCTCCCTGTTAGAAAGTGCAGGGGGCTTCAAACTCACTGCAAAAGACCTGGACTAGCTAAGGAGAGTGGAGGTCTGTGATTCAGTAACATCTCATCATACCATTAGTCCCTGCACATCACAGGAAGGGTGGCCAAAATTTGAAATGGGCTCCCAAGGGAGGTGGTGCTCTCCCTACCTTTAAGAGGAGGCTGGATAGGCATCTGGCTGGGGTCGTCTGCCCCCAGCGCTCTTTTCTGTCCAGGCAGGGGGTCGGACTCGATGATCTGTTGAGGTCCCTTCTGACCCTAGAAACTAGTCTTCACCCACAATTGCATTTTCTGTGGATAGGGCATCAGCCCTTTTCTGGCTGTATTTGTGTTTTTTCTTGCCCGTCTTTCATGCTCGGAGGCAAAAGCCCTTTACAAGCATTAATGAATTCAGCTTCGCAGCTCCCTTCACTCCTGCTGTGAGGAGTTGTTGTCGAGAGGGAAAAGTGAGGCATAGAGACTTTAAATTTTGCAATGCCACCTTGCGTGCTGCACAGCCAGGATCTCCCATTTCCTGGGCCGTGTCCATGAGAGCTGCTGGGCAAGCGGCACAGAGATGCTTCAGAAACCCTGGTCGTGGATCCTTGTCCCCCGCAATATAGGGAGATGACCCCTGTCTTGGCAGGTGGGGAGCTAAGCCTCAGAGATGCTCACCCGAGAAGCAAAACAAGTGCATCTTGTCTCTTAGACAGGAAGGACGGTCTCCTAGAAGTGCTTCTAGATGCGGGAAAAATCTTCACTTCCTTCATGGATGCTGTGAACACGTACTCGTGCTTTGTTTTGTCACCTTGCAATTCCTTGTTTCAGTAAGCTGCCAGGGATTTCATGAAGGGCTCCTAATTTATGATGACTCCGTTGAATAACCAGGCTTTTTCCCCCCCAGGGATAAGACCTTTCTCTGTACCAGGAGGATTTTCCTGTTGTTTGAAGGAGGAAGGGGCTAGTAGCTGGCCAAAAGAGCAAAAACTCAGCAGATTCAAGTCGACTGGGAAATTTCAGAGCACAAGGCCTGAGTGGGACTTGCATTCCCCAGACATATTCCTAATAATTTCATTAAGCAATTCACTGGAAACACGAGATAATGAGAGCACAGTTTTCTTTGCTGCAGCTGATGGAGGTTTGCTAATCTCTTAAGCAGTCGGACTAGTCGGAGCCAGAATCCAGCTACAATACACTCGAATTACCAGCGCCAACGAGTCAGATGGCAGAGCAAAGCAGGATGGAGCAGAGTTTATAGGATTAATAGTCATTTTCATGGTAATAATTTATGCTCTCTCATAGAACATCATTATTGCCTGATGATAAAGTTATGCTCTGTAATATGAGAGAGCAGCAATGTCCTGGAACATGAGCCAATGTTCGGTGGATTTTATTTTATGGGCTGCTCTGATCAAATCCCTGCTGTTTTAAAGAGGTGGTGCCCCGTGCGCCGTCCCCAGGCACCCAGCCACACTCCTGCACTGCCCCAGGGGCAAGCCAGCCCATTCCTGGATGGCCCCGGGCGTCCTGCCAGCCCCAGGTGCCTGGTGACGGCAGAAGCGGTGATGCACCCAATGCTTTTTTATTTTTCGGCGGAGCCTGCCTCCCTCTCCCGCAGCCGGGGAGTGAGCTGCTGGTGGGCCAAGCGGCCCCTGGTCCTTCCCTCCATGGCAGCAGCACCCACTGGGGCCACCCGTCAGGCTGCTGGTGAGCTGGGTGCTGCCCCAGCACAGCATCAGGGAAGAGTTTGCTGCCCCAGCTCGGAGGCAGCAACTATCCCCAGCAGTTTGGGGCCAAAAATAGATGAGAGGATATATAGCTAAAGGTGCCAGTGCAGATGCTGACAGATCTAACTGAGAGATTGAGGCAAGCCTGGGACAGCCTGGGCAGCCCTGGGGGGCACCGCTGCTGTGGAGGGAAGGACCGGGGCCCCTTGCAGCTCAGTGGTTTGACCCCTGACCGTGGGCAGGCTCCAGCTGTGACCAAACCAAAAAAAAAAGGATCAGGCCCTTCGCAGTGATGGAAAACTCGGCATGGTGAGTTTCAATTAAACTCCCCCATTTCAATTTAGGGGGCATTGAATCAGCCCTGAGAACTAAACACCCGTCATGTGTACAAGCACCCTTAACGTTAGCTTCTTTCAGTTTTGCCACAGTCCTTTTCCTAAGCCCCCCAGAACAGGTTTATTATCCAGCAAATTAGACGGTTGATCTCAGGCCTCTCTCTGCCCTTTCAGCTTTGCTCTCCTGCACATTCCTCCTTCCCAGTCATGCTTGGCTTCCTGCTTTCTTGGGTTTCCTACTTGTAGTCCTCGCCCACTTCTGCAATGCACTCTCGCTGTCGAGACCCAGCTTCCTGACCAAATCCGCCGGGTGCACACGCCCCTTGTTGCTTCGGGCACTCACATCTGGTCCTCCTCTTCTTTTGCCATGGTCTGAAATGTTCTGCAAAATCCTGATTGATTTTTGTTTAGCTGACAAAGATCAGTGAGGCATGCAGCGTTGGTAATACGCCCCTGAAAGGTATTTCTGTGCCCCACGTACTGTCAGTGAAGAGAAGCCCCTGACTGGCTATGTGCCCTTACTAAGGAAGGCTGCATAACATGGGCAACCAGGATTACCCATCCCTAATATTAATATACGTCAGGATAATAAGTATTGTAGCCAAGATGGTGAGGAGCTTGCAAGCTTTTAACTCAGACATGAGTATACTGTAGACCGATTTTCCTGGAAGTTTGTCTTTCATTTTCAAAGTAAAATAAGCACGTTCACGTGTCCAGGGCTCAGGAAGAGAGTCCTCTCAGAGGCAAAGACCAGAAGACTCGAAAAGAAGGCATTACCAGCGCCTATTGCACCTCTGACAATGAGTGCCTCTGTGGCCTTGGACAAATCCTTTAATCTCTCTGTCTTAATCTTCCCTAGCTGTCAGATAAAGATAAATACTAGATACTTAAACTAGAGGGGGATGGTAAAGATTTAGTAGCTAATGGTTGTAAAGTGCTTTTGAAGACCAAGTGTTTTGATAAGCAAGAGGTCACTGGAGAGGTGACTGGAGAGATAACAGAAGAGAAGTCCCGTAAATGGAGAAACCCAAAGCCAACGTGATGCTTGCCCTCGCTGCGTCCTTGCCTAATCCTTGCTTTCTCTGTTACTCAGACTGAAGAATGCGAGCTGGAAGTAGTTGAACAGGAGAAGGATGTCACAGCTCTGTCCTCCAGAGACGCTTGCAAATGCCATAAAGAAGACTTGGCCAAGGCTCTGCATGTAAGCGTGACCACAGGTGTTGTCACCTCAATCGAGACTCAACATTTATTATTTTGGGATTTCTTTTCTTGCTGGTTAGTTTTGTGTTACTCAGGGACGGAGTCAAGCCGCACGGTTCAAATCCACTTGCCAATGTGACCTCCCCCATAATTTGTGGGTATGCAGATCTGGGGGGGGGGGGGGGGGGGGGGGTTGGGAAGAGCCCTCAAATTTGGGATGACTTTTATGAGAGCTGAATAACAGGAGTTACCTTGTGGGGACGAATGATGGTGGCGAACCATTACTGAAGCCGTCCAGATGATTCATGACTCAGGGACTCTTTGTCTATCACCAGCAGGTAGGCGGTTCAGGCCCGTTCTGCCAACGTCCATCCAATATGCACAGCTCTGACCTGCTATGTGGTCTTCCAGCTCAGTTCTTATGTGGCATCTTAGTGGGCTGTTGTATAGCCTCAGGTTCACGACTTATACCTACTGCAGTTGTAGGATCTCAAGAAAAGTTGCCTTATGGGTCTAGACCAGGAGATACCTCCTCAAAATACCACCTGATGCTTTTGCAGGCCCTCAGTCGTGTGCTTTGTGTGTGCTCGCTGAAGTGGCAGGGGTGAGCTGGGGTGCACATATATATTTGTGGGGTGTCCCACAAAGAGCACAAGGAGAGAGTCTAACTCAGGAGAGCTATTAGAGACTCAGCTTCCATCTGTGTTTCAAATCCAGACCATGGTTACTCAATTCCTATTAAAACTCCTCTCATAGGAGAAACTTAATACTACGTTGGGAGGAACGCACGCTTGGCCATGGATGTATTAGACTAATAATCCAAAAGCCACTGACTAAAGAAGCAAGGAGTGTCATAATTCAAAGTATTTTCTAAACTTCCCATATATTGTCCGCTTTTGCTGTCTTTTAAAACTTGCAGTTGCAATTGGTTTCTTTTAAAATATTGTCTCTTTCATATGGAAAAACACTGAAGTATTTTTTTCTAGTGAATCCAGAACTCGGTCCCATGTTTGCTTTTTGATCTGCCGTTCAATCGTCCATGTGGAAGGAGGTTTTATTAATTTATTTATGCCTCTTCTGCAGGTTCTTGGACAGTAGATGACAAAACTGTAGCATACTCTCCTGGTCTCCAATTTCAGGTCATTCTGAGTATTCCAGTTTGTACAGCCCATCTCATATAAAAAACAGCTCTAACACTTAGTCAAACATTAGACCCAACTTCTGTCCAAGCTTATTAACAGCTTTTTAATGTAGCTTTGTACAGTTATCCACTATGATCTTAATCACCCTCCAGGTCGATTTACAAACGGGACTCTCGGAGTTATCTGTGCTCCATCGCAGGCTGACCCATGGCTGGAATGAATTTATAGTAGACAATACAGAGCCAATATGGAAGAAATATCTAGACCAGGTAACTATTTTGTGAATTTTTTTAATGCCTGGATAAAGCAACCAAGATAGCCATATATTTCTGCAATTCTGTAGTACTCAGCTGTTAAAAAACATCATCCTGAATTCTGTATGGTAAAACGTATACTGGTTCATGAGCCCCCATTCTTTAAAGAAGTACTTGGGCTATCTGTATCCCTGGGGAAATCGCTGCAGGCTAAAGACCCCTATTTGCTGTGTCTGAAGATAAAGATCTTTGCCGTGTGCATAAATCACAAGCTTTGTCATTCATGTATCGATTGCATTAACATTTGGAGCATGGTCCGGTGACGGAAGAATGAAAGGTTTGAGAAGGAAAGTAATAAATTGGTCTCATCCTGATATGAGTTATTATATGGTTCAGCGATCAGCACTAAACCTTCAGCAAAAATGCCTGTGGCCTCTAAAGCTCGGATGAAAGCTGACTTTCAGCTCTTTGATATGGTAATAAATTTGATACTGCAGATTATTTGGAAAGGTCAATGATTCAAACAAACCCACAGAAACAAGCAATGGGGATGGGTGACATTTTTAATCTTATTCTTCTTCAGTTGAGTAATCCTTGCGCAGATATAGATTAAATTTTCCTTTCACCAGTGGATCTCATTAGTTTTATCTATCTTTCATGCCTACCTTAGAGCAGGATTTTTGTTGTTGTTGTTGCAGATTTATTATTTTGGGATTTCTTTTCTTGCTGGTTTTGTGTTTCTTTTCTTGCTGGTTCCATATTAGCCAGATCTCGAAGGCCTTAATTATTTTAAGGGTTACTTTTTATTTCAGTATTTTTTATCTGACCTGATCAATATTCTTTAAGCACGTAACACTTAGTAAATCTTCTAACACGTTCTGCACTCCTAATCAAAAATTTTTAATACATGTTGAAACTTTTTTTTCCCTTAATCCTGACTCTTAGCAAGTTATTTTCCTTTGAAGTTACCATATTAATTCTTCAGTTATACCTGCACTTTCTGACAATGCTTCAGTCTCTTTGGCAGTTTTGGTGGACCGCGTAATTCACACACAAATGTGAACGATCCTTAAAACCAGACTTAAATTTCAGCATGGTTTATTCATGTCACTAAACTTGTAAAATAAATGCTATGGATCTTAGGGTGGCAGTGAAGTGGCATTGACTGCAATGGGAACAGAATCAAGCCTTCGCTCCTTTAACATGTTAAGCCGTAACTCATCTGCCATGGCAAGCAAAGACTTCTTTCTTCTCTTTCCTTCATCCTAATTTAATTGCATCACTTGTGGAAGTAGCTAAGTGAAGCTAAGATGTTTACACACTGGAGCTTAAAATTAAGCCCCATATTCATATTTAGCACCTACTAAAATTAACTCAATTTCAAAAATACTAAGCTTTCACTAGCCAACAGCAGCCAGAAGCACACGTGCTGTGGACTGAGCTTTTATCTTATCTTCTTGGTCTGTGCCCCAGCTCTTCAACGCCTGTGCCCACATGAGCAAGCTAAGTAGGATTAGATTGAAAGGTAGCAGACTGGATTTAATTTCCCCAAGTCAATGATTACAGACGGATGCTGCTGGGGAGTCTTAGGGGGGATTTCAATGCAAATTATGTGATCCTGGCTGTTTTGAATGAAGTCTGGCCTTAAACTGCTTCTCGGTTCACCTTTAGTGCTGGATTTTTCATGCACAATTAAAAAAAAAGCCCATTTTGGTTTTTAGTTTAAGAACCCGCTGATTCTGCTGCTGCTGGCTTCTGCCTTAGTGAGTGTCATCACAAAAGAGTACGAGGATGCTGTGAGCATTGCAATGGTAAGCGACTGCCCCGTCCACGCTAGCATGTTGTTAGCTGTAGTCCACATGCCCAAGAATTTACTACCTTTTTCTTCTTAGGCCGTGCTAATTGTGGTTACGGTGGCCTTCATCCAGGTATGTCATGAGCGAAACCTCGTAGCGTAGCTTTCCAGCTCAATTTATAGCGTCGTTGGAAGCCATCCTGCTTTTGTGACTTTATTCTGTGCTACTTTCTTATCAGGAATATCGCTCTGAAAAATCTTTGGAAGAGCTCAACAAGCTAGTCCCTCCAGAGTGTAACTGGTATGTTGTACATACCTATTCGTTTAAGTTCTGGGCAGCGAAGCAGATAACGAAGGCAATGTTTGCACATGCAGGGAGCTTCAAAACCAAATAAGCGATAAGCCTGTCTCTGGATGGGACATGAGCACCCTGCATGCATACAATTATATCTCCCATGATAACTCACCTCTGTGACTACAGAGCTCTGGTTATTCGTGGCTATGGGAGTTCTCCTTTAGCTCAGGCCTGGGGTTTGAGAGCTGAAGATCCTGCGTGTGATACCAACGCTTTGCAGGGGTGTGGGCACAAGTACTGCAAAGCAGTAGATGTGGGCTATAATGCTAAGAGTCCAGCCATTCCTATAAATCAAATGTTGGTTTCCCAAATGTGCATATGGAAATGACTGTATTAGCATATGAAGGGTTCGCATAATGTTTAGGCTTCCCAACCTTTGCTAAATCACTATAGGGGGTGGGGAAAGTCATATTTCTCATGCTATCAGATCATTATTTGATAGAATCATAGAAAATGAGGGTTGAAGGGATCTTGGGAGGTCACATCGAGTCCAATTCCTGCTCCAAGCAGGACCAGCCCCAACTACATCATCCCAGTCTTAAAAACCTCCAAGGATGGATACTCCACAAAACCCTTTGGGTCACCTGTTCCAGTGCTTTACTACCCTCCTAGTGAGAGAGTTTTTCCTAATATCTAACTTAACTTGCAACATCGCAACTCAAGACCATTGCTCCTTATTCTGTTCTTTCTCCTTCCTTTGTTTGGCCTGATAACTGCATGCTCAGAATAATTTGCAGTTGTGTTTTCTTTTATTATATCATATACTAGGCACATCCAAAGACAGTTTATACAGTTTCAAGAATAGCAAGGACTAGATTTGCAAAGTAGTACCTAGCATGCACCCACAGATCCATCCTATTGAACAGCCTCACTCCAGGATGGCTACGCTGCACATGGTGAAAAAGCAGTGGCAAGAATGAATGCCTTCAGGTCATCTTTGTGACCTGCCCACCATCCTGGCTGGCTGAATGCCAGACTGGTCTCCAGATATAGATTACCGCAACCAGAAGGTTGTTTAGCTGCTAGCGACCCACAAAAGTGAATCCATTACCTGGAGATGACTAGGGTGTAGGGAAGGCATAAATATGCCCTTTGCGCTCCTGTAGATTCTCCGAGGCAGGAGAATCCCAGATTAAGTATATCTTCTGACTTTATTATAGCTTTGCACTGTGAGACTGAGCCTAATGGGTTGTCTGTCTTTTTACAAGCTGAGATTTCTGTATACACATAAACATATGTATATGCAAATTAACACCAATATACAAATACCCAATTTACATGCCTAGATAGGCACTTGGGAATAAATTAGCTACATGTTAATGCATGCAATTGCACGTGCCAAATTTTGAAAAGCATTTCTGTATGTACCACAAGTCTACATTGCACTGAAGTCTACAGCCGTGTCTGGTTCATCAAATCTGACTCGCCTGAGTGCTCTCCAGTTTACAAGCCCATTTTGCTATAGTTATCTCTGAAAATCAGGTCTTACATAGCCAGTGGAAATAAGCGGTTCCTGGAGAAGTTATAACCATTGTATCAAAAAAGAGGTGCAGCTTTTTCTACATTAAAGGTCATGCAACTTTGCACCTTCCAAATACTCTGATCACCTTTACCTGTTTCTTTCAGTGAATTGCGTTAAAGAGGCACCAAATCTTTTGAAGGTCAAACATGTAGGACAACAATACCAAAAAAAAAAAACCCCCAAAAAATCAACCATAATTCTACCTTTCAACAGTCTGCTGAGTCTTACAGGATATTGAAGCTGCATGTAAGCTCAAATAGCAGGGATAATTCTCTAGTTGTAGACACTTGAGTTAAATGAACATACTATTGAAATCCAGTTTCCAAATCCAGCCTTCTGTTTACAGATTGAGAGTGTACTCAGAGTAGGGACATAATTGCCTTTCCTTAGCATGTTCATTTTTTAGGATGGGGGAGAAGTTCTCCTCCTCTTTCCCTAGCAAACTGTGGGGCTGCTACAACTAATGCTATTTACATTCATTTTCAATGTAACGCAGCATAAGGGAAGGGAAACTGCACCATCTTCTTGCACGGGAACTTGTCCCGGGAGATATCGTGTGTCTTTCTGTTGGAGACAGGGTTCCTGCAGATCTCAGACTGATAGAGGTAAGCTCCAGCTCATGCATAAGGGATAACATGCAGTAATCAATGCTGGGTGAAAAGCCATGAACACTTACTTTTTTAATTAGGTTACAGACCTGTTGGTGGATGAATCCAGTTTTACTGGCGAAGCTGAGCCTTGTAGCAAGACTGATGGTACCTTAGTGGAAGCTGGGGACATAACGACACTAAGTAATGTTGTTTTCATGGGAACCCTGGTGCGGTATGGGACGGGAAAAGTGAGTCCTCTATGCGCTCCACTGCTATGTCGCCGCAACATGTCTTAAGTAAAGTTGACAACAGGCGTGACTTCTCTCTCTCGCCCTAATTCAGGGAGTGGTTATTGGAACTGGCAAAAACTCGCAGTTTGGAGAAGTGTTCAAAATGATGCAAGCAGAGGAGGTAAGGGAAATGAACTCGGTTTTGTTGGACGAGGGCGGTAGCTATCCTGCGGGGGCTCTGTGGCATCAGCGTCTGCACGCTTTTATTAAAATATAGGAGTCCACTGTGTTTTGGCATGGCATGAGGGAGAGCTGGTTTGAGTCTCTACTACTGTCTGACCTGGGTTTGGGCTGTTCTGGCAGCCCTCTCCATCCCGTCTCTTCAGGCTGTGCCATGGTGCAGAAGAGAAACCAGGGCCATTCACTGCCTGTGCAGCCTAGAGAATGGGGAATTTAACTGGAGGGGGTTCCAGCTTCGAGATAACACGGCTTCTGCATTTTATCCAGGGACTGTATAATATCAAATGTATGCATGCAGCTTTCAGCTCCCACTTCGAAGCATTTAACTTTCTGGCCTGTCTTGTGCATTTAGACTTAGGCTCCTGAAGGTAGGGGCTATGTGTGCGTGTTGCAACAATGCCTGATCCACGTCTAATCTCAGTTTGGGCTTACTTGGCGCTGCAGGAGTGATGACTGGCATATTCATTTTGTCCTCAATTCTAGACACACATCACGTTTTATGTAACAGGCATTATTTTCATTCATGTTTCCAGACACCTAAAACTCCTCTGCAGAAAAGCATGGATCAGCTGGGGAAACAGCTTACCCTCTTCTCCTTTGGCATAATCGGTGAGTTCGTGAGAACTCTACTCGCGTTCGGTTACGGACGTCTGACTGGCTCTGGGGCCGGAGCAGTCAAAAGCTGGGCACTCAGATGCAAAGGTAGCTGGAGGAGAAGAAGATGGCATTCCCTAAAAAGTTCGATTGATATTGTTTTTTCTCCATTCTAGGTTTAATAATGCTCATTGGCTGGTTGCAAGGAAAACATCTGCTCAGCATGTTTACTATTGGAGTTAGGTGAGGATTGAAAAGACTCCTTGCTTTCTTACGTGCAATAAAATCTCTCTCTCAACAACATTTCTCATTCAAGTGGCTGACACAGAGACAACAGAGGGCAATTTTTCTTTGTCCAGAACAGAATTTGCTACTCATGTAAGCTCTTCAGTATAGCTGTTGATCCTCAGCCTACGAAATTAGTAGGAGTTTTACCACTTGGACTCGATGACCTCTTGAGGTCCCTTCCAGCCGTACCTCTCTATGATAAATTCACTTCAGTAGATTTAGAGCAAGGGTGAAAGAATGTACTATTTCTTCAATGACAAATGAAGGAAATAAAAGCAGGTTTGAAGTTTTATTTCTGGTTTTATTTTACCAGTGCATTATTGCATTGGCATCAGAACTGCATTGTGAATGTGCTCCTTCAGCAAGGCATATCTAAACTCAGGCTTCCCCACCCACGTTCCTACTTCCCATCGTACGTGTCCCACCATACCTATGCTATAAAGTAAGAGGGAGTGTTACATCTGCAAATATTAGCCTTGTTGGTCTTATCTGATGAAGTTGTCTATAAGGCAAGGAAAGTTATATTTTGATGTGATATGAAAGTGCGTGCACAGCCCCTTAAATAAATACAGAGAACCATCTGTTTGGGTAAGACTTGGGAAAAGTACGTTAAGTGTTACCATGGCCCCAAGATCATTATTTTTCTAGTATTTTGCATTCAAACAGAAAAGAAGAGAAACTAGTTTGGTTCCAGGGTCACTACAAAGTGAGGAAGAAGAAAAGGATTGAAGTCAGGATTTTAGGAGTGGTCTCTAGGTTTGAATGGCACGTTTGAATGGGTTGTGACCCTGGATTTCCTCGGTGCTGAGCGGTGACGTTCCTGTTGGAGTGCAAGATGCTGATTAGTTCTTAGGCAAAAATGTGTGATGAAACAGTTTCAGTTGGAAAATGCTGTTTCACTGAAGTGTTTCACAGATCTAGGGCATTGGTTAGTGTGAGAAGGAGCAAGAAACCAGAATAGACTTCTTTCTGGTAAGAGAGAGAATGGCAAAATAGGAGTCCTTAACATGTGGGAAACCCAAGTTCAATCTATTTCCAGTCCCGATCTTATCTTTTGAGGCAAGAGTCCCATCTCATGCGGTGCAGAAACATTGATTTGCAACATGCAGTTAGGTGGTGGGTGCAGCACAGGGCAGTTTGAACACATTGTAATGGAAAGTCTTGTCTCTCTTTACTGAAACCCAGCCTGGCTGTGGCTGCCATCCCAGAGGGCCTCCCGATAGTGGTCACGGTGACGCTGGTCCTTGGCGTTTTGAGGATGGCCAAGAAAAGAGTGATCGTGAAGAAGCTGCCCATAGTGGAGACGCTGGGTAAGGCATCTGCCTGTCCCCTGCATGCGGTCAAAGCAGTGACTGCATGCATGGCTACCTGCTTGCTCAGGGCACCTGGCACCAGCTGACTGCAAGCCTGTGACTTGAATGAGAGAGCCAATAAATAGTCCAAATTCCCTGGAATAAGCTCACGCCTCATCTCCACTCCCACCGACATTTCTCACTCCTCCCTGTAATTTCCCAGGGCACTACAGCAGCCCTCAGGACCAGTTCGAAGTTTCCCTTCACTCTTTCAGTCCTTGACATTCATGGAGCCAGCTCTCCTTTCTTTTTCAGGCCTGCTTATATACCCTTAGATCTGTTCCTTCGCTTCCTCCCCCAACTTTTGCTCCAGAGGCTGTTCCTGCTTGGCACCTCACTTGGAAAGCAGCTCTCTGCAGTTGATCAATGGGCATGACTGACTCAGCTGCAACTTTGCTGCTATTCTTCTGGCTCCTTTTATCTTCCAAATACCTCCCCTTACCAGATACTGTACTATACCAGAATATCATATCACATATCATATCTTATATGGCATGACATACAATATATGATATATCACATATGATATGTGATATATGATATGATATGGTATGAAGTATCATATCATATATCATACGTCACATCATATCCTACTATCTCAGAATATCATACTATCCCAGAATGACTGCATCCTTGGATCTGTCCCCTGGGAGTTTTGCCTTTGTCAGAGGTCTGGCTTGCTAAGCAGCAAGGGAGTCCTAGCACCATTTTCTACATGACGTCCTGCTTTAACCAGACACAAAACCAAATGAATTCTAGTTTTGAATGGCCTGTGCCAGCCAATAACTGGGACCTCGGCAGTGATGCCCAGGGGTGACAGCAAGCAGGGCTCATCTAGGCTTACCTACATTCAAAATCTGGGGAGCAACAGATGTTCCCATCTTTATCCAGCCCTTTTTTTTTAATTCTAAAAATATCAAACCTCCCACTAATTAAAGGAAGTGATTTCACTCTGGACCACTTCTCCAAAACTGCAGTTAGATGCTGGGGAGGATGATGAATGTTGGACTTGAAACCCATGGAATAAAGTAGATTGGCCTGTAATTCAGCTAAATTCAGCCCGTTTCACCAGCTCCAAAGCAGTGAAACAGATTTAGCAAGTTACGAGATTAAAATTAGAGGGGTGAATTTTTCTCTATGCTAATGCCCCTTTCCCCCTCTCTCGTGGTGTAAACTGGGCTTATTGGCGCATTGATTTAACTTGCTCAGTTAGCTCCTACTTTACAATGCATTTAAACTGGTGGAGTGGTGGTAAGGGACCTAATGTATATGAGAAGCAGGACCCAAAATACTTCTACATGGTTGAATGAAACTCTCTATGATTTCCACCCTTTGGGATGTGTGATTGCTTCTCTCAGCATCCCATAACTCTGCTAGAGGTGCGTATCTGGGATCTGCTGCTGAGGTATCAGAAAGTTTTGCAGTCATTAATGTGCCTATCCTTCTATCACTCCAGTGAGGAAGAGAAGTGCTTTTCTGCTCATTTTGTAGATGGGCAAATGAAAGGCACGGAAAGGTTAAGTGATTGATTTGCCTCAGGTCATAGAGGACATCTGCGGTGGAAAAGGGCTTTAAAAAATGAAACCCCATCTTTCCTCCCAGTGCATCAGTGGCTGTTTCACGGGAGTGTGATCTTGCTCAGAGGCATCACTTAGTTCAGAGGAGGCAATGAATCCTGAGAAGCTATCTACCCTGTGACTGATTCAATCTTTCATCAGCTCTCACTTGCCAGAGGCTGGCCCCAAATCCTACCCATGGTAGCACAATGTGCTATTCAACTACTAAAGAGGCATAGTTATATTTGGACTGAATTTTTCTCCAGGAAGCTCCCCCAGCTTTTTGTACATTGTTCTTTGACTCTGGCGAGTCCTTTGCCCAGTACTGGCTGGTGTTTCTGACATACGAACATGTTGCAGCATTTCAAGTTGTCCCCTTGCACATGTGGTTCGTTCTGATGGAAACTTTCCTTGTGTCAGGGTGCTGCAACGTCATCTGTTCAGACAAGACGGGCACGCTGACGGCCAACGAGATGACGGTCACTCAGCTCGTAACCTCAGATGGATTTCAGGCAGAGGTATGACCGGTCATATTAGGAAGACTTCTCCATTCAAACACCCAAGGGACAGCTCTCACTTGCATCACTATGGGCCCAAACTGGCCAGCTTTGGGCAAGCCAGGATTGTAGATCAGTCTGGGTATGAGAATTAGCATTCCTGCCCTAGGCTCTATTCTAGCCACTAAAATAAATGACTTGAGTTGCTTAAGGAGTGCAGAAAGCGGGCCTATATTCACAAAAGCCGCTCATGCACTTACCTCCTCACAGTGAGCATGCTATACTTGAATGAGCATGTGCACTGAAACGGCACGTGCATTGCACACACTCCACTCCACAAATATCAGCATAAATGCAAAAGCTGGAATAATGACTTAGTCTTGTCCCCAGTCCAAGTGCTGTTCTTTGCATTTCTCACAGGAAGATTTATAACGGGGTGACACATTCCTTACACTTTTTTTGCTAGTTAAGGCCTCGTTCTCTGCTGCCTTACTCCACATCATCTTTTGTACTAATGCAAAGTAGGCACAAAATGTTGCCAGGCAAAGATAAAGATGAATTTCACCGGCACTAGCCAATAACACAGCACTCTCAATGCAGGACTATGAGCTTGTGTGATGTCATATGTCAGGTGGTAAAATCTATATATATATATATATGTGTCTAGCTAAATTCGGGCCCAAAGATGGCACTAGAAGCAACCTTTTGAAACCAGGCAGATCAAGTCAATTCAAATTAAGGCAACACAAGTCTTCCCTAGGCAGTGTTGAACACTGAATATTGTTTGTCCACTTAGCTAGAAATATCGTTACTGGAAAAATGCTAATGATTACAAATCTGCCCAAAGACACATGGTTGTACAACAAAAATGTACTGAAAGTTGGACATTTCAGTGAGACATTGGGAAGTATTATTTATACATCTTCCACATTCATTTCCCCCAGGTCAGCGGGGTTGGATACAATGGGAAAGGGAGTGTATGCCTCTTACCATCCAAGGAAGTCTTAAAGGAATTTTCCAATGTCTCCGTAGGAAAGCTAGTAGAGGTAAGTGTAAAGTGTGTGAACCAAGCTGCTGTCTTTACATTCAGGTATAATTTAGGATGCTTTCCTTATATGAATGAATGTGACAAAGTTGGGAAGAGCAGCATGTCAATCTAATAAATAAATAATGAACATTTCCTTGCTCTCCCAAGGCAAGTCCCAAAGGGGTTTTGTGTAATGATTGTCTCCAGCATAGCCCTGATTGACAGCAGGTGACAATCACAGGTAGTATCTAGGGAGAAGCCTGAATCATTAGCTTGAAGAAATACTTTACAGTTGCAGAAAGAAGTTTGTGCATTGGTGATGTGTAAAGAAATGTATTAGGTTTGGGGTTTTCAAGTACCTTTTAGAAGGTAGTTGGTTTCCAAACTTCAGCCAGTTAGTTAGGCAGTTTCTCTAGTGGAAGCAAACATATGGGAAGGAATGCAAGTTTTGAAGAGACATCTGTGCAACTTTACACACTCATGAGTTGCATGCTGCTACCAGCTATTTGCTTGTGCAAGCTGAAACACATGGGCTTAGTCCCTACCCCACCCCTCAGATTTGTTTTGTGTTTTAGAGCAATTATCATTAGGGATTGCTTCTCCATGTCTGATTGTCTGAGATGATCCAAAAAGCAAGGGAAAGTAAAAAGACATCATCAAAAATATTCCAAGATTTGAAATTTCACCAATGCTAAAACATATTGCCCAATTCTACCGCTACCGAAAGTGCAGCAGCTGATCTCGAGGGAAGGTGCTGCTAGTTTGGACCAAAAGCTTCTGACGTGTCTGTGCCAATGATCAGACAAGGTTCTTTGGGTGAATCTGATATCTTTTATTAGACCAACTTAAACAGCTGGAAAACAAGTGTTAAGCAAGCTACACCCCTGTGCCATTGATCCATATTCTACCGTCAGCCTTTAGGCCAATCCTGAACATGAGTCTTAAAGTATCTGGGGTCTGATTGCCACCACATCCTTAATGTAGACTCTACCTGATGTGAATCAAAGGTTGCCCCAGTATGGATATCATTGATCTGCCCTATTCTGGTTGTTCCTCAGTATAATGAAATGTATAGTATTTGATACTGAGAAAATAACGTGTGCGGATGTGTCATTTTTAGGCTGGCTGTATAGCCAATAATGCTATTATTCGAAAAAATATTGTGATGGGTCAGCCAACGGAAGGGGCTCTCGTCGCTCTTGCTATGAAGGTAGGATTTTGAGCGTGGGTTTGTCTTTTGCAGATTTCTTCACGTTAGGATCAAGATTTATGTCATTAGTAAAATGGCAGATTTCTTATGAGTGCTGTGAAGAGAGAGAGAGAGAGAATGGGATCCTTTATTATCCCAGAAATTCTCCAAAAAGGGGGGTGGGAGGAGATTTAATGGGGTAAAATTCATAGAACATTATCGATTGTAATTAGCAATTGAACAGATGGATTTCAAGACCCTGTCACTGTGTTTTTGATCCTTATTTTAAGTGTCTTCTCTTTTCTACCCCAACTCACATCCATGCATACCTTATGCAGCTGACCAATACATCCACACATTGTGTTCCAGTGACAAAATAATAACAGCCTTGCCTGATTGCTCTAGGTAATTACGCTGCACAATGGATTTCTTCGGGGTTGAACCAGGCTGGCTTTCAGTTGTCCTGCAAAAAGCAGGAAGAAAATGAACAGGCACCAGACAAATTAGAGGCAACGGCATGCGGTCTTCCTGTAGCTCGATCACCCATTAGTTTCTGACCTATTTGCCCACAAAAGTGTAAAAACAAGGCATTCTGCTGAATGTCCTATTGATGATCTTGCAAAGAGTGCAGAGAGCTGTCCAGAGCCAGACTTGATTTGTTCAGCTGTACAAACGCTACCACTATGGCTTGAAAACACAGGAGTTGAGTGAGTGTTCAAGTGCAGTCAACCAGGACAACAGGAAACAAGCCCTAAAAGGCATATCAGAATATCACTGTTTCAAGGAAGGGCATGCAGCTCATTTTTCTATTCAGCTTGTGTTTAAGTTTGGACTATTCACACTGAACAGCTGAAGGAGGTTTTGGCAATAACTTCCTTTGTTTGCTTCGTTTTCAGGAAACAAATTAACACATCTACAGCGATAGCTTATTCAGCCCATTATTTGACATCTCCCTCTCCTTTGCGGTGAATTGGGTATGAGATAACAGAAGTACAGGGCACGTCTACACATGCACAGGTACTGTGCAATAACTTAGATTACTGCACAGTTACCAAAAATTACTGTGAAGTACAGGCACATGTCTACATGGGCACATCTGTGCTGTGTGGTAACTATGGTGATTTATGCTTACTTGGGTGTAAATTTGCTACCTGCATGATGCAGGTAGCAAATTTACGCCTGAGTAGCTACTGCGCAATAAGGCAAATGTAGACGCCTTACTGCCCAGTAACCCTATGCATGTGGACTGACTTGTGACTAACTTTAGTCCCAAGTCAGTCTACACACAGTGTTACTGCACTGTAATGCCTGCACGTATAGAAGACGACAGAAAAACCACAGTAAATGCACATGTAGACATGCCCACAGGCTTAGAGTTTAAGAACAATACCAGGAGTCAAGACACCTTTTTCTTTCTAGCTCGTTCACTGTTCTAGTAGCCTCCATTTTCAGGATGTCCAGTGTATGTCTCAGGGAAGCTATGTTCACAACAGGGTCTTAGATTGGATGCCCACTGCGAGCAGATGCTTATGGAATAGAAGGCCTTAATCTTTCTATGCTTCTTTGTCCTTGGCTATGAAACATACTATGTAGAGATATGCGCTAATAGACCAATGCTTGTGTATAAAGGGGCTGTGTAGGATGCATGCAAACAGCTGGCTTTGTTCAGGTTACAACAACCTATTTGTTTCCTTTATTTCAGATGGAATTAAATGATATAAAAGATATTTATATAAGAAAGAAGGAAATCCCATTTAGCTCCGAACAAAAGTGGATGGCAGTAAAATGTATATTGAAAAATCAGGTATAACCAGTTCTGCTTACTGTTTTTATGTTTCTAATTGCATGTGTGAACAGTCCACTGAATAGAAGTCTCATAGGGATAGGCACAGATAGTCTTTCATACACTGGTAGATGGTGTGTTTTAAAATGTTGTCAGGACAATTGGCCAGAAAATGCCAAAACTGCCAATTGCAATGATATTTTACATACAAATTCTAAATATCAGAGAGTAACAGGATGATTTTCAATGGATTTTATTTTTTTTTTAGGAAACAGTCATCCTTGTGGTCAACCAGCTATAAACTGGTCAATGAACTTTTTCATTAAAATTCAGTGGTAATACTATAGCAACACTTTAAATGAAAATGTAAATCTCCTTTCCCTACCCTCCACCTTTAACTTGAGCATGCACTCACATTATTCCCTAGCTTTAAAAAGAACAGAGCCTTTGCTATCAGATCACCCATGTCTGGGTATATCCCTGTGCAATGTAAAAAATAATCACAGCATAAACATTGCATTCTCTAAGGGCACCTATACATGTGCGGCGAGGCTGCTTCAACGCACTGTAATTACAGCACATCAGAGCAGACTCGATTAATCAAGTCTGCTGGAGCCTGGGAATTACTGTGCTTCAGCAGACTCCAGCGTCATGTGTATCAGCATCTCTGCACTGAAAAATGGTGGTGGGGGTGCTTTAACTACAGCTTGTTCAATGAGCTTTAGTTAAAGCACCCCGCCACCATTTTTCAGCATGGGAACCCTGATGCACAAAGCACTCCAGGTGCTTTAATTTAAGTGTCCCCTCCCCAACTCCCAAAGCATGTTTATAAATGCCCTAAAACACGACCTGATCATAAAAAAAAAGCGTGCCTGTATCTAGGAGGCAAATCATTTAACAGGCAATACTTTTTATATGTTAAAAGGAACAGGAAATTTACTTTATGAAGGGAGCCTTTGAAGAAGTGATTCGCTATTGTACCATGTATAACAGTGGGGGCATCTCGGTGCTACTTACACCACAGCAGAAAGCCATCTATGTCCAGGAGGAGAAAAGAATGGGATCTTTAGGCCTGAGAGGTCAGTGGACCATTAAACCAATGTGAACACCTGTTCATTTCTCTAGTGAATCATGGAGCAGCTGCAGATAAAGCAGCACCAAACACATCTCTAGGGAATCCTCCTCCCACCCCCTCCTACCTTGACTGATTTATTTCTTCCTTGCCCTGTCTACAATGACTCTGCTTGGCTTTAAGACAGTCCTAACCCCCAACTTCTTCAGATCTTGCATTCAAAATGTGGGCACGAATACTTCAGCCCCTATCAAGGAGAAGAGGTGTTGGGGGTCATCACCATGGCACACATCAGGTATCCTCAGTCACACCAGTAACTGCTGCCTGACGTCTTTTTATACTCGCCGGCTTTGCCAAAGGGCTTGTCCTTGTTTTTCTTCTAATCATTCATCGGTGATTTGAATCAGAGAAATGCAGAGGAACCGAAGGCAAAGGCCTGCATGTTCCTCCTCCATGAATGACTTCATTTGTCTGAGATACCATCTGCCAGTTTCGTTAATGAGACAAACCCTCAATGTTGCAATCACATCTGCAACCAAGCTTCACCTTCAGAGAAGCTTTATCACCAGCCACACACAGCATGTTTGGGCTTTGACTTTGGCACCAGATTTGTCATGTGGGGTTGGTCTGGCTCCATATTTGTAAAGGGAAAGATAGATCTTGCTCTGAGTTTGACTCTTACTTGGCTTCAGCACGTGACTTGCAAAGTGTGGTGGCAGCGCACATGAAGAAGAGCTTGCCCAGTGGCAGGAAGCCATCAATTATTCAGTGGGTCTCGATGGCCTGGCATCATTACCGCTTCTGCCTTCCCATGTATATGGCTCCAGCCCCTTTGTACTAAGCTGAATGCACAGTATAGATTCAGATCTGGAAGCTGATGGGGACTAACTGGATCTTTGCTTTCTGTTTAGTCCTTGCCTTGGCTTCAGGTCCAGAACTTGGCAGACTGACATTTTTAGGCCTGGTTGGAATAATTGACCCTCCAAGAGCTGGAGTGAAGGAAGCAGTCCAGGTCCTGTTTGAGTCAGGGGTATCGGTGAAGATGGTGACAGGAGATGCCTTGGAAACGGCTATGGCCATTGGTAATAAATTAGCTATCTTCCCATTGCCTAACTCCCAGACCCATGTCAAATCTGATGTATTTATAGAGTTGCATAAAGGTCATTTTGTCCATTCGCTGTCCTTTTCATTTGCTGCAGTCTATATTTTAGTCTCAATGTGGAGTACGCGTGTTGCTTGTCTATTGGAACAAATCTAGCTAAATACTGTGATTAAATAGATATTTATATAAGGCATTATAGCTCTATTTCCTGTACTGTAAAATATGTTGTGGTGGCACTGCCAATGATACTAAAGTTACTTCTTACATGGTGACATAAATGAGAAGTGAATAGCATCATTGGGATTTTGGGCTCTTACGTTCTATTCAAATGCAAATATCTCAGCATTCCCACTTACCGGACCTAGGGCTTGCAGTTTGCTATTGGAAATAACTGTGCAATCAGTTGAAAAGAAAGGGCTATAGCCTCAGCTAGCTTCACTTGGAGCAGATTTGCTGAAGTCTAGTGGAGCTTTACTGAGTGTCACCATCTGAAGACATGACCAAAAGGTTTTATATTTAGTTAGGCATGATTATTCTTTCCCTACTGTACATTTGGAGATTAATCCATTGCAGCATATCAAAAGATTTTAGCTGCTTACCTGGCTTTTACCCCAAGAAAAGCATTAGGAGGAGGCTGAACTTGGAAGCATGACGTTTCCGTTCCTTTCTGCACATTATTTGCCTTGCAAAATCAAATTATCCTGGGTGAACATGCACGTTGGTTTTGGTACCCATTCTGAGCATGTTACTCCGCACTCAAGCAAAACCGCCTTTGAGTGAGGAGGGTGTGAGCACGCTGTCCTAGACCTGGAGAGGTTTCTTTTGTCTCCAGAGGTGACACAGCTCTTGCTCCTGGTAATCAGCTACACAGTTTGTCCTGAGCCTCTTAAAAGGCTGCTGGTTTTGTTGCCAGTGAGAAAATAAGTAGCCTTCCCTGGTGAGGAAGGATGAATTTTAGGCTGGGTTTTCATTGCAGGACGGAGCATTGGACTCTGCAATGGGAAGCTGAAAGCCATGTCTGGGGAAGAGCTGGAACAACTGGCAGAGTCAGAGCTATCATCCACGGTCAAACAAGTAAGGGTGTTGCAACCAATTGCAGAGATGCTGTATCGTTCTAGTTAATGTAGCTCCGTCTTGATATATTTCTCCGTTCTGTCATCATCCTCCAGGTTTCCATCTTCTTCAGAACCAGTCCAAAGCACAAACTGAAAATCATAAAGGTATAACTTTCCTCCCAACCCTGTGCTTTCAAAGGGGGGACCTAGACTTTCTCTCACCCACGTCAGTAGAGAGTCCCCTTCTGAATGGGATTGGGCTGTTTGAGAGAGAGAAGTTAAAACAGAGCCATAATTACGCACACGGCATATTCAAGTATTTCCTGCTCCTCCTGTGGACTCCACGGTGAATTGTGAGCGCTAAGCATTTCTGCAAATCTAGGCTCTGTTGGAACTGAAAATCCTTCTCCTGTGCACTACACAGATCACTCTGCACAGTTTTGAGCTGCTGAAGTTCATTGTCTTATCTGAGGTGTGCAGCTCCCCTCCTCCTATGAAGCACAAATTGCAAATGGCATACTTGCTGCAGGCCTGAGCTTGTTTCTATATAGTTCATAGCTTCATAGTTTTTAAGGACTGGAAGGGACTCATAAGAAGGAGACATCCTTCTGGCTAGGCAGTCATTCATTTTTTCCTTTTACCCAGGCTTTGCAAAAGGCTGGTGCCATTGTGGCCATGACAGGGGATGGGGTAAATGATGCGGTGGCCCTCAAATCTGCCGATATTGGGATTGCAATGGGACAAGCAGGCACCGATGTCAGCAAAGAGGCTGCCAACATGATCCTAGTGGACGACGATTTCTCAACTATCATGTAGGTAGAACGTCAGATGCTTTCCTGACAGCAAATGTCATGAGTGTTTATGTGACCTTGTACTGAGACTATTTTAAGAGCTGTGTCATGAGGTGGTGCAGCGTACCTTGCAGTCCATGAAGCAATGTCTTTCTGACCTAGCTGTAGATTTGGGCTACAGTTTCTTTGCCATCCCCAAATACAGTGATAACTTGGGTATTTCAAGTGTTTCAGCGGGGTGGTTCTTGCGAATCCCATCTTTCACCAAGATAGGTTGGTAGCTGTTAGTGGTTTGAGGGTGAAGGGGGGAGCTTGAAGGCACAGCGAAGAAGGTGGGGGATCCTGTTCCTTGCTCCATTTGCATCATCCAGGATACAAACAGGAAGGACGCTTGTGCCTTTCAAAGCACGGTGAGCTCCCAAGAACAGAACCAGCTGGCAGAGTGGCAGAACAATTTAAAATGCCACACGGACACGTCTCATCTACTAGTCTTGACAGAGCCCCTTAGCCAAATGTGAGGAGGAAGGATGGTCTAGTGGTAAAGATGCTAGCCTGAAAACTTGAGGACCCGACTTCCCTGCCCTGCCACTGACATCCCATATAACCCTGAGCCAGTTACTTACTCCCCCTCCGAGACCCATGGAGGACGTGTGCTTACTGCAGTGACCTGTGGCTCCTTGGTGCAATTCCTCTGATACCATTGGCACCAACATCATGCTTGGACGATAGATACAGGATTCATGGCCCCTGTCTCATTAGATGTATCCCAAACTAGCATTTGAATTTCCATGAAATAAAGGGTGGGAGAAGGGCATAATGAAGGAGGTTATAGCATTGACTATAAAGTTTCAAAAGTGTTTGCTAGATAGGAAGTAGCATTAGGATCTGTCAGTCTCTACAGTCTCATATCTCTTCCTTCCAGGAACGCAATAGAGGAGGGAAAGGGAATATTTTACAATATAAAAAATTTTGTCCGCTTCCAGCTCAGCACGTAAGTACATATCAGCTCTAACTCTAGTGCCGAGCAGCTCTTTGGCTAGCTAGGCTGTCTGGAATAATATTCTATTATTCGTACACTATGTCCTTTGCAGGAGCATTTCAGCTTTGAGCTTAATTACTCTGTCAACAGTATTCAATTTACCAAATCCACTCAACGCCATGCAGATCTTATGGATCAATATCATTATGGATGGCCCACCGGCTCAAAGGTAACGAAAGACACGTAGGGGCAAAAGTAGTCTTGCAGTACGTGCATGCAATTCCATTGACTTTAATGGTGGTAAGAAAGTTGACTTTGAACTTAAAATTGTAGAAGCTGTCTTGATTCTCTAAAGAACTGTAAATCTTTTTAGGGATCTATTGACCTTCAATAATTTTTTTCCCCAACTCTGCTTGTTCTCATTCCTGGCTTTATTGCATATATTTTATTGTTTCTTATATAACAAGTTTTAATTATGTTTGAAAGTTTTGATTATGGTTGAGAGTCTTAATTACGTTATATTTAGGACAAATACGAAGTAGAAGCTTAATCAGATTCTTCAGATCACATTTCTGAATGATTTTGCAAATGCAAATAACCAGTTTAATAGCTACCTGGCTACAAGTCTATGTACCATTTGGCATCTAATGCAAATGTGTATGCAAAATCCTAAGCATTTGAACCTATTATGCTTGGTGGGCTCAAAGGGTAATGGGTGCTGAACTGGTTTATTGATCCCAACGCATCTATTGTGACTGTTACCAAGCTCCCTATGCCTAGTCCCAGCCCTTCCCAAACTCTCCAAGAACATCTACCCCAAGACCTGAGCTTCTACTGTATGTCTGTCTTGAGGTTGAATCTCCAAATTCTTCCACTCTTGGACCAGGAATGAGTCTGCTATGCCCCATAAATTACTGGAGCATGGTTACCCGCTTTACTTCCTTCTGGGAATCTGTGTTCAGGGAAACAGAAACCAATAGCTTTCTTGAAACAAAACGTTTGTATTTAGCTGTTGGAAAAAAGCCCTACTGCCTAGGGTATCAGTGGTCTTGGAACTGTAAGATTGTACAGGGGTCTGAATCATCTGATAATCTAGCACATCACTGTAGAGACCCAATACATAAATCACATTGTGGGGAATAAAATAATCCCTACACTGCTCCCCTGCATTCATTGCATTCCTGCCACACACAATGGAGGCAAAATGGCATTGCATTAGAGCAAGCACTAATGATCCTAAAGCTCTGTCTGTCCAGCGAGCAATGGATTCAGTCCCCTAGGATTCTGGCTCCATTCCACAGCAGGGGGGGAAAGTGGAGCAAATGAACTGTTTTGTATTAATTACATGTGATTTGTGTTTGAGACAGCTTGGGAGTCGAACCAGTTGATAAAGATGCCATCAAACACCCTCCCCGGAGTATTACAGGCACAATACTCAGCAGGGTGCTCATCCTGAAAATCTTCATGTCTGCTATCATCATCATCAGTGGAACCCTCTTTGTCTTTTGGAAAGAGGTGAGAAATACCTCTAGTCCATCCTGTTTTCACTGGCGCCGAGAACTAATATATATCTATATCCAGGGTAGTTAGCTTGCTAGAATTAACATTGAGAACAATTGTCTAGGAAGGTAGGATATTCAGTAAAGAGCACTCGGTCAGGGCTGCATGTCAGGACACCTGGGTTGGACTCTCAAATCAACCACTAATGTGCTTTCTCCACCTCTTAAATACCGATTTTTCCCATCAATAATAGAAAGATAATCATCGTTAAAGTAATCACAGGTTCTTAGATATCTAGAGGTCAAAAGCACCCTGTAAGCATTTTGAATTCCTATTATTAAACCAGTACTGCTGAAGGGTTTTAGCTTCTGACTTTATATCATAAAGTTCAACTATCATGTAATAATATCGACTTTTTTGCCCGCTTTCTCAGCTGCATGCAAAGCCAGGCAAGTAACTATATAGTGAGTTTATACGTTTTTATTATATACATGATTATTAAACCAGCAGAATTAACTCTGCATCAAATTGCCATAAACCACCCCATGCGGCACTTGTTATACCTTTTAAAGCTGGGGATGTGTCACTCTACAAATTAATCCTAATGTCCATGTTCAGTAATAAGATTAAATGAGATTACTGAGAAAATTTAAAAATACAACACATGATCCTTAAATGGATTTAAGATGCTGGGTTCGGAGCACATGCTATCTGTAAAATACTTCAGTAGTCCTTTGCTAATTGGATGGAACTAATTAGCAAATTGTCGTGATGTTTGATCAGAATTCGCCCACTTGGCTAAGAATTTAAGAGACGAAATGATTTGATTGTAAGCACAGTGCTGGCTTGGATTGCAAGCTGATTGTGACTTTTTAAACAGCAGCGGTTACAGACCGCACTCATAGTTTCATATTCATAGACATCAGGGTTGGAAGGGACTTTGGAAGATCATCGAGTCCAGCCCCCGCCCCAAGGGCAGGAAGTCAGCTGGGGTCATAGGATCCCAGCAAGATAAAAATCCAAATGTTCTATGAGTGCATTTTTGCATGGCTCCAAAGGCTATTTTTAACGAGTCTTCATTTCACATGTTTCCAGAATCCCGAAAGTGGCATAACCCCCCGAACCACAACAATGACGTTCACTTGTTTTGTGTTTTTCGATCTCTTCAATGCCTTGACGTGCCGGTCTCAGGTGAGGTGATGGACACCTGGCAACCTATTGGGTCTTTAGTTGGGAGCCGAAATGCATGCCTGACCTTCCTGCTAAGACAAACTATTCAGAAACAGGGAGGGGACTCATTTCTTTGACTAATTTGGAGGAGCTCTATTTTGGTCATGCGATCAAAAAAAGGAACCAGCTTTGCTTAATTACGACAATGGCTGTGTGTAACGAATAGACACCAAAGCCGCGCCTGTCCAAACGATGATTAATGTTGCAAAGCAGTGTTGAGTTCACCTGTGGGCAGACACTGGGAAATGTTTACATTTCTTTCTTTTTTTTCCAGACAAAGTTGATATTTGAGGTAGGATTTTTCCGGAATCGTATGTTCTTGTACTCCGTCCTGGGGTCACTTCTAGGGCAAATGGCTGTGGTGTACGTTCCTCCCTTACAAAAGATCTTTCAAACAGAGAGTTTAGGAGCATTAGGTAAGTTCGTAAGACAACAGCGACATTATATATTTAACTGCTTAAGATGACTGTGAGATTTGCTAAAGTGGATTTGACTGCTGAGGGCATGTCAACAAGGGAGTGCTGTCCTGAAGTGCTCCACACAAGATACTGCACAAACCCGAATGAGTGTGGCCAGGTTAGCACACTACTGAGCATGTATTGTAATGATCTCCCCTAAAAGGCAGAGGTTATGGGCACATGTCGGTTCTGGACACAAGGACGCGTCTACACATTCATGAATGCACCTTAGATACTGTGCATTTAGTTTAGTACTTGCTTAATAAAGTACTAAATTAAATGTGCAGTGTTACTGTAAAGTAGTGCCAGTGCACAGTTATTTTGTGTCACTTACTGTAAATTAGCCTATTAACACTATGCAGTATGCTATTAGCACGGTTTTTAACCGCCACATTACCGCACAGCGTTATTAGGCTAATGCGCAGTAAGTGTCTCATGTAGATGCGCCCCAGGTGTGTCAGGTGTCATAGTGCAATGCCCCATCCTGGCACATTGAGTTTGTAGAGATGTGCCCTGAGCTACTTAACACAGGTCCAGCCACTATGTGATGGCTCAGAAGAAGGGGAGAAAAAATGAATAAAAATGTAGTCAGCCTGCTGTCATGTATACTGGTGGGGAGGGGGAAATTCTTCCTTATAGGTCAGTTTAACTTGATTTTTTAAATCAAATGCAAATGTTAGTGTTAATTGTATTATGAATCACTTCCTCCTATTATCCAGGCTAAATATGACAGCATGAGTATATAAAGTGTTTCTTTGTGGTTAGTAGACTTCTGTCTTCATTAAAGAAACCAAACTAGTGGATAGTTACACCATTACAAAACCCTATTGTTAGACAGTGCTCTTCTTCCATTTGGTGTATGGCTTGCTGTCAGATCAAGTCACAACAATATGAACCATGCTTTTCATCAGTGTGTTGTATCAATATTGGGAGGCTGCGCGTGCATCCATGTAGTGACATGTAGAGGTGTAAGTGCATCCTTGTACTGACATCTTTACAAATTTCTCTAATGGAGTCGGGGCCTTACTTGGGTGCTCTTCCAAGCACAAAATCCATCTGACCCATTGGGTTGCACTCTGTCCCCTGCTCTGTTGACAGATCTGTTGTTTCTCGCCGGATTGGCTTCCTCGGTTTTTATTGTGTCTGAGCTCATCAAGGTGTGCGAAAAACGCTGCTGCAGAACAAAGCAAGTGAGGAGCCACCCTGAGGTGTGATGGACAAGAGACTTCTATGAAGAACGTCCTTTGAACAAAGCTGTGACATTTTGTAATCCAGATGTGTCAGTTTGTGCCTATGCAAATCCCTTTTTGAATACCTCGTCCCTGGATAGGCCTTCCCACACCAGATTACAGTCCTGTCCTGTTCTTCACCAACGGCATTTCAGCTTTCCATAGGAGGCTTCCAAGCTGCCACCGGGCACCCACCATTACGTATATTTTCATAACACATTGATCTGTATTGTTTTATCTGAGACAATCACTCTGGGTCACACGGCTATACACCCAGACTGAAAAATCAACTATGCATAAACGGAAGTTTATTTATTTAAATCACAAGGACTTTTATTAATAAAATTGCGTTTCCAATGTTTTAAACACGACGTTTCTGAGTCGATCTCAGACTGGCCTTGTTAAAAACAGAGGTTAACGCTTAAATAACAGCCAGTTATTTTCTCTTTGCTTCCATGAAACCTTATCCTATTTCCTACAGTGAATGTTTATGGGGTGTGGAGCCCAGATCAGCTGGCCTTAAGAAAATGCAGTTCATTCAGTTGGGTGTCTAGAGACCTGAAATGGGGGTTGTGCTTGCTTTGTTCTCCACCGCTGAGCAGTCTCCCTAGTCTCCCTCCAAGTGAAAAAATGCTTCTATTCCCAAGACAAAGAAAGTGGTGGTGCAACCATCATCCCAACAGGGCATGATTACATCCTGCTGACTCCCAACTGGGGGGGTTGGTAGTTGGTGTAATAACTTGTTCCCAATGGGGCTCTGAAGTGGGAAAGCACAGGCTCGCTATGGCCTGGCTTGGCTGAGTCACGTCTGCCTCCATCATACACAATCATCATGGATGTCTCTCTTACACACATCACATTTGGTAAGAGATTTAGGGCCCATTGCTCCTGAATGCCAAGGGGAAATTCTTACAAGTGCAGGGCTTTGCTCTGCGGGCAGGTTCCCGAACGAATTGCAGAGGCAACAGAGGATGTCTTTGTAGCATCAGCCGTGGGACCAACCTGGATCGCCGTAATGAACTGACAAGCCAGGGGCACAGCGGTGAGCTGAATCCAGACAGCGTGCATGTAAAGAGCATAATGCCTGTGAAAATGAGCTGGGATAAGCTTTGCCAATGGAGTACTGACTACCTGAAAGTATGTAAGAGATGCTTTTAGGAGAAATGGAGTCCCAGCTACTGATGGAAATCTTGCTCGAACCTTCTTGTGCATAATTTTGCAGAGCTAGCTGCTCAGTCATTTCAAATCCTTTTCCATTCAGCTAACTTCACCATATGGAAATGTTAGGTGCAAAGCTGCAAACTCCCCAGCCCTGTCAATGGCTTAGCCTGGTTTTCACACACTTTCCCACCCCTTAAAGCTTCTTGTGAAGAAAAGCTGCTTGGGGCAGCAGGTGAAATCCATATGGGACTTAGGCACCTCGCTGCCTTTCTTCACTTCCTAAGTCCAATATTTAAAGATTGCACAACTCTGCTCAGCTACAGCCTAACCCTGTGTATCCCTAAAGCCCTTGGGACCCCAAATTTGACAGCCCCATATAGATGCTGCTGAGCTTCTTGAAGCTCCTTTTTTCCTGTATATGATCTGATTTAGGGATAAAAAGTCTATAGCCTGATTCTTCATAAACTGCAGGACTTCACAGGAGTGAAGCGGCTCTGCTGAGGTGCATTAGCTGAGGATCAGGTTCAAAGCCTTGACAAAGCTGCCCAACACTGATCTTTTCCGTGCTGCCACAGAGCAGTTCAGAGGAACATAAATCAGCTCTTCAAATCCTAAGTGTGAAGGTAAAGAACATTTCTGCAATTTACTGAAGTTTTAAAAAAAGCCAGTAACTCCCATAACCATTGTTTGGCAGCATCAACCTCTAACTGTTCATGCAGATCATTAAATATTAACAAGCTCTTTGTGAATCTTGGGTTTTTAAATAAATTATAGCCTGCTTAGAAAGAGAAATCTGTGGCTCAGGTTAGACAACCCCCCCATGCCCCTGGAAACACACTCAAATGGAGAAGTTGCATGATGCCTTTTTCCAAGAGATGCAGTGACCTATCTTCTCCGTCCCAGTCCATTTTGACAGCACATGAGCCCCTGTCGTGTAGAAGCTACTGGACTACATTAGTAGGAGCACTGCCAGCAGATCAAGGGCTATGATTCTTGTCCTCGATTCTGCACTGGAGAGGCCACATTTGGAGTCAAGTGTCCAGTTTTGGGCTCCCCACTACAGAAAGGATGTGGACAAGTTGGAGAGAGTCCAGCGGAGGGCAACAAAGTTGGTTCGGGAACTGTGGTGCATGACTCCTGAGAAGAGGCTAAGGAAACTGGGCTGATTTAGTCTGGAGAAGAGAAGACGGAGGGGATTTAATAGCAGCCTTCAACTCGCTGCAGGGGGGCTGCAAAGAGGATGGAGCTGGACTGTTCTCAGTGGGGGCAAACGACACGACAAGGAGTAATGGGCTCAATTTGCAGCGAGGGAAGTTAAGGTGAGATATTAGGAAAAACTTTCTCATTAGGGGTGTAGTAAAGCACTGGAACAGGTTACCCAGACAGGCGGTGGACTCTGCATCTTTGAAGGTTTTGAAGACCTGGGTAGATAAAGCCTCATTTGGGATGATCCAGTTGGGGCTGGTCCTGCTTGGAGCAGGGGGTTCGACTAGATGAGACCTCCTGAGGTCCCTTTTAGCCCTCATTTTCTATGATTCCATGAAAACTGCACAAGAATCAGGGGATTTCAGGAAGCAAAAGTTTAGGGGGAAAAAAAGTGTGACAGAAAAGTCCATGCATGTATTCATTTATTTTCGACACCATGTTTGCTACATCATCATTGAAAAGGATCGTGTAATCATTCAGAGGAGAAAATAATCATGTAAAAAAGGCTTAATAATTATTCAACAAGGAAGTTTTCAATGTGTTAAGGACTCTGGAGCCCCTCTTGATCACTTAGGACACCTATACACTTGCCGGATGTCTGCTCCGACGCACGCTAATTAGCATGTCAGAGCAGACTCCATTCTGCTGAAGCGTGTTAATTAAAGTGCTCCAGCAGCCTCCACGTCATGTCTATTTAGTGTCCCAACACTTCAAAATGGTGGTGAAGGTGTATGAACTGAAGCCTGTCGAATGAGCTTTAGTTTAAGCACCCCCACTGCCATTTTGAAGTGCGGGATGCTGAATACACATGATGCAGAAATTAAAGGGCTTTAATTAAAGCAGCTATCAGAGCAGCTTTAATTAATGCACTCTCTCCCCTCCATCCTGGAACATATGTATAGAGACCCATAGGTATAGGTATGAGAATACTGGCTCAGGCCTGAGATATCCTATGTGTCTAATATCTACCATATACACCATAACCATCATTATAGGTAGGATACATGTGTAGCTGATTACCAGGAGCAAGAGCTGGAGGGATCCATTCACATTCCCCTTTCCAGAACCATTACTTTTCACAGTACACATTGAAGGCACAAATGCAGGCCAATTGAAACAGCCTACTTCAGCACCCTATACACAAGCACCATGGTAAAAGGTATATCAGAATATACTTTCAGGATAATCTTAGGCCTAACTGAAGCCTATATGTAATTATCTACATATATACTGTTAGAGGATGTTATTTGCATTAAGTTGTGGCAACAGTGAAAATTCAGGTCGCCTCTCTGACAACAGACAGTGGAATAGGAAGAGTCTTTGAAACCATCTTTTTTACTAGGAAAAGGCATGCTCAATTATACGTGTTAATCATGAGAACAAATACTGAATTTCACTTCCCTGTTTCTCTACCTGGGATGGAATGGTCCCCAGTGCAAGTAGGTGTTATTAATTAGTTAATTACATAGTTGGAAAGTCAGCAATAGTCAAGCTACCAACGTACTGGTTGCTGGGACTGGAATCTAATACAAAAAGCCCTGAGTGTAACAGCCTGTAGCTACTCACCAACAGAGACAAGTGCAGTAAATAGAGAAATAGGAAAAGTAGCGGTGTACTGGGAGTTAAGGTACTTTTAAAAAATATATCCTGATTGTTAGTTTTTCTAAAACCAGAGTATGAAAAAAACTCTTTTTCCAGGCAATGTTAAACTTGAACCATTCAAGAAATCTGTGCAGGGCTTGTGACTTACCACTTCTTATGGCCTAACCCTGCACTCCAGTTATGGATGAGGCCACCAGTGAAGTCATTTTCCATGAAATGTGTCAATCTACCCAATGGGAGTTATTCCTGAGTAAAAAGATTACAGGACTGGGTCAACTGGTTAGGAGTCCTGTGTGGCCGAATGGTTCTCTGACCTTTTCATTTTGCTAAATTTAAAAACAACAGGGCAAATTCTATACCAACTCATGAATTAACTAGAACTTGAAACAAGAAATGTGTAACATAATTCAGTGTAATGCCAGAAACACTATATCCAGTGCTCTGTATTTCTGCATAAAATCCCGTACCTTAGAACGTATTGAAAAGCTGGATTTTGAAACATTTACAGTAACAAAGCAAATTAAGTGAATCTTCCCTAAAAGATTAATTGGACTGTTGTGTGTACAGAGTTTAAAAAATAACACACTGCTGGACCTGATTTCATTTGCCAGAAATAAGTTTTCAGCTGAGTTATCAGAAGCTTGTTTGACATCTTTGAACAGTCTATATATAGCTCCAGTTAATATTCCATGTCAATAAGCAGCAGTGCTAATATTTGTTCTTAATTCTACATGATGAGAAGAAGATGGGCCTACTAAGAGGGCTATCCAATTTATATAGAGCTACAACCAGCACAGATTAATAAAGGGCTTAATCAGTTATTTAAAATACTGACTCTCCCTCTCACAAATAACCTAGTCATGCCATCTTCCAGAACCTACATATTACATACTCATACTTCATGCTAGTTTCAGGAAATTATGCAGATAGAAACAGAGGAGAAAATCTCCTGTCTGAGAAAAATCAGGTCTCCGAATCAGGTAGAATTTCCCGAGTCACGAGGTCACTTTAATTATCATCGTCTTCCACCGGTGTTCGCAACCCTTCGCTCTGACGACTCTTCCCTGTCATTTCCAGCAAGGCCTGAGCCTCAGGGTCAGCATCAAGGACACTCTTCTTACCCTTTGTCTGAAAGAAAATCACAAGGGTAATTTAAAAGGTAAATGGTGCCAGGTCACAAGTCAGTGGCCTCAATCATATACAACCTGATTGTTTGGTTTTCCAGCCTTCTACAATGAAGGTGCGTGCTGTCCAAGCAAGGTGTCTACAAACAGAACAGATTCACCATGACATGCTAACAGCTCTGCACTGCCCTGGTAATGCAAGCCAGTCATAAAGCTGGCTGAAGGGACCAGGTGAGCATTTATGGTTTATTTGGGTCACAAAGCAGCTGGAACAAACTGTTTAATCTGACCCAACAGTTCAGCTACAGATGGGAACATCGAAAAAGATGATGAAAACACAGCCTGACAAGTCTTTCCTAAAAGACAGGCTCTGTTGCTGTTTGTGAGGCATGCATCCATTGTATAATAGCAACCATGCACCCACTGTTTAATGGAAGAGACACCTGCTACAGTAATCCTTTCTTCCCTTGATGCCTCCCTGTTCCAAGTGGCACCTACAGTGTCTGTTAACTTCTGAAGTGCAAATATTTTGCTGTCATGGCAATGAGTGCTTTGGAAATAAATGACAGGATTTTTCACAATACACTTGACACTTGTTAGCAGCAATGTGTTGGTGGCCTGGGGCTACGTTGCATCTAAAGGGCTGATTCTCTTATACAGAGTAACACCTGAAGACGTGGTATGGAAAATATCTGTGATGAAATACTGCTGCTAACTCACAAGCTTGGGTACTACTAACACGTTGCTGCAATTAAGCATCAACCCATTGCTAAAAAGTAAGCACATCTGAAACCCCAACAGAAACATGTTCAGTATTATCCCATGTGCAGTTCTGTACATTTGCATTCATTTTGCCAGAGTTCAATCTGTCTCAGAGCTCAAATCAGAAATGAGACATCCCATGCTAACAAGTTCATAGCAACCATGCTGGCATCACAGCTGCTTGTGCATTAGCAGACACTAGTTACTCCAAAACCTGAATAAAGTACGTTCATTGTATATCACTATCCACTCGATTGTCTTTCTAGTATTTCTGGCTTGATTTTTACACTATGTTTTTTTTCTACTTTAGCATTTCCTGCTGCTGTTTTCAGACATTATATTGACTTACCTCTTCAGTTTCTGGGACCTCTCCTACTGCCCACACTTCCATGGCATCCAGTGTAAAGTTTTCCTTAGCTGACAGCTGAGGACTGTTGTAGGTGGTACATCTAGATTTTGCTTTGCTGTGTCCCTTCCCATAGTCACAGTCTATCCAGAGTCCAAAGTACTCATGCTGCCCACCCATGCCCTGTAAAGTAAATGAAACACTCACTAAGTATATGTAAAATTAGAAACTGAGCTATAAGTGGTAACTTGTAAACCATTAGTTTCATCAACCTATGACCAAACTGTCAAATGAAGTGTTTCAAGCAAGTCTGAATTGACGTACAAAAATCAAACACCTGTGGGTGCAACCCAAATGTTATCTGTACCATACACCCTTGAAACAGGGCTACAAGAAACGGGGTACTTTGCAAACACATCAGTTGTTCCTTGCTTGAGAAATTTAACCCACTGAGTATTCTAACACCCGCTACCCGTTCCCTTTTTCAGTGAGGGGATGCTCATGTGAAGCCTTCTCCTAAAATGAGTGAGTACAGTTTGATGTTGCTTTCACTAAAGCAAGAGTGAAATGAGTGATTCTGAGCTAACTGCTGACACCACGCTGATGTGTTTCATGGCAGAACATTTCCCTTATTGCTTACAAAAATGTGAACTCCACCATGGTGTGGCAGGTCGGTTAGGGTCCTAGACATGGGGAATTTCTAGCGAAATCTCTGGGCACCATTTGAACTGGGAGGCTCTGTGTATGAACCCAACATAAACCATCAGGGAGGGTGACACTGCCATCACACTAAAGATAGGTTGTCTGGATCTTCAGTGTCTCAGGTCTGGTGGCTCTAATGCTCTTTAAATGATGTAGAGATGGGCAACCAGCTCTTTCAGCCAACAGCCCGAGCATGACAGCATACAGAGCACTGGATGTCAGATTTGCACATGTTCTCAACTTGCGTGTAGGTTTTTACTCCCCAGCTCCTCCAGAAATTTGATCTTCATAAATGATAATCATTTTGGTTAGATATATATCAAGACAAATTTAAGCTACTTAATTCAGTGTGTTAGCATGAACTTTAACTAAAGTAAACTGGTGAATTGGCACCAATTCTACTACCACTGTCCAGATACTACATTGGATGAAGACACGTTAAGATGAACAGTTCGTCTATGAAAAGTCTCAAGACAATATACCAGTGCCAAGATGAAAATCTTCCTTGAGAATCACAGCACATGAAATAAATGAGCTTAAAATCGCAGAAGCAAATTTACAAGACCCTTTAAGATACCAGCTGTGACTCTACTTTCCAATGCGTCATTGCTTAGTACTTACGAGTCCATTTGGCATAGTTTGCTGCCCGTGATTCAGGTACATGTAGTGGTCATTGTATCCAGTGTCCAAGTACATGGCAAGAGACGGGAAAATGGAAAACAAGAAGCATCTGTTGTCACCTGCCAATTACAAGAGGATAAAGTATCAGAGACCAGATGAAAGGCAAGAACGTGACTTGCATACAAATATGGTAGGTAAGAAGATCTTAAAAAGGCCCAGCTAAATAGATCCAGACAAGTACTGCCATGGCAGCAGAGCCAACCTCAACTGTAAGCAAGGCATGTAGTTACAGTGCTCAGTCGCACCCTTTGAGGCCCCTTTGAAGTCAAAAGGAGTGCGTGTCCGTCAGTGGGGGAGGAATCTGAGGTCTCTCAGGGCTGTCACAGTACTACAGATAAGCTAGTCTACCCCCAATACAACCAGTTCACTTTGGATTGGTTCAGTAGACCTGTACACACATCCTGCTTCTGTCTACAATTGCACAGATGTCAGTTAGCTCAGCTTGGTGGGAGATGTGTATGTGCAAAAGGGCTTTGCAAGGCCCTTACTTTCCAATGCTTTGCCCTTGCTGTTGCTTATACCTGTGCTAAGATGGTACAAAGTACTATCCACCCAGCATGGTTGAATATTGTATTTGCTACTCACTTTTCACGGGGGTCATCACACATATATAACGATATATTTATTACTGTGCAAAGAATACAGACTAAGGGGTAAATTAAAGCCAAGAACATTTTAGAAATTAGTCATATGCAATGCACTGAGTCAATCTATGTCTCAGGAAGTTTTTATTAGTACATAAGAACTCTCAACAGCCTAAATTGTCTGTTGAGTCAGTGCAATGTTGAGTCACTGCAATATTTTACTAGGATTATTAGACCTTGTGTTTCCAGCTTAGTGAGTTAAAACCACAAGTTAGAAAGTGTCTCTTGCAACATCCGATTCTGTTATCCTGCTTGCCATGACAGTTTATTGAATGCAAGCCTTACAAGTCTTTTGCAAAACTTCTCAGCAATTAAAATATGTACTAGAACATATGATAAGTAGCATTTGCAAATGAAAAACTTGACTATTTAAATCTTCTAATTCCTCTCCTTAGCATGCCCAAATGCACCAAGTAATACACTCAATTAGGCACTGCCACATGTCATAACACTGGGATACTAGACACAAAGCAATCACATTGAAATGCTACCTTGTGTATGTTTTCCAGTGCTTTAGTTTAAGAGCGCTCCAAAGTTTGTCAATGAAAATGCAGTTGAGCCAGCATAACTTAAAGTTTTTAGTCAACAACCTCCGCACCACTGTAATTTTAAACTGAAAACACTGACAAACAGTAGCAGAGTAAGCTGTACTGTATGCAGTGGTACTGTTTTTACTATTCTGCCTAACTGTTGCTCCAGAAATAAAAGATTGCCATCTACTGGACATTTGATTTAGTCTGCAGTTTGAAGGGCTACAGTGTCTTCATCATACCCACATAAGTCCAAAAACTCAGGGGGAACTCTATCCAGGGTGTTTATTCCACAGGCTCTTCAAATTGTCAGTGAATAACAAACAAGCTTTAGGCAATCACCCCAAATAGTTTTGAGTTGGCAACAGCAACGAATACCTAGACATTTATTTTTTAATGGTATCCCAGATGAGACTTTGCTTTGGAGCACAAGGAAACACGCAATGCCTGTATTTTACAGGAGGATGGTATGTGTTATCAGTATCACTGGGGAATTATCAGGTCCAGGAAATGGATATCAAAGGGTATCTGTAAGGAACCACAACTCTGGAACTGTACTTTCATTACGAAAACTACGTTTACTCTAGCTACAGCACGAGCCTGCCTGGTAACGAAAGACTGTCTAAGGAAAACAATAGTGAAAGAATGGTTTGATGAAATCCCAGTTTGTAAGAATTTCTTCTATTATGATTTTGTCTTACTAATAAAATGAACAACTGTGGATATGAAAAAGAAGAGAGAAGTATTACAGGTTCAAATTACTTTCTTCCATGGGGCAGATAACTTTAATTAAAAATTCCTAAGAAAAGGAGCAACTTGAGAACCCTGTAAAAGTTCCTTTCTGTCTTTAAGCCAAAAGCTACTAGTAAAGTCTTCAGCGGTACATACCCGTGCAGCTACTGTGCGGTATAAGATTTAGGCAGAAAAATAAGATTCTTACCTTGAAACTGCGGTTTAACTTCCCACGAATGGGATGCAAACCCGCCAAAGATGTATCCATCTGTGTCCTTTATAACCAGTAGGCAGGGGCCCTTACTTACAATATGGCCACATAACTGTGAAAAACTTTCTCCGTGAAGCCTAGAAGAAAACAGAAGCCTCCATTTGTGCTGCAGCTCTGTTGGCAGATAGGAGTTGATGTATATAATGGATGGAATGTCAAGGAGACTAACAAATCCTTCTCCTTTGAGGCCTTTGCATTTGGGAACCAAATTGACGAGGTCTTTGGCCTCATCTGGAACTGAATGAAGAACAAGGAGCCCCAGCCTGATAACAACGCTGAGGAAAGTAGAGATCTGTGGCACTCGAAACACCCAGTCCTCAATAACACTTTGATCGCACGTGGCATCCTGTAGATCAGCACCCACGATCTCTCCACCTAAATACATAGTAACACAAGTTAGTGGCAAAGCTGCTTTGGGCCTCAAGTCTATGTAATTCCTTAAGAAAACAAGTTTTTTTCCATCCAAGATCCAAAAATCAGTATTTCCAATTTATTAGCAATGTATGCTAACAGAGCAAAAGATAGCTGAAACTGGCAACAAGATCAACTAAATATACCTGGAAAGAAGGGCAGCAGCTTGAAACAACCAGTAGCTGTGCGTAAAAGGTGGCAAGGAACCATGATGTCTTTATTATAACATAACAGATAGTAGGAAGTGAGGGGTCTAATATAATGGCTTTAAAGAGAACCGTAAAGGGATACAGATGCCCCAAAACGCCCTTCAAAATGCGAGCTAGGTGGTTGTACAATGTTTTACAAAACTTAGCCGTAAATCAGCAATTGGGACTGAACTGGGACTTCAAGGCCAAAAGCCACTGGAACTCCAAGAAGCAGCTTGTATGGGTAATTAACAGTCCCAGATCTGATCTCAATCCTCAAGTCTTTGGTTTTTGATCTAATTTAAATCCAAGGCAGATATGGCTCAAGGAAACAGATCCCACAGAAAGAGTGGATTTTGTGAGGTCTGTGCCTCATGCTCCTTCAGTATGTTCAAGCTCACCTGCAGGTCTCAGTTCTGACACCAGCTGAGAAGCCAGAGTCTTTACTCCGCTGGCAACATCTTGAGTCTTTTCCAGATCCCAGCCCTTCAGCTCCTTCCTGTAGTTCAGTACATGGACTGCAGCAGTGACCAGATGCTCTGTGAACTTAGAGGTGATTGTGATCCCATTACAAACTCCATATTAAAAGAAAAAAATCATCAAGAACCTCACCAAAGCACCCCACACGCTTAGCAGCAAGGGCGACCATCAATGCAGATGGCAGTTATTTGACTGACCAAGACACCTACTGCTATACTTAAGTGTTAGAAGTATCGCCCATCTGCATTACACCCTTCCCTCAAATGCTTTATACACCTCTGCTCTCTCAACATTTTTGTAAGAGACAGCTCTTATACATGGGCAAACTGTGACAGAAATAAAGGGCGGTGACATTTACAAGTAGCCCAAACGGGGCAGCGGCAGAGGAATTCTGCTCAGTTTTGCTCAGTTCTCCGGCGAGCAGGTGGGTTGTCCCCTCCTGACTGTCCTCCCATTGAGCCACTCCAGACCAGCATTGGGGAGAGCAGTATGAACAAGGAACAGTCACTGAGTTCTTCTAAGTCCAGCCACTGGCTTGCAAGAGGGCTACCCAATGGGCACAGCTCAGAGAAGGCAGCAGCGGAAAGGTCCACAGTAACACCTGCCACACACACCTGGCCCCAAAATACCCCCGAAGTCAGATCCAGTTCTAATTCTCTGTGCTGTGCTCTAAACACTACCTCCAAACAAATGTCCAGTTTTAAACAAAAGCCAATGAATTTCCCCTTCACCTCTTGGATCTGTTTCCCCGTCACAGGCCCTGCTGTCTCAGAGATCATTCCCATTATGATGCCAGTCTTCTCATCTGCCAGGCCTTTTAAAAGGTATGACATAAACATTACGAACTGCTCCTTAACGATCTGTTCGCTTGGCCCAGCAGCCTTCCCAGGCAGGTTGACACTCCTCATTCCATTGAATAATCTGACAGTCATCTGCTCTGGTAACGCTTGCTGTGTGTAGGCCTGTCAGGGAAAGAAGCAAGAGGGACAGGTTTGAACTTGGAAGAAGAAGAATTCTATATAGCATTAAAGCTCATATGTGCCTAAGTGCAGTGGTTATGACCAACATCTAATAGATATGAATAGTGTGAAGCCTGTACTGAATCACTTCTTAGAAAGACAATCCCCATCTTTAATCAATCATTTTATAGCATCCCCAGTTATAGTGTCCAGGTTTCCAGTAAGCTGTTGTTTGACTTTCAGGTACATGATAGTTTTACAACAACTCTGTTAGGACTGAATTTTGGAA